>NC_081570.1:18787748-19092470 GCF_022355385.1 Mustela nigripes
ATTTTATTTTATTTTATTTTATTTTATTTTATTTTATTTTATTTTATTTTATTTTATTTTATTTGACAGAGACAGACACAGGGACAGGGGGAACACAAGCAGGGGGAGTGGGAGAGAAAGAAGCAGGCTTTCCACTGAGCAGAGAGCCGGATGAGGGGCTGGATCCCAGGACCCAGGGACCATGACCTGAGCCAAAGGCAGACTCTTAACGACTGAACCATCCAGGAGCCCCTAAACAGGATCTTTAAAAAAAAAAAAAAAAAAAAAAGATTTATTTGAGAGAGAGAGAGAGTGGGAGAAGGGGCAGAGAGAGAATCTCAAGCAGACTCCCCGCTGAGCATGGAGTCCCATGTAGTGCGCAATCTTGCAACCCTGAGATCACAACCTGAGCCAAAATCAAGAGTCCAGGTGGCTCAGTTGGTTAAGCAGCTGCCTTTGGTTCAGGTCATTATCCCAGGGTCCTGGGATTGAGCCCCACATGGGGCTCCCTGCTCAACCGAGACCCTGCTTCTCCCTCTCCCCTCTGTCTGCAGCTCTGCCTGCTGGTGCTCTCTCTCTCTGTCAAATAAATAAAATCTTTAAAAAAAAATCAAGAGTCCAACATGCTTAACTGAGCCACACAGGCACCCCTATAAACAAGATACTTTAGCAATAGAGTAATAAGTAAATAAGTAAAGATTTTACTTATTTGTCAGCAAGAGAAAGGGCACACAAGCAGGGGGAGCAGCAGGCTGAGGGAGGAACAACTCTCCGCTGATCAGGCAGCCTGGTGTAGGACTCCATCCCAGGACCTGGGGATCATGACCTGAGCTGAAGGCAGACGCTTAACCAACTGAGCTACCCAGGCATCCAGCGGAGTGAAATTTTTTATTCACTTGGGCTTTTTTTTTTTTAGTCAGGACTTCCTAATTTTCCTTTACTGTGCTGTGGAAAACTATTATAAACTATATTTTTAGTTTACTCCTTTAGAAAAGGAGTATTATAAAAGTTAACATATAAAATCCTTCCTGATTGAAGGAAAGACCAAAAAATGAAATCTTTATCAAATTATTAAGTGGGATTATTTAAAACTTCACACATTCCTTTAACTTCTAAAACTTATTTAGTAATACAACTTCCCCCCTTCCCTGCCAAAAAGAAAGAGTTCATATATATATAGCATATAAGGCCCCAATCACACCTAGGCAAAGAAAAAAGCATCCACTACTTTTGTCTTCCCTGTTTCCACCCCTGGGGGCCCCAGCCACTCCCTGGAAAACCTCTTCAACATGTTGAGCAGGTCCATGGGGGCCCCAGGGCCCCGTTCCCAAGACAGGAGGCAAAAAGCAAAGAGGCTGCTGTTATTGGTCACTTTATTGAATCCAGGACATATCAGAGTCCAGATCACCCCTACCTCCAGCTCCGCTGAACTCCCTTCAGTACCTCTTTGGTCTTTGTAGAGGCTTTATCCTCTGCCTGGAATGCCCTCCTTCATCTGCAAACTCCTATTCACCCCTCCCAACCCTCGACCTTGAGTTGGGCAGCAGACAGCACCGTTTATTCCTCCCCGTGCTTCCCCTGACAGGTCACTCCCATATTAAAGCTCTCATCATCCTGCATGGATCCAAAGGACCCAGAGGTTGCCCAGGAAACGTTGAATGGATAACTGAATCATGAACAAGGAAACCAGGAGAAAGGCTGGGAACAGGATGTGTGGGTCACAGAGCTAAGAAAGGCTGGGGCTCACTGTATGGGATGGTGACAAAGGATGTATGGGCCCTGGGTGGGATCCATTTCTACCTGCCACAATCTTCTACCTTTGGAGACTCTGTGGAACTCCAAAGCTCCAGGCTGGAGCTCAAGGAATGATAAGATCCTACATATATTCGGGGCCTGCTCCTTCCCTATCCACCAGTGAAATCTGCCTCTGGCCTAAATTCTATCTTCACCCCCCCCCCCCTCAGATAATCTGGAAGCTCCCAACTGGGGTCCTGGCCCCAGCTGACCCCTGATCCTCACCCTTAGTGAGAGACAATGGAAAGAGGCAAGCCTGGTTGGCCCTCATCTTTATCTCTTTTCCTCTCCCAGGGCAAGGGGCTGGGGTAGGCCCAGGAGTGGACCCCCCAGCTGCTCCGGGCCAATCCCCAAATCTAAGGACAGGCCAGTACCGCCTTTGGCAGCTGAAGCGTTCACAGAAAGTCATCGCAGGCCAGACACAAACAACTTTACCAGGCCTTGTTCCCCTCTGGAGCCAAGCCCTGATCCCCGGGCTCTCACTCTACCTCCCTCCCTACCAGCCGCCATCCCCTTCCTCCCCCTCACTGGGTCTTCCGGTCAAGTTTGCGCCGAACCAGCTGGCTCAGGAGGAAGGCGGTCAGCACACTGCTGCCCACCGTGAGCAGGAAGAGGCCAGAGAAGTTGTGGGGCCAGCGGGTGTGCAGAGCCTCATAGATGGGCCGCCGGGCCTCATAGTCCAGGGCCACAGCCTCCAGCTGAGCCAGCGTGCACAGCACCAAGAACACGTGGAAGAGCTGGTGGCCTTGGCCGAAGAGGTGGCAGCTGCCCGGAAACCAGCGCTCCGGCATGAAGGCTGAGAAGAAAGCCGCGGCCAAAAGGAAGAAGACCACTTGGCACTTGTGGTAGAGAAGAGCGGGGTCATCTGCGGTCCGGTCGGGGGACACCAGGATGCGGTGCACCACGGGGCTGATGTCCAGCGCGTAGGCCAGCGCCGACGGCACCTCCTGGCAGGTGCGGCCCAGCAGGCCGGGCTTCTGGCTGTACTTGTTGTAGCAGGAGCCGGTGCAAGAAAGCCAGGCGAGAAAGGCGGCCGTGGGCAGGAAGATGGCCTGCACCCGGGCATGCCAGGCAGGCTCGATGGTGTAGTAGAAGTGCGCCAGGGCGCTGCCGAACTGGTACACGGCCACGCCCACGTAGTCCAGGAAGAAGAAGCTGTAGTGCCAGAACTCGGACTTGGCCTGCAGGAGGTGAGCCAAGGCGCTGAGGGTCAGGTAGGTGAAGGAGGCAAGGATAATGATGAAGAGGGGCAGGGCATGGGGGTCTCCCCAGAAGTCCACGGTCCCCGCAAAGATGGCCAGCCGCAGCAGCAGCACTAGCGCCGCCAGCAGGTGGGTCCAGACGTTCACCGCCTCATTGTGCTGCTGGAACAGTGTGCGGAAGTAGAAGCGCCACGTCTGATGCAGCGGCCGGTAGCCCACGTAGATGTACGGCTTCCAGAAGAGGGGCGGCACCTCGGCTCGGTCCACCGTGAACACGGGCTCTGGCTGTCCGGATGGCTGCGGCTCCCGGTGGGCCTGCCGCAAAGTGGGCCGGAGATGGCTGAGCTTCTGGGCCACCATCGTGGCCATGGCTGTGGGCCAGGCAGCAAACTGGGAGAGAGGCCAGAGCAGAGTCAGGGCACCCTGGCCCTCCATGAGCAGCAGCTGGGAGGCTCTGGAGCCGGGTTTTTACTCCCTCCTTCCCTTCCCCTTTATCCCTACTATGAGTTTCTGAAGAGAGGAGTCATCCCAAGGAAGATCATGGCTCTGCCCCTACCACTGTTCTGGGCCCTGATGTATCCCAAGTACCTAGAACAGTGCCTGGTGTGCCATATGGGGCTCAGTCAATGCTTGAGAAATGAATGGAGGTGGCTCACTACCTCAGCCACTTCCATTCCAGTCCAGGTCCACACAGCAGCCCTTCTGCTTTCTCCTGTGTTCATGATGACATCTGTGTTCACCTGCTGGTGACAGTGACCTTGCTAACAACAGGCCCACAGTCTCTTCCTTTAGCCCCTTCAGAGTGGCAGGTCTCCCACTGACCCTCCATCAAATTCCATGATCTGGTCCCTGCTATCTTTTCCTGTCCTGTTGCTCAGCCACAATGTACTACCAACCCAGCTACAGCCTCACCACACCCCTGAGCCTGTTTCATGTGTCCAGAGGTTTACACAAGCTGTTCCCTCTGCCTGAGTTGTCTTCCTCATCTTGCCTACCCGGTAAACTCCTACTCATCCCTCAAAACCCATATCTTCTGTGATACTTTCCCTGGCCCCCAGATCTCTGATGATGACCTCTCTACTTGAGTGTCTACCATAAGATACCCATCTTTTGGCCATTTTAACATTTCTCATGGGTATTAAAATCATTAATGTGAGCTCACGAAGGGTAGGCAGTTAGCCTCATTGTTTTGTGAACCTGTGGGGCTTTGGAGGTAGCTGACACTTAGTGTTTGTTGAATCAAAGAGCGTAACAGCATCCTGGTAACACTTCATACCCTTAGTCCCCAACTCAAAAAGCCACTTTTTCCCCCTGAAAGTCCCCAGTTAAAAACTGATTCTATAGGGACGCCTGGGTGGCTCAGTCTGTTAAGCATCTGCTTTTGGCTCAAGTCATGATCCCAGGGTCCTGGGTTCGAGTCCTACATCGGGCTCCTTGCTCAGCAGGGAGCCTGCTTCTCCCTCTGCCTGCCATTCCCGCTGCTTGTGCTCTCTCCCTCTCTCTCTCTCTGACAAATGAAAAAATAAAAACTTAAAAAAAAAATCTGATTCCCTTTCCCTTAGCCATAGTTCCACTCAAAAGGTCCTCCTCCTCCAGCCTTTCCACTCCCATCCACGGCTGCTAATTCTAAAGGGATCAAATCTAACCCTTCACCCTGCCATTCAAGACCCTGCTCCTACCCTTATTTCCCACCTAACCCAAATATCACACCCTGTGCCAACTTCCTTTCTTTCCACTAAAATCCATCAGGGCCAGTTCTACCTACCACCGCCAGGGGGCCTCCTTAGTTCACGCCCCCCTCGCCGCCCCTCCCCATCTACTATTCCTGTGTCTGTTATATCATATACCATATAAAACATATTCACTCTTCATCTGGTCATTTAGCAAACAATTACTGAGTCCTTTCTCTGCCTCAGGTCCTGTGCTGGGTCCCAGGGAGGGCAGAGAGGAAAAAGATCTAATCCCTGCCCCCTGGGAACTTCACGGTATGTGGAGATTATCAAAAGGAAAATAAATCATAGCAAATGCTTATACAGTACCCGCTTTGTGTCAGACACTGTTTTAAATACTTTATGTATAATTGACTCCTTGATACTTCATAACATCCTGTGAGTAGGTACTATCATTAGTACCATTTTGCAGATAAGGAACTGAGGCAAGGAGACATGCAGGACCCTGCCCACCCAACTAGCTAAGAGGTGGCAGAGGCACGGTCTGGACTCATTTTGCAATCGCAACCACTACCCTGAACTGCCCTTTGTAAGACAAGGTGGCAAGTGCCATTAATCATTTCATAGTTAAATATTCTCTTTATAGTTTGGCCTGAAACCAGTTGCTTAATTCAGGCTTATCTTCATTCGCTGTGTCAGTCATTAAGTCAAATATCTACTGAAACACTAGCACCTGCCCCACAACTCCCATCCCTCCGATGAGCTTATTGGACTCAGCGCCCTGGTCTTCTGTCCGTCTTTCATCACATATTTATTGCAACTACCTTTGCACCAGTCATTGTAAGAGGCAAGGAGATCCAGGTAGGATAAAGCTCTCATGTTTCTGCCACCAACAGCACCTTAATCACCCCCCAAAGCTCCCCAGTAATTAACACACAGTCCAATAAATGCAGGGAGCTTGCTATGTGAAGACAGTATCAAGACAAGCCCCCAACCACCCTCCTCCTCACCCTAGCCTGACCTGCATCCCTATGTGCCCCCTACATGACATGTCTCAAGTCAGCTCTGGTCACTGGCCTCTCCTAGTCCAGTGGGGAGGCAGGAGTTAAACAACTCACTACAATACTGCACAAGGGGTGCTTCTGACAGGGGAGCGCAGGACTCTCCCACTTCCCATTCCCCAGACAGCATGGCACAGGTCAGGTTTAGGAAGCCGACCTTGCTGGCCGCTTCCATCCATGAGAACCCCTTCCCAACTCCACCCCACGCTGGCCTGCCTTGCTAGTGGAGGAGCCAGCACTGGAGGCAGGTCTCCTCCCCAAGAGGCTGGGCTTCAGCCTCTATCCTTGTCTACAACTTTGGCTTTCCAACTCAGAACCTCAGGAAGCCCAAGAAGGCCTCTGAAAATGTCTTATGCAGCACCTTTGTTTTACACTGAGGAAACAAGAGCCCAGAGACAGGCAGGCTTTCCCCAGAGCTGCCCAATCCAGCCAAGTTTCCATTCCCCCACAAGGGAGAAGACCAAGAAATGATAATATCCGATGGAGGCCTAGTTCCTGGGTCCCTGTGATCCATTAAATCTAGTCCAAGGTTCCATATCCCACTGAGAACTTTCTAAGTCACAACAGCCTATTAAAGGCTCTAAGAAGTCCTGCAGCATAGATGTCAGCTTTGCTTTGTTGGACCTCCATTTGTCAAGACTGCCTGACCAAAGATTCTTTTCCTAGTAATAATTACATCGTAGAGCCAGCTGAAATGTGTGCTTACTGCATGCTCACTCTTTATAACCTTGTTGCAGTTAATTCCCATAACTAGACTGGTGAGGTAGGTATTATGCCCATTTTCTTTCTTTTTTTTTTTTTTTAAAGATTTTATTTATTTATTTGACAGAGAGAGAGAGAGATCACAAGTAGGCAGAGAGGCATGCAGAGAGAGAGGGTGGGGGGAAGCAGGCTCCCCGCTCAGCAGAGAGCCCGAGGCGGGGCTCGATCCCAGGACCCTGAGATCATGACCTGAGCTGAAGGCAGAGGCTTAACCCATTGAGCCACCCAGGCGCCACCCCCCCATTTTCTTTTTGAGGCTAGTGAAACTCAGAGAGGTTAGGAGCTCTTCCCCAAGTGCACATGCTCACATTCATACATGTGTGTACACACACACACACACACACACACACACACACACACAGAGGCTACCCTGCCTCCTGTCACTGTCAATCTGCATTCCACAGAACTACTTTATAAAATAATGGTCTAAAGCAGGTAGCCAAGGCCTTTCCCATAAATTATTTCCTTAGTCTGCTAGCAACTGACACGGATCCAGGGTCGTCCGTCCCCTCCCACCAGCCACCCATTGGCTCTACACCAGTGAAGCCCTAGCTCACAGCCACCTCCTCAGGTTGTCATAGCTCCCGCAGGGCCCTCCTCCTCCACCAGCCATGGTGGGGCCTAAGCATGGTGGGGCCTAACCCAGAGGTTACATACTAGGATAAAGAGATCTTGCTCCCTACTTCCTTTAGACCTCACCCACAGGCCCGATTCCAGCTGGATCTGTCTATTTTTAGAATTAGTTCCCATCTCCTGACTCCATGGAAAGGGGTCCCCACATCCAGGGGAAAGGTGCAGGAGCAGGGGTCTAGCATGAGCTGGAAGGAGGAGGGCAGGTATCCAGAGACCACCCTCAGAATATCCTCAGAGTCATCTGCCCACCAGGCTGTCAAGACCTGCTTGTTTCGGGCCACCCTCCACCACCCTCCGCCAAAGCCTAGGTTACCTAGGGGTTTTCCTGGAGCCTGGGGGCCGATGGCTTCCGCTGTGGGACTGGGCAATTTCACCAGATGCCAGGCACTGGGTGGCACTTCCACAGGTGAGGGTCACTAGGGGCGGGGCTTCCAAGGACTGGAGGTGTCTTGTGTGATGTCACCAGAGGGTGGGGCTGAAGGAAACCTCCACCTCTCCCTTCCCCCAACCAACACCATGCCCACACTGGTCAAATCCCAGTTAAATGTAGCCCTCCTAGCCAGGCCTCAGCTGCAGAAAGAAAGTCAGCATCACCCTCCACATGAAATGTCTGGGGAAACCCAGGGCTAGCTAAAAAGTTGGGACTTACCCAAGATTCATACAGCAAGATGGGCAAAGCTGGGCTGAGACCAGGTAACCAGGGACTGGTTGATGGATGTCAGGCACACTTGACCAGCTTCTGTCCCCTACTCACCAGGAATCATAACAGAAAGAAGTTAGAAATAAAGGAGAAAGGAGACACCATAAAGGCTCATGAAGGAGATGGACTTCAGATTCAGAAAAAACAGGTTTGACGCCTGCTTCCATCACATACAAGCTGTGTGACTTAAGACAAGTGATTCGCCTTCTCTGAGCCTTAGCGCCCTCACAGGAATTATATTATCTATAGCATAGATGGCTGTAAAGATTAAACTCATTAGAATAAAGTTGTAGCACAGTTGAGGGACTCAATAAATGATTGTTATTATTATTAATTATAAATAGTAGTAGTAACTCATTGTTATTAATAGTAGTATTATTTTAATTATCCCCAGCCTGAGTCGTAGTATTTGAAATATCCCCAGCCCTAGAGATTCGCTTGGCATCGTCTAAAAAAAACTGTCCTCTTTTAACCCTCTTTTTATCCAGAAGCAAAACAGATGACAAACTTGTAGGGATGGGGCAATAAATGGGCTTCAAAGTGGGAGAGCCCCAGGTTTTACCCATCCCACTGAATTCAGTGCACATGGCAGGCCAAAGGCTACAGGGCTGGGGCACAGGGTGAAGGAAGCATACAGACTCCCTGCCCAGACAGGGCTCTCCCACACAAATGAAATGCCTAGAGGCTGAGGAAAGTCCAACTGGAGAGAGGGCACGTGGGTGGTGACCGTGCAGCACTGGAGACAGCTGACTCTCCAAGGGAGGGTGTCTACCACTTGCCTCAGGCCAGCTATTTCAGAGAGAAGCCAGGTCCCTATTTTCACGTGAGAGTGGGATTTCAAATCTGACACTCATCGGCTGTGTAACTTCGCTTTTTAAGTCCTTACCCTCTCTAAACCTATTTCCTCATTCATAATCAAAGGATAGTAACAGCCACCCCTTGGGCTCTTGTGAAAGCAAAACAAAGTTATAGATGCAAGCTGTTGGCTCCAGCAAAGCCTGACTCTGTCTGCTCTTTTTGTTGGGTTTGAGTCCTGGCTCAGCCATTCAATCCCTGTGGGATCCTGGACAAGTCCATTCCCCTCTCGGCCCCGTTCCTCCAAATGTCAAAGGAGAGAGTGAATTTACTGGTAACATCAAAGGGCGCTTCAGGCCCTGAGATGTTCCAATATTTGTTCCAAGCCGAGTGTGTGCCAGGGTCTAGAGATTCAGCGGTGAACAAAGCAGTTAAGACACTTTCCTCATGGAACCAACAGCCCTGCAAGTAACAGCTAAGGGCAAGAACTAAGGGTATTAATACCCTGCCCTCTTGGAGCTTAATAGCCTAACTAAAAAATGCCTATTACGAGTATTAATCAGTTATAACTCTACTTTCTCTCTCGCCTACATCTTGGCATGCAAAATATTCATTGTTGCTTCTCTGGGACCTGATTATTCAGCACATTCCCTTAAAGACAGCTTTATCTTGCCATAGAAGACAAAGTCTAACCTCAGATAAAAAATAATAAAGGGGCGCCTGGGTGGCTCAGTAGGTTAAGCCGCTGTCTTCTGCTCAGGTCATGATCTCAGGGTCCTGGGATCCAGCCCCGCATAGGGCTCTCTGCTTAGCAGGGAGCCTGCTTCCTCCTCTCTCTCTGCCTGCCTCTCAGCCTACTTGTGATCTCTCTCTGTCAAATAAATAAATAAAATCTTTTAAAAAAAATAATAGAAAGGCAGGGGGGACGTCTGGCTGGCTCAGGAGGTAGAGCATGAGATTCTTGATCTGAGGGTCGTGAGTTCAAGCTGTGTGTTAGGCCTGGGCCCACTTAAAAATAATAATCATAATAATAATAGTAAGGTCTGGCCCATATTAACACAAGAGTTGTTAGAGGTAAATGTTCTTGAAGGGTCCTGACAAGCATGATTTATAAGAGCCCAAATATTATCAATAAGATTAGATGCTAACATTAATAATTATAGTGGCTTGCTGTTTACAAAGAACTTTCACATATATTTCAAGTCTCCCTCAAAGCAACTCTGGTCCTCCATGTAAGCTGCTGTCACAGCCCAGGAGGCAGGATGGCCGGGCACAACATCTGACTCCCAAACCAGTGCTCTTGACTTTCATCCACTGTAGTCAACTCCCAGGCATCCGGTGGGTGGCCACAGATTACACAAGCAAAGTTTTCGTCCCTGGCTGGCCTCCCGATCTCCCAGCAACTGGGTCACCTCCCTCAGTGCAAACCAATTCCCCAACTCGGCAGAATGTGTTTAAGAAAAAGTCTTCCATTTCTTCCAAAACTGAACAGAAATCATTTTTTTGTTTTTTTGTAACCACACCTGGGCCACCATTTCTGATTAGAATAGAATAAATAAGTCAAAGGAATTCTGTGGAACTCAGACTCACTAATGCTCTGAGGACAGGGAAGAACCTGTAGGAAGAAGGCAGGCTCAGAGAGGTTGGGTGAGCTGGCTATAGTCACCCAGCACGGGATGGAAGAGGGACCCAACTTTCACCTCTGTCCAGCAAGGGCCCCTCTAGTCAGGGAAACTGAGGCTGTAGTGGGGCTGCCTCTTCCCAAGGGCTCTGAGGTGGCACAAACCCCTTGAAGTGAGGCTGGAACCCTCTCCCACAGGAGCTAAAACGTAAGGTCCTGGGCCATCCAATCAGGTGCAGCCAGGCTCTGGGACTCCATCAAACTCTCAAACTCTCCAGCTGTGGCCTAGCCAGGACCCTCACTCAGGCCAGGCCTGCATGGGCTGCCCCAGGGAAACCTCCGGGGGTCTTCAAAGCCTGCATGATTGGAGCAAATGCTATGGGGTGGTGTGGGGCTCCTTCCTCTTCCCCTCACTGGGTAGGGAAACCTCCACGCTTTCCTGACACCAAGACAGGCTTCCCCATCCCAACCAGCCTAGATGGCCCCCAAGTGCGACCCTCTCACATCATCATCCAGTTCCAGGTAGTCGCACCCCTTTTGCCCCTGGAGTCTCCCTACATTCTCCCGCGGGAGCAGCGAACCCCTGGCCTCTCCTCTTCCTGGCCACCGCGGCCGTGCCCACTCTCTCAGATGCGTCCCATTCCAGCGGGTCCCCCAGCGTCCTCCCGCTCTCACCCTGGGGAGCCCCGGCTCCGGCTCCGCCCCCTGCGCGCGGGACCGCCGCCCCCGGGAGCAGCCCCTGCGCCCGCCGCCGGTCCCCCTCTCTCCAGCCCCGTACCTGCTGCGGGCCGGAGCTTGGCGGGGAGCCAGGTCGCCTAGGACCCGCGGCCCTCGGCGTCCCCGGCGACCTACAGGCAGATAAAGGGGCGGCCGGTGGCCCCGCCCCGAGGCGGTCGGGGGGCGGGGCGGCGGCGGCGGGCGGGAGGGGAGCGGCGGCACCGCGGGCCTCCCCGCCCCCCCGCCGCGCCCACTTGTTGCCGGCGGAGGCGGGGAGGCGGGTAGGGCGCCCCGACCCCGGCAACCACGGAGTCGTGGGTGTTCTATGGCCATCGTGTAGAAAGATGGGTAGACACAGGCCCGGAGGGCAGAAGGGGTTGCCCAAGTCCCCCAGCTGGGCGGCGGCGCTGCGGAGGCTCCAGCCGAGCGGGTCCCGCTTCCGCCAACGGGAAGCACCAGCTCTGGAGTCTGGACGACCGACTGGCGGGCACCGGGCGAGTTGTAGCAGGAGCGCGGACAGGTTTGCCAGCGAGAGCCCGCCGCCCAGCCCCGAAGCCACAAGGATCTCCACACTTGCCCCGCGCACTTCTGGTCTCGATGGGCCTGGCCTTCCCCATTTTCCTCTCTCTGCTCGGGGAGCCCCACCCTGGCTCTGCACCCCTGTCTTACTCAAGATTCCACCTCAGCCCTCTCCGTGGGCCGCTTCCCCTGGGCGGCCGGCCCAAGGCATTGTATTTTAACCTCTGTTAAAACACCACTTCCTACCCTCTAGTGTAACATCTCCCCGCAGAAGTGGGAGCCCCCAAAGGGTGAGGGATCCCTGCATAGAGAAGGCCCTCAGCAAAGACTGACTCCTCTGGACCTGGACCAGACAGAGTGGGGAGATACCTCCACCCCCATCTGGGGGGCACACAGCCTGATGGATGCCGAGCTAAGAGGGGACAGTCTGAGAGGGGACACTGCTCCGCCCTTGGGGAGCTCCACCCTCGGGGAGTCCCACGTGTGGGGCATGGGCATGATGACTGGATTCAAGTCCTGGTGCTACCCCCAACTCACCATGTGACCTTGGGCAAGTCTTTTTCTGGGCCTCAAGTTTACTACCTGTGAAATGGAAGTAATAATACCTGACAGGTTGTTAGGAGGATTAATACAACAGTGGGTATGAAGGTTCTTTGTCAACTGCAATGAATACTAGAGGAATGTATATTTCCTTGCTATATTATAACAAAACATGCATAATCGTAATCATAATAACCCTAAGAATTAGTTAAATCTCTATTATCCATGTGCATAGAAAAGGTGGCATAGAAGAGTCAATCATTTAGAGCAGGTAGGTATGGGAAATGAAAACCAGTAAGGATATTATGGAAATTATAGTCTATATGATGGAATATATTCTATCATAGTGAATACAAATTTAAAACTTGGAAGGTGACTTAGACTCCTCTCGCAGTTTTTGAACACCTGCTCTGTAATGGACATGTTTTTAAAGCTACAGTTAAAAAATATAAAAATAAAAAAATAAAGTTACGGTCTTTTAAGCTCTTGCTATGTGTACTAAATAGTTGTCAAGTTATCTCCTTTGAGCCAGACAACCCTATTAACCCCTTTACAAACTGGGAAACTAAGGATTAGAAAAGGGACATGGGACTGTTATATTATCTCATTTAACCTCATCTTTTCCTAGAAATTGAGTGTTAGGACCCCCATTTTACAGACAGAAAAACTGAGGCCAGGAGGGGAGAAATTATATATTCCAGGTCACGTAGCTCCCGATGTACTTAGGCTCTGAGAAATGGATCTAGAGGTGTGCCTAGCGGAGAGAAAAGTCACTTGAACCTGAAACTTGGCTATGGATATTTGGGAGCTGAATGATAAAAATTTTTAAAAGTAGGAACAGTGATCAGGTATGGAGCACTTGGCATGTGCCCGGCCTAAGGCAAAGCCCCTTCCTTGCACTGTAAGCCCATAAGGGTGTGGTTTCCTTATCTCATTTCATGGATGGGGAAACTGGTTCCGAAAGATACTACTTGCCCAAGGCCACCCAGTTGGCTAGAGGCAGGCCTGGATCCCAGCCTTGCTCTTATCTGCTAGACAGTACTGGTGACAAGGAGTGAAGCTGTGGGGCCAGGACAATTCCTTCCCTACCCAGCTGTGCCCCATTTCATTTTCCAGCCCAGGGCTGCCCTTCCCCAGCTCAGACACCTGAGTGAGGCCAAGTGACTCCGTGGCTCCAAGAGCCCAGAGCTCTGAAATCCTTTGAGTCCAGACCCTAGAAGAGGAAGGAAGGTGGGTAACCTGTGCAGTAAGCTGTGCGTCATCCAGCTGCCCTCCCGGATGCTGGGTTCAGCTGTTGGAGGAACAGGGTCTCCAGGGAGACTAGATTCCTGGGAGGCCCTAAAGAGTCAAAAGGCCTCAGAAGTCAGGCTCTGAGCTAAGAGACTATCAGAAAGGGCTTCGGTGCACCTAAAGAAAGAAAATATGTGGGGCCTGACTGTCCTGAACACATTGTTTTATTTTCCCCCAAACAAGGGTATCCATTCATGGTGGGGGGGGGGGCAGCAAAGCAGTGAAGCACACGAGTGCATTGTGCCTGGGTTCACACCTTAGCTCAGCCACTTACCCCAGGCAAGTTATGTAGCCTCTCTGGATATCTGGTTCATTCATCCTAAAACAGGTCAGCGCCCTCCATTGAGAGTTGGCATGAAGAGTAAAGGAAATCACATACAGTGCTCATGGCACCAGATGTATCGTGCTATTGCTCTAGCTCGGTTCCTTCCTCCCCCTCTTTGCCAATAAGGGAGCAAAATAAAGGCTTTGTTGTCTGCCCCCAGTGTTAAGGTGGTTTGTTACACAGCATTATTGAAGCAATTCCTGACTCATACACATAGCAGAGCCAGCATGCAAAGGCAGGGGTATGACCCAAGACCACAATTTCAGTTGTGTGTGGTGCGGGGGGGGGGGGGACATGGCGCTAGGGACACTGACTGCCGACAGAAATTCTCTGCCTGAGGTCCACTTGGAGTGAGCCTTTCAGGATGAGGAAGGGTTCTCCGAGCCATGAGGAGGGAAAGAACTTTCCAGACAGTGGGAACAGTATGTGCAAATGTATGGAGGTGTGAATGGTGAAGTAGGTTTAGGGAAGGAGCCATCATGTTCTAGGGCTGGAGAAGAGGGAGCCTGGGGGCAGCAGGTGACATTAGAAAGGTAGGGAGAGGGGGCGCCTGGGTGGCTCAGTGGGTTAAGCCTCTACCTTCGGCTCAGGTCATGATCCTAGGGTCCTGGGATCAAGTCCCGTACCGGGCTCTCTGCTCAGCAGGGACCCTGCTTCCCTCTCTCTCTCTCTCTCTGCCTGCCTCTCTGCCTACTTGTGATCTCTGTCTGTCAAATAAATAAATAAAATCTTAAAAGAAAGAAAGAAAGAAAGAAATGTAGGGAGAGGTTAGAAGGAAGAGAGTCTTGCCCAGGTGAGAGGGCTTTATCCTGAAGGCCATGCGGAGATTGGAGGCAGAGATTAGAAAGAGGAGTGGGAGGGGGTGAGGGGGCTTCAAGGAGAGCAGTCAGAAAGGTAGAGGTATCCTCTGGCACTCGTGGCTGGGTATCAGACTCTTGACCAAGAATCCCAAAGGGGAAGGGTTGGCAATAGCAGCAGACCACAGTGGTGGGAGGAGCGGACTGGGTTTGCAGGGATGCTGGCCGTAGGTGTGTGCTGCCCGCAGGTCGGGACTGTGCGGCAGGAGAGAGACAGACTTCGATCCTGCCCAAGAACGTCTCCTGTGGGGGCTGGAAGGGTCCTGGGATTGGGGGAAGCCATCATAAACAGCTGGCCTTCCTTAAGGGACCCCCAGATGAGGCCTCATGATGACTGTCCCCGGCAAGGCAAACGCACGAGACTGGCCCATCAGATTACAGCTTCAGCAGGGGTGGGCAGCCCCACCCATGCCTACCGCAGCCCCCCTCCAAGCTTCCGCCAGGCAGGCCTCCACTTTCCAGCCTCTGGACTCTCCTGGAAGTTGTAGCTCAGCAGTTCAGGCACTTAGCGCCCTGACAACGGCCCAGCCCTCATGGAAGCTGCTGGAGAAAGCCCCGGCCTCCTGTTCTGAATAAAACTCTGGGAGGTGGGGTGCCTGGGTGGCTCAGTGGTTAAGCTGCTGCCTTTGGCTTGGGTCATGATCTCAGGGTCCTGGGATCGAGTCCCACGTCGGGCTCTCTGCTCAGCGGGGAGCCTGCTTCCCTCTCTCTCTGCCTGCCTCTCGGTCTGCTTGTGATCTCTCTCTGTCAAATAAATAAATAAAATCTTTAAAAAAAAAAAAAAAAACAAAAAACTCTGGGAGGCATTTGGTCTGCATTAGGCCTTCTGGAATCCAGGCTCCATCACCCAAAGCGGCAATCTGGAAGATACAATCCATCCTCCTTTGTGCTTTGCCTGCTTCCTTGTCTCCCCACTCCCATCCTCTCCGGGGTTGTCTCCCAAACAAACTACTCACACCTAAGTCTCTGCCTCGGGCTCTGCTTTGGGGGAAAACCAAGCAAAGACTACTGGGACCCCTTCCTACACCCCCCAAGAAAGAGAGTCAGCTTTAAACACCTGCCAAGCCCAGAATGCTCAAAACAAGTACGGGGTAAGGCAGAACTTTCCTGAACCTGAAACCTCACCACCTTTCCTGTTCCCTCCTGGGCAGCCCTGGAGAGGTCAGTGAGAAGCAGGGGAGGAGGCTCAAAGGGCAGAAATAGAGAACAAGCCAACCATGGACTTCCCTCCTACTCTAGACTTCAAGTTGACCTTTCCACTGGCTATGCCTTCTGCCTGGAACTCACTTTGCCCCAGATAGGACTGGCATAATTTCTGAGGTCCTGTACAAAATGATAATGCAAAGCTTTGTTCAAAAATTGAGAATTTCAATATAATGAGAACAGAACATGAAACCAAGCACGGGGACCCTCCTGACCCAAGTTCCTATGTGACAGCATGGGTCACATGGCCAGGAAGCTGGTTGTGGCTCCCATCACCAGAACTTCTGTCTGCTGTTCCACTGCCTTCAGATGCCTCTTTCAATGTCCCCTTACACAATGGGGCACCCGGATGGCTCAGTCAATAGAGTGTGTGACTCTTGATCTTGGGGTTGTAAGTTCGAGCCCCATATTGGGTGTAGAGATTACTTAAAAATAAAATCTTGGGGTGCCTGGGTGGCTCAGTCGGTTAAGCATCTGCCTTCAGCTCAGGTCATGATCCCAGGGTCCTGAGATCAAGCCCTTCATTGGGCTCCTTGCTCAGCAGGGACCCTGCTTCTTCCTCTGCCTCTGCCCTCCCCCTGCTTGTGCTCTCAATCTCTCTCTCTGACAAATAAATAAATAAAATCATTTAAAAAGAAAAAAGGCTTATGAATCACTGAACTCTACCTCTTAAAACAATAATACATGATATGTTAATTGATTACATTTAAATTAAATAAATACAACCATAAAGTGGGGGGGGAAACGTGCCTGTTTCCCTCAATAATGGACTGTGGTATCAAAGTTTTTGATTTTTGCCAATTGGGTGAAAAATGGAATCTCAGTCTTCTTTTCAAATTTCTCCTATTATGGGTGAGGCTGCATATTCACTAAAACACATTGTGTTGTTGTGATTTATTGTAAGAAATATATACTTGGTCTCCACCTCTGTGGCACACAGCTCCTGAAGCCTTGTAATTTTCTAAGTGGTACGAGCACTAAGAGCATCTGTTGTTCGGAAGCAACTTGGTGGGTTCCTGGGTGGCTCCTGGATGGGGGCAGGCCACCAGAAATTCCAAACCATTAGAAGCTTGGAATTTTTAGCCCCCACCCCCTGCTTCTCCAGAGAGGGGAGAGGGCTAGAAATGGAGTTAATAATTGATCAAGACTACACGAAGTCTCCATAAAATCCCAATAGTATGGGGTTTGGAGTACTTTCAGTTGGATGAACCCAGCCACACCTGGAGGATGATATACCCTAACTCCATGGGCAACGAAGCTCCCGGGTTCGGGACCTTCCCGTACCTTGCCCTGTGTATCTCTGTATCTGGGTGTTCATCTGTATCTTTCGATAAACTGCTAAATATAAGTAGGGGTTTCCCTGCATTCTGTGAGCCACTGAGAAATTAACCAAAGCGAAGGAAGGGGCCATTGGAGCCTCTGATCACTGGGCATCTGGTCAGAAGCATGGATCATGACTGGGGTTTGTGACCAGTATCTGAAGTGGGGGAGGAAGCTGTCTCATTAGAACCTGTGAGATCTAATGCTCTCGCTCTGGGTCCATAGCAGGTTGAAGTCTCAACCGCCTGCAGATGTCTGAGAATTGTTTGGGCTTGTGGGGAAGTCCCTCCCACGCCCAGACACTGGAATCGGATCCAAGAACCCAAAAGAGCTGGTGGTGGTGAAGCGGAATTTGCTAGGACATCCCTGGATCGTAGAAAGATGTGATTTGGGAAGAGAAAGATGAAAAGCTGGGGATGAAAAACCTTTGATTCCTGGGTGGCCACGTGGATCTGTATGATCGGGTTCCTGAGGAAGCTTTACTGGCTGGATTGTGAATGTACCTAATCTCAGGGCAGCATCTGTGGCTTGAATGCTGCAGAGGGGAAGGGCATGTCGGGTTTATGCAGCCGCCTCAGCTCACTCTGGAACAATCACAGACGGCTATACGGCTATACGCAACCCAGACACACCAGGGGGTTGTTCCCGAGGGAAGGGCCAACAAGTGGACTGGGTACAAACTGCTGTAAGGTCTGTTTACCCTGAGGAGGGAGACTGTCCGTCTTCCCCCATAAATGTCTGTGAAACACCCTAGATGAAGCAGCTGCTGGCTTCACGTGCAAATCATTTGGGAACGGCTTATGACCACATGGATATTTACCCACTGACCATGCCCATTACCCAAGTCACGGGGAACGCTGTGGCTAAGGGGGCTCCTTTCATATATATATGTATGTATATGTACGTATATATATATGTATGTATACATACACACGCACGTGCACACACACACACACACATAACCTATATAACCTTATTGCTGAAAAACCAAAAAAACAGTTCATAAAACCTTATCACATTTGCTGTCTCAGCTTCCCCTCAGGGGTCTTCTGGATGCTAACAAAAACATTAGGTTATAAGAAGATGAGAAGAGCCAAAGGGAAAGTCAAGGGACTCTTCCCAACAAGATGGAAATTTTTAGACTTTTATTAAGAAATAAGGTGAATCAGAGCACCTGGGTGGCTCAGTCAGTCAAACATCAGACTCTTGGTTTCAGCTCAGGTCATGACCTCAAGGTCCTGGGGTGAAGTCCTGAGTCAGGCACTGCACTCAGCGGGGAGTCGGCTTGAGATTCTCTCTCTCTCTCCCTCTACCCTTCTCCCCACTCACACTTTCTCTCTCTCAATAAACAAACAAATCTTTAAGAAAAGAACGAAAGGAGTGAATAAAGTGAATATTGGTAGAAGCAAAATGAAGGGGAAACAGAGAGGGGAGAGTCACAAGACTTGTCCACAGGGTGGGAATCTCTGGACGGTTCTTAACAAATGGGTTGAATAAAATGGACACTGTTGGGGTTGAAACAAAGCTTTTACGTTGGGTGGGCCAAAGGACCTCTTACTGATCCCTCAATATTAAAGTACTTCGAGTCCAATCTATCCCAGTTTAGAAAAACATTAAAAGCTTGAAGGCAGAGATTATAGTGCCAGACCTGATGAGGAATCGTGTGCGCTTAGCAGCTGTAGCCAAGCAGATTAATCAAGTTAAAGATTAAAAAAAAAAAAAAAAAAAAGCTAAAGATTGACCAAAGGGCCAGGGTCCCCTCGCTCAATCCCTCATGAGGGACCCAAAGTCTTTTGCACAAAAAGTGGGCAAAATGCTCAGAGGGGTGGCGAAGAAAACTTATCAGGGCTCCTTGACACAGGAGCTCTACGCACTGTGGTATGGAAGCCGTGGCGTGGGGTCTATTTTGGTTGAGAGACATAAAAATGGGAGAGCCAATAAAACTATGAAAATTGGAATGTTTAAAGGATTTAGGTAGAATGTCTTTCTCACCTGACTCTACTCTGGGGATGGGCACTGCGTCTGGCTGGGGCACATGTCCCTTACCTGATATTGTGAAACAGAAAGGCGTATAAATCTGCTCTTTGAGCAATATTCATTAGTTACGATAAATGAGAATCAGTAAGACCGCCTGAGCCCACATGGTGTAGAATGCTCCGGAATGCTCATAAGAACAAATTCTTTTTGTGATTGCCCTGTGTGGTGCCCCGCCTGGGACTTAGGTCCAAAGCTTGTGGGCACCTCCCAGCAATGACTACTGGGGACTTTGGATAAGAGAATTTTCATTTGAGGGATATTTACAACCTTGCTATCAATCATTAATTAAAGACCAAAGGACATCAATAATAAGATAATGGATAAGATAACCCTGAAACTTGAGACACCCATACTGTCTGGGTGATGTCGGGTCAGACAAACACTCTAAAAAGGAGACAGCGCCCAGAAGAATTCCGTAATGAAGTGGAAATGGTTTCTACAGGAGCATGCCAATGGGGGGATGCAAGGAGGCACCCACTGCAGGTGCCAGGACATCGCCTCTTTTCCCCCAGGACCAACTTGGGAACCACCTTCCCGGAACCTGTTGCCGCATGGACCGTACACTACAAACAGCTCTCGATTAAACAACGACATGTTGCTTGGCTTGTGGATGGCAGCTCCACGGAGAAAGCACAGCCTCCTGTTTGGAAGGCTGCGGCATTCAGACCAGCAGATAGAAAGACCCTGATGGAGGAAGGAATCAGCTCCAATGGCCTGAACCACGTGCTATGGTCCCAGCAGTGAGGGAAGCATCGGGGAGATGAGCAGAGGAAAACCAGACTGCTGGGGGAATGCCCACAGTGGGGCAGCCCCATGTAAATCGCTCTGGGAATTTACAAGGCCCCCCGAAGTAGGACATGTCGATACCCATCAGAAAAGCCCCCTTCCAGGTTCAAAAAGTGATTAGAAAAACCAAGTGGCTCTTTTGGTGCATCCCCTTAAAGTGACCATCTGGATCCTTGATGTCAGTGGGCATGGGGGAGCTGGAGCAATGCAGAGACAGGCTCAGTCTCACACACTCCCTTTGCACCCTCTGAGGCACATGGTCTGTGTGCTGGTCTGTCCACGGACAAAAGAGACAGAGATGGCCGATGGCCACGCGGCGGACTCCCGGGGCTGGCAAGGGAGGCGCTGCCCAGAGCCTGGCTAGGGGCTGGAGCCAGGGGGGCTGCAAGTGGGTCCTGACAGGGGCTAGATGCTTCTGATGAGTGAGGCTTTGCTGACTGGAGGTAGATGCAAATGCTCAGAATACAGTAAAAGAACCGGAACAGAAGGCAGTGACCCCATTTGGTGGCAGATCACCATTTCTTCGGACCAAGGAACACACTTTACAGCGCATAATGTCCACCAAGAGGCAGAGAGAGATTCTCATCAGAGTTCCAGTTTGATAGAGAATTGGGATGGGCTGTTGCAAAATTGGTTATGAAATGGGGGCAGCTTCCACGAAGGGCTGGCTTACACACCCTCGTGAGTGTGTGCTCACACTCAATATGAGAGGGACCCACGGAGTGTCTGCACTGGATAGATGTCTCTGTTTTTCTGATGGGTCTGGGCAAGAGGGGGTGGGGAAGGAGCGGGTGTTCTCTTTCCCACATCACCTCCGCCGTTTTCTCCCCCTATTTGATGCAGTGGTCTGAGGACCAGGGCTGTGACTACTAGAGCCGGAAGGAGGGATGATTCCTAAGCGAGAAACTGACTGTGCTTTAAATCTGATGTCAGAATTCCTAAAGGCCTGAATGGGCAGGACACCCTTCACCCCATTTGCCAAATGCAGCCGAATCGCCATGTGGTTTCGAGCCTGGGAGACCTGAGTCTGTGTGAACGGGACCCAGCTGAGGGGATGCGTTCCCTAGACGAGTCTTGCTGTCCTGCATTTGGAACCTGACCAGATGGAACTGGAAGCCTGCGAACCTGAGTGGCATCACCCTGGGATACACTGTCATGTGATATGACAATACACTGGGTCCAGGAGCCCAAAAGACACATTTAAAAGGGAAGTAAGGGACGCCTGGGTGGCTCAGTTGGTTGGACGACTGCCTTCGGCTCAGGTCATGATCCCGGAGTCCCGGGATTGAGTCCCACATCGGGCTCCCAGCTGCATGGGGAGTCTGCTTCTCCCTCTGACCTTCTCCTCGCTCATGCTCTCTCTCACTGTCTCTCTCTCTCAAATAAATAAATAAAATCTTAAAAAAAAATAAAATAAAAGAGAAGTAATTTGGGGTACCTGAGATCCGCACTCGGTGAAGCCACCCAACTCTTGGCTTCTGCTCAGGTCGTGATCTTGTGGTTGTGAGATGGAGTCCTGCATCGGTGGAATTTGCTTAAGATTCTGTCTCTCCCTCTCCCTCTGCCCCTCCCACTTGTGCTCTCTCTTTCTCTCTCAAATAAAAAAATAAATCTTAAAAAACAAAAAGGGTTTGGGGCATCTGGGGCTCAATCGTTAGATGTCTACCTTCTGCTCAGGTCATGATCTCACAGTCCTGGGATCGAGCCCCAAATTGGGCTCCCTGCTCAGTGGGAGGCCTGCTTCTCCCTCACCCACTCCCCCTGCTTCTGTTCCCTCTCTCACTGTCTCTTTCCCTGTCAAATAAATAAATAAAATCTTTTTAAAAAAGGTTAAAAGAGAAACAATTCACCCACAACCTCCTCTTCCCACACTCTAGCAGGCTTTAATTTCCTCAAATGTACAGCCCACGGGGTGCCTGGGTGGCTCAGTGGGTTAAGCCTCTGCCTTCAGCTCAGGTCATGATCTCAGGGTCCTGGGATCAAGCCCCACATCAGGCTCTCTGCTCAGTGGGGAGTCTGCTTCCTCCCCTCTCTCTCTGCTTGCCTCTCTGCCTACTTGCGATCTCTCTCTCTGTCAAATAGATAAAGTCTCTTAAAAATAATAATAAATAATAAAAAATAATTTAAAAATGTACAGCCCATATTCAGGCATTGTTTTCCATAGTTTCAATCAGAGAAGACAGAATTTCACATTCTACTCTTTAGTTTCATTTATGCTTACACTAGTCAGAATGAGATTGGCCAGGTTATGCTGCAGTAACAAACACCACCCATCTCTCAGGGGTTTAAATCCATTTGTAATTCACATTCACTGTACTTGTCATCCTAACTCCAGGCCCCACATGCTTGCAGCCACATCTGCCGGGGCTAAGAGGATGGGAGTTTGCACACAGGCTCCTACGGCTTCTGCTCAGGAGTGATGTTTCATTGGTTAAACAAGCCTTGGGGCCACAGCTCACTTCAAGGAGTGGAGAAGTACAGTGGGAGAAGGAACAAAGTATTCGGTGGCCAGCACTGAGAGCTATTTCATGGAGCACACAGTCTAGCTCAGCCATCTGCTCTCTCCTGGGAAAAGGGAGTTGATGTGATATTGTCCCTATCATCAACATTCTCCATGGTCCTACATGATCAGAGTGATCTTTCTGGGGGAAACACATAGCAATCACTTTTAAGAGCTCCAGAATATCCCATCAATGGAACAGATCACGCTTTGATAATTTCTCAAATGTTGCATATTCAGGATATTTTTATTTTTATTTTGTTCTCTTTTTTCCATATTAAAATAACATTGCAAAAGCCTATCATTGCACAGAATCACCTCAAAAGAAGTGAATACTGAGGAATTAGATCATAGAAGACTTTTATTTTTTTTAAAGATTTTATTTATTTATTTGACATTGATCACAAGTAGGCAGAGAGGCAGGCAGAGAGAGAGAGGAGGAAGCAGGCTCCCCGCGGAGCAGAGAGCCCGATGCAGGGCTCGGTCTCAGGACTCCGGGATCATGACCTGAGCCAAAGGCAGAGGCTTCAATCCACTGAGCCACCCATGTGCCCCCATAGAAGACTTTTAGAATAAAATTACCAAATATTACTGAAAGAAATTTTAAAAGGTGTAAGTATATGGAGAGACAGTCTATGTTCATGGATTGGAAGACTCAATATCATATATCTATTCAATTCCTATCAAACTCTTAAGAGACATTTTTTGTTAAAATTGACAAGCTGATCCTAAAATGTATATGAAAATGCAAAGGAGCCAAAATAGTCAAAACAATTCTGAAAAAGAAGAACAAAGTAGAGGACTTCCTGATTTCAGAATATACTGTCAAACTATTCAAGCAAAACACTATGTTACTGGCATAAGAGTAGATACATAAATCAATGGACTAGAACAGAGGGTAAAGAAATAACCCTCACGTTTATGATAAGTCAACTAAAAGAAAAAACAAAAACAAAAAAAGATAAGTCAGACTGGGAGAAACTATTTGAAAATATATCTACTAAAGGATTTGAATTATCTAGGATATATAAAGAACTCACACTCAGTAAAATGATAAACAATTCAATTTAAAAATGGGGCAAAGGATTTGTTTTTTAAGATTTATTTATGTTTGAGAGAGAGAGAGAGAGCACATTCAAGCAGGAGGAGGGGCAGAGGGAGAGGGAGAGAGAATAACAAGCGGGCACCCCAGGGGGCAAAGGATTTGAACTAACATTCTGTCAAAGAGGATGTTGAAAAGGGGGCACTAGGGTGGCTCAGTCAGTTAAGCATGCAACTCTTGGTTTCCGCTCAGGTCATGATCTCAGGGTTATGGGATCAAGCCCTGCCTCTAGCTCTGCACTCAGCTTGGAGTCTGCTGAAGATTCTCTCCCTCCTCCTTTACCCCTCCCCCCAACTTCATGTGCTCTAATAAATAAATAAATAAATAAATAAATAATGGGGAGCCTGGGTGGCTCAGTGGGTTAAGCCTGTGCCTTTGGCTCAGGTCATGATCCCAGGGTCCTGGGACCGAGCCCCTCATCGGGCTCTCTGCTCAGCGGGGACCCTGCTTGCCCCCCTCTCTCTCTGCCTGCCTCTCTGCCTACTTGTGATCTGTCTGTCAAATAAATAAATAAATAAAATCTTTTAAAAAATAAATAAGTAAATAAACTGAAATATATATCTGCACAAAGAATTCTGCACAAATGTTTGTAGAAGCATTATTCATAATAAACCCCCAACTGTGGGAACAACCCTAACCTACATCAACAAGAAATAGATAGCTACAATGTGGCATATCCATTTAATAGCATAATCTTTGGCCATAAAAAAGAAGGAAGTATGATTCATGCTACACCATGGACGAACCTCAGAAACTATGCTCAGTGAAAGAAGCCAGATGCAAGAACCATAATGCATGGTTCTATTTACACGAGATGTCCGGAAAAGGGGAATCGCGAAGGCAGAAGGTAGCTTAGTGGTTGCCAGGAGCGGGGGTGGGAACAGGCATGAGAGATCTCTTTGGGATGATGGGATTTTCTCAGATTAGACTGTGGTGATGGTTATACAAGTCTGAAAACTCACTAAAAGTCACAGAATTGTATATGCAGAAGAGGTAAATTTTATAGTATGTAAACTATGTCTGCATGAAACTGTTAAGAATGACATTGCAATTCACATCTTTAAACAACAAATTCAAAAAACTTTTTATTTTCTCACCACACAGAGATCATTTTTTCAGGCTGATTTCAGACTCGTTGTCTGACTGGTCTCCTGAGGCCTATTAGAGCTTATTTCAGGCTTTGGGCTCAGGATGCATTTAATTTTCCCACTTGGAACCGAGAGACTACAGATCTTTTTACAGACCAAGAAATTCTGGAAGGGCCCTTGAAAAAGAGAGGCATTTCACAGATAGAAAAACTGAGGCCCAGAGAAAGGACCTTGTCAAGGCTGAATGGGCATTTGGCAGCAGCCCCGTCCATGCCCGGCACAGATGGGCTTCACCAGACAGCCTCCAGGGGAAGCAGTCATGGAACGAGCTAGACTTAGTGTGGCACAGGCGGCCCTTTGATTCTTTCTCCCCAGAGCTCTGTTGGATTCTCTGGAGACACTTGCTCCTTCCTGAGATGCTCCTGTGGCTTCTCCATCCTGGGGGTTCACAGGACAAGCACAGGCTCATCTTCCATGTATTAAAAAGTCTGGTCCTGGGGCACCTGGGTGGCTTAGTTGGTGAAGCGACTGCCTTTGGCTCAGGTCATGATCCTGGAGTCCCGGGATCAAGTCCTGCGTTGGGCTCCCTGCTCAGCAGGGAGTCTGCTTCTCCCTCTGACCTTCCCCGCCTCTCACGCTTTCTCTCATTCTCTCTCTCTCTCAAATAAATAAATAGATAAAATCTAAAAAAAAAAAAAAAAAAAAGTCTGGGGGCGCCTGGGTGGCTCAGTGGGTTAAAGCCTCTGCCTTCGGCTCAGGTCATGATCCCAGGGTCCTGGGATAGAGCCCCACATCGGGCTCTCTGCTTCGCAGGGAGCCTGCTTCCTCCCCTCTCTCTCTGCCTGCCTCTCTGCCCACTTGTGATCTCTGTCTGTCAAATAAATAAATAAAATCTTAAAAAACAAAAAAATTCTGGTCCTGTTTGTTCTCAATGTTTGTGTTCTATTCAGTCTCAAGCCTCCCCTCCCTGAGAGCTCCGAGGAAGAGACAGGCGCAGGAGAATTCTTTGCTGGCGGGGCTGTAATTAGGCCTTAGCACCTCTGGGCGTGGCAGACACCCAAATGCTGGCTCTGTCCCCACAGGGCACTTTGGTGGGTTCCCAAGGGAACCTCCCTCCAGGGACCTCCCCCACCCTCCCATGCAGGGTGGTGGTACTCCCTAGCTGATCTCTCCTGACCCCCACCCCTTAGCTTCCGTACCCCCGCCCATTCAATACTCTGCTGCAGTTGCCCTAGAAGACACCCCGTGGGCAAGGTCCTCATCAGAAGGCTCACAGCAACTTTCCTTCCTACCCATGGAAGCAGTCACCGTTCCCCACGGTCAAGGCCAGAGCAGCCGGCTCCCAGAGAGGCTGGTTGGTGAGCTGCTGGGCCCTCTGCGACAAACTACAAGACAGGCATTTTCACCCACCTCCCTGCCCCATCTGCCTTCACAAATGAGAAAACCGAGGCCCAGACAGCAAGCAGAACTGGCTGGTATTAGAATCCAAGTTTTCCTGACCCCAAAGCCTTTTCCTTCTTTCATGCCAAGGATCCTCTTGGCTAGACTGAGGTCATTACCACCATTAACAGCAAATATTTAGTGAACACCTAGCGATGGCAAGGCAGGTCAGCTCAGGCAATCTAGGCAGCCTGGAGGCCCGGGTTTGGGCAAAGGGCCAGAGCAAGGAGGGACACAGGACTGCTAGTGGAACCCATGAATCTGAAGAGGAAACCTGGAGCAGGGCAGGGGTGGGTGGAAAGAGGTTCTAGGTGGTCTGCAGTGGTGTAGCTGGGGACCCTGGTATCATTAATCAAGGCTAAAACAGAGGTTCCCCTACCCTGCTGCAAGTGAAAACTCCCAGGGATCTTTAAAATATACTAGTACCCGTACATCACCCCAAGACTTTCCGATCTCATCAGTACGGGGAGCAAAGTGGGCATCGTGAGCTGTAACGGTGTAGCAGGTTCATGGCCAGGACGAGGTGAGGGGAAGCCGGCAGCTCTGATCATCTGATCCGAGCGGTACTGACCTGGCCTGATGGAGCCTAAGGCTGCAGGGCAGGGAGCTCGGGGCTGAGGGCAGCGGGCCTGGCCCCAAGTGGCCCTGGGGCAAGGTTAGTTGGAGAACTGCGGGAGGGGGGGCAGGAGGGCAAGAATGGAAGAGAAGAAGAGAAGCCGTACCCCAGGCGGTGCCATGAGTGTGAGTCCTTTGTCTGTCACTAACTTTCTGTGTGACCAGGGACAAATTGCTTCCCCTCTCTGGGCCTCAGTTCCTCTACCCGAAAAAGGAGGGGATTGAACTTAATGATGGCTCGAGATCCATCTGGCTCCAGGGTTGGAGGGTGGGCCAGACCAGGCCCTAGCAGGCGGGACCTCCTGGCGGGCAGTAAACCCAGATGGCCTTCCTGATCTGCACCTCTGGAAACAGACCGTGTGCGGCCCGTCCCCGGACTCCCAGGCCACTTCATCATGCTGCCAAACATGGTTTGTGGAAATTTCCTCTCAGCCCCTCTTAGCCCAGCTGGGGAGGGCGGCTGTCCTTCCAGCTTCCGGTGGAAATTTCCACTCTCGCCCTGACAGCCGGAGGAAGAGCAGTGCCTCAGAGCAGAGGCAGGCAGAGCTCACAGCCATGGGGTGGGGGTGGGGGGGTGCCTAGTGACAGGGCACACGGTGGGGGGATTGGCAGGGATCTGGGGGTGCCGAGCACCTCACCTCCTGGGTGCTGGCCCCTATTCCAGGTGCCAGGGACTCAGGAGAAGAGGGTCTCTGGCCTTGGGAGGCTTGTCTCCTCGTGGGGAGAAGAGGTACACGTGAATGCTGTGGGTGCTAGGAGGCAGGGTGGGGACGTAGGGGTGGTGCTGGAGGCAGAGTGATCAGGGAAGGCCTGGCGGCAGGTGAGGCCACACTGTGTGATTTCCACAGGTTACAGCAAGGACACTGGCCCTGAGCAGGGCCTCCTCAGGGCAGCTGAGGACAGCAGGGGGATGAGCCGAAGTCCTGAGATCAGAGTGTTTGGGGGGTGCTTCTGATGGTCAGGACTTTGGATTTCATGCTTAGTGCCCTGGGGAGCCCACAGCAGGTTTCTGAGCAGAGGCACTATCTAACTTATATTCTATTAGCTTGTTTGTGTGTTTGTTTTATTATTTTACAACCCAGGACTGATATTTATCTCAATATCAGAGGCACAAGTGCCTAAGCTGGACCAGGGCAGCTTCTTCCTGCGTTAGACACCGTGCACTTACATCATCTAGAGCATCCAAGGTCAACTTCTGACAGCATTTAGGGACAGTGAGAAGCACAGGCTCGCTGCTCTGGGAACCCCTGTGAGTTTGATGTCTTTCTCACCGTTTCCTAGCCTTGGGTAAGCTCCTCTCGGTCTGAGCTCTGCTCCTTTTGTGTTGAGCTCCTGAGCCAATCAGCTTTTGAGCCCAGGGTTCACGAGTCTGTCTGGACAGACAGGAGGCTCTAACACCATGTCAGTCCTTGGCCCTTGGTTCAGTCTGCAGTTCTCCAGTTGTGTGGAATCCCTTTCCCCAGTTCCAGTCCGCAGTCTCCATTTACTGGAGTCTGCTGGTTTCATCTAGACTGGGAATTGCGGGTAGCACATACAGGGCCTTCTGTTGGCCAGTCCACAGGAAGTTCTAAACCCCAGATTCCACTCTGGGAACTGCTGATGGCAGCTCTGGCTCTCCATTCACTGGGAACCAGTCCAACAGCCTCCATTCTTTGAGGTCTGCTGGCTCAATCCTTTCCCCAGTGCCCAGATCTCTGGTTACTGGCAGGGTCCACACTTCCATTCCCCGGGTTACTGTTGGTTTCCGTCAATGTGTGCATGGGGTAAGGACTTAGCTAAAAGAAAAAGAAAAATAATAATAATAATATGCGATCTTTGAAGTCTAAAGAGTTAAACACACCACCTTCCAGCACACCTGTTTATTTCATAACTAAGATCTATGGTCCTGAAAGCTATACATATCTTGGAAGGGAAAAAAAAATAGCAAAATCTTACTAAGCTTGTTTTGTGTCCTGAAGAACTTGGTAACCATCAGGTTGGGAGCCCCAAAACACAGCCAGAAAGACAGGGGAGCTCCCCCTCCCCCCATCTGTGGCTGGACATGGCAGGGCAGAAATATGGATTAAAGTCCATTTTTGGCTCAGGTTCTACCAAACTGCCATCAGCCCTCTAGGGACTTACAACCTAGAATTGCAATGGCCCTTATGAAGAGAGTTCCAGTTAAATAAGATCACTAAGAAGTGCACTTAAAAGCAAAGGCTTCAAAGATTGCAAAAAGTTCAACTCCATTGAAAGTTTAACTGCAAAAAGCTGATGAAAAATTAAAAGACACAAGAGGGACCTTATACGTAGGATGGACATCCTTCTTACTGCTTCCTCCAACACTAATGTGTTTGAACATCCATTCCGGTTGTCCTCTGTCTGAACTTCCTTTACACAAAAGTCTGCCAAGCGGATGATCTAACAGATACCCCCATATCATCCTTCAAAGAAGAACCCTTGGTGAGCCCTTCCCAGAGGTGATGAGACTAGAGGATTTTCTGGTAAAGTGCTATGTTATTTCTTGAAGCAGCTAAGGGAAAAAGTAAAAGTTAAAAAAAAAAATTCCAACATAGATTAATTCTTTAATACCGAGGCTATAGTCCAAATCTTTGAGGGATTAAAAGCAACTGTCCTTATCTTACAAATCTTTATAAAACCAGAAATGTGGTTCTAGGGGTGCCTGGGTGGCTCAGTGGGTTAAGCCTTTGCCTTCGGCTCAGGTCATGATCTCAGGGTCCTGGGATCGAGCCCCACTTTGGGGGTCTCTGCTCAGCAGGGAGCCTATTTCCCTTCCTCTGTCTCTGCCTTCCTCTCTGCCTACTTGTGATCTCTCTCTGTGAGTCAAATAAATAAATAAAATCTTAAAACAAAACAAAACAAAACAGAAATGCGGCTCTAGAGGCAATTCAGAGTTCACTTATCCTTCCACGAATCCCAAAACCTCCTCTATTTATCCCAAAAGCCTTGTAAATTATGAGTCTTATGAAACCTAAGTCTTTCTTGGAGAAAATGGCATTCTTAACCTATGTCTTTGAGATGAAAATATTTAAAGTAGGAACCCTTTATTAGAAGTAAATCATAAGGGGAAAAGGTCATTTGAAATTTAGACAAATGAGGGTGCCTGGGTGGCTCAGATGGTTAAGTGTTTGCCTTTGGCTCAGGTTATGATCCCGGAGTCCTGGGATGGAGTCCTGCATTGGGATCCCTACTCAGCAGGGAGCCTATGTCTCCTTCTGTCTCTTTCTCACAAAAAAATTAAAAAAATCTTAAAAAAAAAACTTAAGAAAAAAAATAAATTTAGACAAATAAAAAAATCATTCGGGGGCACCTGGGTAGCTCAGTGGGTTAAAGCCTCTGCCTTTGGCTCAGGTCATGATCCCAGGGTCCTGGGATCCAGCCCCGCATCGGGCTCTCTGCTCAGTGGGGAGCCTGCTTCCTCCTCTCTCTCTCCCTGCCTCTCTGCCTACTTGTGATCTCTGTCAAATAAATAAATAAAATCTTAAAAAAAATAAATCATTAGTCTTCTCCACAGATACTAGTAGACAAAACTTTAGCCATCTGAGCAGGTAACTTTAACTCATTCCATTTCACAGAAAATCAGTTTGGATCCAACTGTTCTTTTATAAACTAGTGAGTTTTTTGCTTATCTCATGGCTAAAAAAAAATTTTTTTTAGATATTTTTTTTAAAAAGATTTTATTTATTTGACAGAGACAGTACAAGCAGGGGGAGCAGCAAGGAGAGGGAAAAGCAAGCTCCCACTGAGCAGAGAGCCCATGCCGGGCCCAATCCCAGGACCCTGGGATTATGACTTGAGCTGAAGGCAGATGCTTAACAGAATGAGCCACCCAGGCAACCCTATTCACTAAAGTTTTTGAATGCTCCAGACTGTGATCTGTGACCATGGCACACATGTATAAGTCCTCAAGTCCAAGTTTGGGACAAGGATAGCCAAATTATAAGGCAAAGATAATTATGTTTAGTTGACTTGGGACTCCCACCTGTGTCCCTGGTCCATCAGCCCTGTGCCATCCGCAAGCGAGACCAGGATGACATGGACAGCAGGATGAGAGGGTAACAGCTATAGAACCACAAGGTTATAGCAGAGAGAGAGGCCTCAAAACGCTCAGTGATTTGCCTTAGGTCACAGAACAAGTTAGTCACAGAGCTCAGACTGTCACTTGTCCAGATTTTCCATATTACATGTGGTCATAAAGCGTTTGCATAAACATTTAAAGATACAACCATTCGGTTTTTAGTTCATTAATTATAAGCCACAAAGAAAGCAAGTTTTTTAAAAAATTTTTTGTTTTAAGATTATATTTATTTATTTGACAAAGATCACAAGTAGGCAGAGAGGCAGACAGAGAGAGAGAGGAGGAAGCAGGCTCCCCGCTGAGCAGAGAGCCCGATGCGGGGCTCGATCCCAGGACCCTGAGATCATGACCTGAGCTGAAGGCAGAGGCTTAACCCACTGAGCCACCCAGGCGCTCCAAGAAAGCAAGTTTTAACATAAAACCAATTATTTAGATAACATATGTCCTAAATATAAGGATTTATCCCACTTAAATGGCAACAGAACTCTACTGACTTACTTCGATATACAAATCACAACAATAACAAACATTTGAGAAGTCACTATATGTCAGGCACTGTTCTAATCATCTGACAGGTGTTATTTCATTGAATCCTTGCCCCAGCCCCAGCCCCAGGAGAAGCTGTTATGATCCCCCTCCCAGAAATGAGAGTGTTGCAGAGTGGACACCCAGTCGGCTGTGTGCAGGGACTCAGATCTAGAGGTCTGGTGTCTGAGGCAGAGCTCTAACTCCTAGCTTAAACACGTCCACTCAAACAAAACGGATATTAAGCATATATATTAGCACTTGAAAGTAAATATCAGTTGTGTTGATTGCTAAGCTATACAACTGTAACTTACTACTGTTTTCCATATTCCCTTTCACTTCCTCATGATCGTTTTTTTATGATTACATATTCTTTTTTAATTTTTATTTTTAAAATTTTATTTTCAGAAAAAAAATTTATTTTCAGTACCATTAACATAGCGTTATATTAGTTTCAGGTGTACGATATAGTGATTCAATAATTCTATACATTACTCAGTGTCCTCTTAATCCCCTTCACCTTTTTCACCCATCCCCCCACCCACCTTCCCTAACCACATTCTCCCTTTCTATTTTTTTTATTTTTTCAAAAGATTTTACTTATTGGGGCACCTGGGTGGCTCAGTGGATTAAGGCCTCTGCCTTCGGCTCTGGTCATGATTCCAGTGTCCTGGAATCGAGCCCCGCATCTGGCTCTCTGCCCAGGGGGGAGCCTGCTTCCCGCCAGCCACCACCCCCCCGCCCCCCTGTGCCCGCCTCTCTGCCTATTTGTGATCTCTGCTTGTCAAACAAACAAATAAAATCTTTAGGGGCGCCTGGGTGGTTCAATTGGTTGAGCAACTGCCTTCGGCTCGGGTCATGATCCCGGAGTCCTGAGATCAAGCCCGGAATCGGGCTCTCTGCTCAGCGGGGAGCCTGCTTCCCTCTCTCTCTCTGCTCTCTGCCTGCATCTCTGCCTACTTGGGATCTCTCTCTGTCAAATAAATAAATGAAATCTTTTTAAAAAATTTTAAATAAAATCTTTTTAAAAAGATTTATCTTTTTAAAAAGATTTTATTTATTTATCTGACAGAGAGATAGATCACGACCTAAGCAGAAGGCAGAGACCTTAACCCACTGAGTCATCCAGGCATTCCAAATTTTCCCTTTGCAGAACACATCTTTGCTCTATCAGTAAGCCTATTCAGCCAGATTTACATGACCTTATGAATTATGTCTAAAGAAATTTTGCTTACTATTGGGTACCTTTCATTTGCATTGAGATCTGCAGTAAGGTGAGAAATTACTGTCACCATGTGATATCCAACTTAAGGAAGTTTTTAAAAAAGTATTACATTGGGGTGCCTGGGTGGCTCAGTGGGTTAAGCCTCTGCCTTCAGCTCACGTCATGATCCCAGGGTCCTGGGATCGAGCTGTGCTCCGCAGGGAGCCTGCTTCCTCCTCTCTCTCTCTGCCTACTTGTGATCTCTGTCTGTCAAATAAATAAATAAAATCTTAAAAAAAAAAGTATTACATTAAGGGGGAACCTGGATGGCTCAGCTGGTAGAGCTTGAGACTCTCCAAAAATTAAAATTAATTGGTAAAGAGCTCTATTTATTTAGCTTAAAGAAAATCAGGCACTTATATGCATTTAGTATTCATAAAAATTCTCAAAAAAAGAAATTTAATTCAAATGAATTTCAGATTCAGGTAATCTGGGAAAATATTCTGTGTCAAAACTAGTTTAAAAATTGCCGGTTTACTTAAAATGGACATGTCTTAGAGTTATCGACATTGAATATAATGCAAACATACAACCTTTTATTTTACCTAGTTTTACTAATCAAATAAGTTCATGTTATGTTGCAAAATCTGCTAGCAAGAAAATAACAGAATAAGTTATTGTTATAAGTTATATAGTCTAATGTCTCACAAAGCTTTCCTGGATAATCTAAACATAACTGTTAAGAATAAGTAAATTTCAGGTGCCTGGGTGGCTCAGTCACTTGAGGGTCAGACTTTTGGTTTTGGCTGAGGTTGTGATCTCAGGTCAAGGGATTGAACCTGCAATCCAGCTCCCCGGTCACTATGGAGTTGTCGTAGACAGTTTATAGAGAAAGAATCTTTAAGAAGAAATTTTAGTGTGTAGTAAGTTGGCTAAGATTAAAATTCAGTCAAGAATAAGCTTTAGGGGCACCTGAGTGGCTCAGTGGGTTAAGCATCTGCCTTCAGCTCAGGTCATGATCTCAGGGTCCTGGGATGGAGCCCCACATGGGGCTACCTGCTGAGCAGGAGCCTGCTTCCCCCTCTGCCCTTCCCCCTGCTTTTGCTCTCTCTCTCGAATAAATAAATAAAATCTTAAAAAAAAAAAAAGTAAAAAAAAAAAAGAATAAGCTTTAGGGGCACCTGGTTGGCTCAGTTGTTAACTGTCTGCTACTGGCTCAGGTCATGATCCAGGGGTCCTGGGATCAAGGCCTGGTTGGGCTCCCTGCTCAGCCAGGATTCTGCTTCTCCCTCTCCCTCTGCCCCTCCCCTAAAACCTCTCTAAAAAAAGAAACAAAAGAATAAGTTTTAATATCCAAAGTATTCTGGCATAAAATTAAGATTTGGCTTTTCTCTCTGTTAAAAGGACAAAGTTTGGCGCACCTAGGTATCTCCGTCAGTTGAGCATCTGACTCTTGGTTTTGGCTCAGGCCGTGATCTCCTGGGTGGTGATCCAGCCCCACCTCAGGCTTTGCAGCCAGTGGGGAGTCTGCTTGAAGATTCTCTCCCTCTCCTTCTCCCTCTGCTCTTCTCCTCTGTGCATGCAAGCACGTGCTCTCTCTCTAAATAAGTACATAAATCTTTAAAAAAAAGTAAAGGACAAGGTTTTCTCCTTTTTAAAAAGATTTTTTGGTAAATATTTTTAAAAAGATTTTATTTTTAAGTAATCTCTGCACCCAAGTGTGGGACTCAAACTCACAACCTAGATAGAGGTCAAGAGTTGCATGCCCCACTCACTAAGCCAACCAGGTGCCCCAAGGACAAAGTTTTCTTAGATTATTCGTTTGCTCTTAATAAGAAACTGTAAACAAAGGTTTTTATTTACTTTTAATGTAATCTTCCCAGAAAGAAAAAGATTCTCTGTTTTGCCTTTATCAAGTCTATAATTACATAGAATTTTTTAAAAGCTGAGTCTTCTCAAATTTTTTTTAAAGATTTTTTATTTATTTGACAGAGAGAGATAGTGAGAGAGGGAACACAAGCAGGGGGGAGAGGGAGAGAGAGAAGCAGGCTTCCCGCTGTGCATGGAGCCCCAATGTGGAGCTCTATCTAAGGACCCTAGGATCAGGACCTGAGCTGAAGGCAGATGCCTGACCCACCCAGGTGCCCCCTCAGTATTTTTTTTTAAAGCCTATTATTATTATTTTTTGAGTAATCTCTACACCCAACACAGAGTTCAAACTCCCAATACTGAGGTCAAGAGTCACATGTTCTTCCGACTGAGCCAGCCCCTGAGTCTTTTCAACTGTAAAAGATCGAGACTTTGTACAAATATTTAGCTTTCTGTATTTGCCTACAAATTGTCATTTTGGTTAAATGGATAACTAAGCATTATTTCACAGTGGCCTATGATCCTGTTTGACCAAGTGTTTTAAAAAACTTTTTTTTAGGGGCGCCTGGGTAGCTCAGTGGGTTAAAGCCTCTGCCTTCGGCTCAGGTCATGATCCCAGGGTCCTGAGATCCAGCCCCGCATTGGGCTCTCTGCTCAGCAGGGAACCTGCTTCCCCCCTCTCTCTCTCTACCAGCCTCTCTGCCTACTTATGATCTCTATCAAATAAATAAGATCTTAGGAAAAAAAAACTTTTTTTTTACTTTTTTATATTTGAATATAATTGACATACATTTTAAAACCTTTATATTTTTTAGTATTTTTCCTTTAGAATTATTTATTCTATAACCATAAATGTACAATGGCTTCTTAACTCTACACAGGCACTTTAATTGTTTACATTTTTTAAAGATTTAAAAGATTTAAAGATTTTATTTACTTTTTAAAGATCTATTTATTTATTTTAGAGAGAGAGAGAGAGCATGAGCCAGACAGCAGAAGGGGGAGGGAGTGAGAATCTCAAGCAGATTCCAAGCTGAGCGGAGAGTCCAGTGTAGGTAGGGCTCAGTACCAGTACCCGGAGATCACGGCCTAAGCTGAAACCAAGAGACAGAGGCTTAACCAAATGCCCCACCTAGGCACCCCATTTTTTTACATTTTAATTTTAAATAATCTCTATCCCCAACATGGGGCTCAAACTTACAACCCCCGAGATCAAGAAACATAAGCTCCATGGACTGAGCCAGCCAGGCACCCCAGCACTTAAATCTTTTTCAAGGAAAAGCATGTCTTATTATATCATGATCCTGGCTAATAGCTTTTCAAAACTTAAGAGAAAAATCTTTAAAAATGTTTTATGGGTCACCCAAAGCATTATCCAAGAAGGAATGCTTCTACACTCTTAGAGAGACCACTAGGAAAAAACAATAATTAAAAAGCTAAGAAACTGGGTGCCTGGGTGGCTCGGATGGTTGAGCATCTGCCTTTGGCTCGGGTCATGATCCTGAGGTCCTAGGATCAAGTCCCGCATCGGGCTCCCTGGGAGCCTGCTTCTCCCTCTGCCTGCTGCTCCCCCAGATTGTGCTCTCTCTCTCTCTCTCTTTCTGTGTCAAATAAATAGAACCTTAAAAAAAAAAAAAAAAGCTGAGAAACTGTCTCAAGGGCATTTGTTTAACAAATATCCCCAAAAAACAAACTCTAAATGAAGTCATTTTTATGTGTAGCTAATTTGGGGGATTTTTCCAGGAGCCCCTGAAACATCAAAGAGAGATTAAATTAATCAGACATATTTGGTACATTAAATTTCATGGGAAGCATTGCCAAGTAAATGAGGATCAACCTTTTTTGGTTATACTGTGTGAATAAATGTTATTTCTAAACGTGTTCTAGAAATCACATAAAATTCCTATAATTCTGATTTGCCCTGGGAAAATGTTATGTTGTAATTTTAGTTAATATCTTAAAATGTGTGTCACAGAAATGACCGAAATTCATTGTCAGATTGTAATGAACTCTAATCAGGCCTTTAAGCGTGCCATTTAAAGTCTTTTGACATTTACAGATAGTTACTGTTATACTCAGATGTTTCTTCCTGCAAATGTGTTTTATCATCAGAGAAATTCATGGAAAGGAATCTGTGTGGAATGCAAATTTTTGATAACTTTCAGATTGTAAAACTAAACTGGGTATGAATTTCCAAAACTAGTGGAAAAATGGACTCAAACAGAGTGAGAAATAATAACATGGAGCCAGAGGAAGTGAAGAAGATCATTTTTATGACTCTTATTTAAAATATCACTTATTTAAAATAGCACCTGGGTAGCTCAGTTGTTAAGCGTCTGCCTTTGCCTCAGGTCATGATCCCAAAGTCCTAGGATTGAGCCCTGCATCGGGTTCCCTGCTCTGCAGGAAGCCTGCTTTTCCCTCTCCCTCTGCTGCTCCCCTGCTTGTGTTTCCCTCTCTCACTGAGTCTCTCTCTGTCAAATAAATAAATAAAATCTTAAAAAAATAAATAAATAAAATATCACTGGCTTTCTAATGTTCCGCTTTTCTAGATTTGGGAAAATCTTTGTCTCTTACACTATCAACAATTTGATAACGTGAACAAAGATGTGAACGAAGGTGAGATGTTTCTCTTTCCTCCCTACCTGATCTCTCCCAAATTCAAAAACTCTCGAGTATTCATATACATACATGTGAATATATACATACATATATGAAAGATTGTTGTATCTTTCCTCATTAATCCAGCTTGAAGGATAACATTCTCTTTTTAAAAAAAATCTTTTAAAATTAACATACAGTGTATTATTTGTTTCAGGGGTACAGGTCTGTGATTCATCACTTGAGTATTCTTTTGATGGCAAAATAATTTTCATTAAGTTCAGCGAGAATCTGTTCTTACAACAGGATGCAATTAGAAACATTGGCTCTATTACCAAGGCTTTGACTGCAATATTACATTTGAAAGAGATTTGCCTAGACTCAGGTATGACCAGTCAGTTTTAAGAAACTGAGGCTGACTTTACAGAGCCGATAAAGTCCCTTAAAAAGGCTTAAACTGGTACCTTGCTCACAGTTCCCCAGGAAGGTAGTTTCTTGTTTTTGTTTGTTTCCACACCCAGTAAGGAGCCTAACGTGGTATTTGAACTTACCCTCAGATCAAGACCTGAGCTGAGGTCAGGAGACAGGTGTTTAACTGACTGAGCCACCCAGGCACCCCTACATGCAAGGCAGTTTTATTTATTTATTTTTTTTTGCAAGGCAGTTTTAAAAAGAGCTTATATATGGGGCACCTGGCTGGCTCAGTCTGAGCATAAAATTCTTAATCTCTGGGTCATGAATTTGAGCCCCACGTTGGATATAGAGATTCCTAAAAAAAATATATATATATAGAGAGAGAGAGAGAGATTTTATATGCTCAAGCATTATTCTTGCAAAACACATATAGATAATCAGGCAACATTTAATGCAAACAAATTAGTTTTACTATTAAAAATATGAAGGTAACTGCAGAGAGGAGAAATTATCATCTTTGTATTTGCGTCTTTGTATTAGGTTCTAATCCTGTTAACTGTCTTTGAAGTTCTGTTATATACCTTATCAATTGGACTGGATCCTGAATTCCTCCAGTATTTTCAAAAATTGGGCTATGACTCTCCCAACTAATGTTTCCAATTTTCTCCTATCCTTCTTTTTTTTTTTTTTTTAAGATTGATTGATTGATTGATTTGACAGACAGAGATCACAAGTAGGCGGAGAGGCAGGCAGAGAGAGAGAGGGAAGCAGGCTCCCTGCTGAGTAGAGAGCCCGATGCGGGGCTCGATCCCAGGACTCTGATCCAGGATCATGACCTGAGCCGAAGGCAGAGGCTTTAACCTGCTGAGCCACCCAGGCGCCCCTCTTCTCCTACCCTTCTGATTTAGAACTGTTACGAATAAAATTGCCCTTGAATCTCCTTGGAAGGGACGATACCAAGTCCTCTTCACTACCCAGATGGCAGCCAAACTTCAGGGTCTTAAATCTTAGATACACATCTCACAGCTGGAAAAGGTCCCACTCGCCAGCTGGTTCTATACAAGCTCTGGAGACCTCCAAATCCTACTGCTGAGGAAGAGAAGCAGCTGACATCAAGGTGAACTGCTGCTTCCAAGACAACAGATCAGGACTTCATACTTTTAACACAAAACCCTTCCTTCTTTCCTTTCTTTCCTTTTCTCTGACCCTGGCTTAGAAAGACAACGACAAAGGGGATAAACTTTGCCTTTCAGACTGTGGATTAGTCAGCAAACATTCCTTTGTGAAACAGAGGTCATAACCTGTGAATATCACAAAAATTAAACAAAAATGTCATGGAATGCCTGGGTGGCTCAATCAGTTGGACGTCTGCCTTTGGCTCAGGTTATGATCCCGGGGTCCTGGTATCCAGTCCGGCATCGGGCTCCCTGCTCAGAACGGAGTCTGCTTCTCCCTTTGCCTGCTGCTTCCCTGCTTGGGCTCTCTCTCTTTTTCTGGCAAATAAATAAAATCTTTACAAATAAATAAATAAAATAATAAAAAATGTCATGATCTGAAGAAAAAAAAAAAGTCACGCTCTCTGGATACTGCCCAGAAGGAGAAGGAGAAGATTCAAGAACTATGGAACATTAGCTGAGAGTTGCACTAATGTCTTAAATTTTGGTTCCATCTTTAGTTAAGCTGAGAGTCTGATCAGAGGGGAAGAACTATTTTAAAAAATGGCTCAAAATAGTGTCACTTATGTGAGGGCCCCACATCAGTAAGCCAAGACTTAATGCCTAACCTAACAACAGTTTCAACCTCCCAGAAATCCTTAACCCTTAACCAGCCCGACTGGAATTTCCTGGTTAACAGGAGGAAGTAGTCCCCCAGTAGACCCCTACAGTTCCTCCTTGGGAGGGTGGCCTGGCCTAAAACAATGCATTCCTTGCTAATAAGTTCCTTTTTTCTGCCCCTCTCTTCTTGTATTGTTTTTTAGATTTATTTCAGAGAGAGAGAGCATGAGTAGGAAGGGAAGTGGGAGAGAGAATTTGAATCAGACTCGCGCCCAGCACAGAGCCTGACATGGGGCTTGATCTCACACCCTTGAGATCATGACCTGAGCCAAAACCAAGAGTTAGACACCCCACCGACTGCACCACCCAGACACCCCTGCCCCTCTCTGCGTTCAAAAACCATTTTGTACAGTTACTTGGAGCTCCCCTCTACCCGCTAGAGGGGATGCTGACTGATTCATGAATTGCTTAATAAAACCAATTAGATTTTCAAATGTGCTAGGTAAAAAAAAAAAAATTTTAACAGCCACAAGCCCAGGGAGAAGGGCTGGAGGAGAGGCTCTGGACATGTGGACCTCTTGTGGCCAAGGGTGACTCCGGACGATCAGAAGCTCACAGTCCTCCTTCAGGCAGGGGGAGGCCGGGGACGATGCAGCAGGGCGTCCCCTGCTCTAGGTCCCCAGAGAGGAGGCGCCACTCTGCTCCCAGCCGCAAGCCAGCTCCCTCTCAGAGGTGGGCACAGGCTGTACCCCTTGGGCCACGGAGATCCTAAATTTGACTTTTTCTCTCCATCCCATGGCCCTCACCCTCATCCAAGCCACCCTCATCTCTCCCACACGCCTGCTTCCCACAATGCACTCTTCTCACAGTGGCCGCAGGATCCTTTACACACATGACCCAATCATGTTGCTCCCTGCTTAAAGCTCCCAGATGTTTCACATCACTCATGAATGTCACTCGACCTCTCGTTCTGGACCACAGGCCAGTATGCGCCCTGGCCCTGGACCCCCTGCCTCACCTAATCCAGCCACGAGGGTCTAGTTTACGCTCCTTCCTCACACCTGCTGGTTCCTGCCTTTGCACACTGTCCCATCTTTCGGGAGCATGCCATGCCCCGCGCACCTCACCTGCAGAGAACCCCACCCCTGCCATAATCACTGTCCCCACCAGCCCTTTTCATTCCCTCCACGGCACTCATCCTCTTTTCGTAATGTCTGTCTCCTCCACCAGAATGTACGCTCTTGAGGACCAGAGCTGACCTGCCTTGCACATTGCTGAACCCTCCAGGGCGGACGATGGTGACTGGCATGTGGGAGGACTATTTGTATTTGTTCATTAAATGAATGAATGAATGAGCGAATGGAAAGCCTTGCTTTGGGTACTCTCTTAGGGACATCTAAAGAAGAAGGAGAGGAAGGAGATTGGGGGCAGAGGACCCGGTATCTGAGATACGAGTCAGAAACTGGAACCAGCCAGGGATCCTTTTCCCACCAGCAGCCAAACCCTCCTCCAGGACTGCCCCGGGTGAGCCTGCCAGCTGGAGCATCGCCGGGAGGGGAGTCAGAGCCTACCTGGGGAAAACAGGAGGGAGGAGGAGGGCACAGGCACACGCCAGATTGAACCCGCTGACTTCAGGCTGGGATAGGACCGGACCATCTGGGGAAGGTGCCGCGTGGGCCGGGTGCTGGCTCTGCCTCTGACCAGCTACGGGTCAGTGATGTAACTTCTCTGAACCTCAGTTTCTTGACTGGAAAATAGGCTAAGAATAGCACCGACTTCACCAGGATGCGTTATGGATTTAGTAAGATGGGATCCGGGAAATGCTGATTGGCCACCGTGCATGGCAAATAGCAAATGCTCTGGAAACCTTAGCCAGAAGACAGAAAGGAGGACTGGAGGAAGTGACAGAGCACAGAGAGAGGCAACACAAAAGTGCGTGGCCAGTAACCCAGAGCAGCCTAGTCTAACATGCTGGGGTTTGTCCCAGAAAAGATACAGAAATGTAAATCATCCCACACTTTATAGCACCTCCTCCCCAAAATGGACTTTTGGGTTCTCTGGTTCAACTCCCTCATTTTGCAAATGTTCTGAGCCCCAGAAAGAACAAAAATTTCTCTAAGATGTGCAAAGAGATGGCAGAAGAGCTGAGCCCAGAGCAGTGGCCAGGTGGGGAGGGAGATGCTCAGGTGGGCCGATGCGGGAGATCATAAGCTCCCTGTTCTCCCTCTGGAGAGGGTGTGCCTTCCTCTGTCCTCACAGCTACGGTGAAGGGAAATGGCAGAGAAGACTCTGGAGTCTTCAGGAGGAACACTGGACCTGGAGGGACAGAGAGGGGGAGGGGACTGACCTTCCCATCAGCCGAGCCTTTCATTTAACCCAGCCCAGGCTCAATACTCGTCCAGCCTATGAGGGCTTAACCCTGCGTCCTATCTTACAGGCGAAGGTGGGGATACCAAGGCCCAGGAGAACTCACGGAGCTGGGACTTCAGTCCTGTTCTTTGTGACTCTAGGAACCTCTGCCCTGCTTCTCTCTGGGAATTGAAAGGTCCACCTTTGGGACCACCACTGGTGGCTTGAAAACTGGGGCAAGTCTTTTCTTTCTGACCTCTGGCGCTTCCCCTGAACAAGGAGGGTAGACACAGAGGTCACTGAGGGCTTTCCCAGCTGGAACTGACTTTACTGGAATTCTAAACCAATGCACCTCCCCCGGCTGAGTCAGGAGGAAAGCCTGCTAGAAAGCCTGGTGGCCTTCCATCCAACTTTCTTGGTCCCCCTTCCTCCACCCGCACTCAGGGCAGCCCTGCCTGGGGAGAGCCCCACTTCACCCCTGCAACCCCCTGCCACACCCCACCAAAACCGCCTCTCCCTGCTAGACCTCAGCCCTCACCCTTCCCTGGGGGCAAACAGCAACTCACCAGTTTGGAGGAATGAAGCCAAAAAATGGGTCAAGCCATGTAATCAGGGGCCTCTCCCCGCACCCCCCACCCCCCACGCTACCAACACCTTCAAGGCTTTGGTCAGGATTTAGTTTAGTTCTTCTCAAACTAAATCCAAAAAGAAATGTTTATCTGCAGAAAACTTTCACTTTTGGAAAATTAAGGAAATCCACTAGACAGTGGTGGTGGTTACACAACAGTGTGAACGTACTTAATGCCATTGCATCGTGCACTTAAAAATGGTTCAAGTGGCACATTTTATGTTATATAGATTTTACTGTGAAAATTTTTTTAGCTAAAACGAATAAGAATGATGCAAAGTACCAGCCTAGACTTTAATAGTATTCAGCTGACCTTGTATGGTTGTTATAAAAGTTTCTAAACTCTTATTTTCAATTTCTGTGTTATCTCCCGGCAAGCCAACAGCAGCCCTGTGGCCTGGCAGGCGTCCGAGGAGCACTCTGATAGCATTCCCTGAAGCTGCAGAGAGGTGGGCTCTGTCTTTGGAGAGCCTGTCAGAGACTGACCAGAAGGAACAAGGCTCCTGGATCCCTGCGCTCCCCCACAACCCTGCCCCCAGCATGTACTTCTGGATACCAAGCTACCTAACCCCAAGCTGTCCTCTAGGTCGATCTGACTTATGGCTGGACGACTCCTTTACCCCGTGTTGGTCTCCCAGGGTCTTCTCCATGCACACGGTTATTAAGGTGTCCCTGCTGGTGGCTGCTGATACCCATAGGCAGCTGTGGGAGGCGGATGGGGGAGTGGTGAGTTGGGAGAGGGAAGGACAGGGTGGAAGCGTGCCTTCTTTTCTTCTAGCCCCTAGACCAAACTTGGCCCAGGCCTCACCTCCTACATGAATCTGTCCTGAGCCTGCAGTTGCATGGAGGAGCCCCCACCTGCCCCCCACCCACCCCGCATCACCGCACAGGTATCCCTGTATTGAATGGCTGACATGGTAAATTCAGCATCGGTGCTGCTGCTCTGTGGCCTGGGAGGGCAGTGGACCATGGCTCGGAGTGTGAAGTATGGCCAGGGACACTCAGGCCTTTGCTGAGTGTCCTTGGGCAGGGCACAGTCCGTACAGCTAAGCAGTGGCCTTGACGGCCGGACTCTGGGCCTGTGTCTGCCAGACTTTGGGGGACTGGAGAGGGATAACTGTTTTAGGGATGTTACATCCTGAGCACAGAGATCTCTGCCTTGATGAGCAAGAGAAAACACTGTGGGCTCTAAAAAAATCCAGACACCTAGACTCCAGTTTTAGAAATTCTACCTCCAAAGGTTTGACGAGGGTCCCAGAGTCTATTTTGCAAAGCCCAGCTGGTGTCTGGCCCATCAGAGGTGACTGCCAGCCTTTGGAGACTGTGCTCAAGGAAGTGTAGCCAGTCTGAGGGGGAGACAGGGACTGTGGCATCTGGGGAGGGAAGCTAGGGAGGGGACCACAGAGGAAAGGGAGTCACTTTTTTTTTTTTTTTTTAATTTTTTTTTTTATTTATTTGACAGAGAGAGAGAAATCACAAGTAGGCAGAGAGGCAGGCAGAGAGAGGAGGAAGCAGGCTCCCCGCAGAGCAGAGAGCCCAACGTGGGGCCCGATCCCAGGACCCTGGGATCATGACCTGAGCCGAAGGCAGAGGCTTTAACCCACTGAGCCACCCAGGTGCCCCAGGGAGTCACTTTTTATTGTATTTCCTTTCATACTGATTGGACCTTTGACCTAAAAAAAAATGTTTTGACTGACTGGCGGAGTTGCTGTCATCTGTGTCAGGGACTGCAAACTCAGGCCTATAGTTGCCCTTGACTTCAGTCAAGGCCAGAAATGGCCCCGCCAGGGAACAGAGAGCTGTAGAGCACACGTCACACCTCAAGGGGGCAGCAGCTGCCCAGAACCTGCTGATTGGGAGCTGGACCTAGCGCCCAGGGTTGTCAGATCTTCCAGGCTTTTTAAGACAATCCTGAAATCAGATTTTGAAGTGGAATTAATTGTCCACTCACTCAAAAATTTAAACAGCCTGGGTTGAACACAACCTGCCCACAGACCGACTCTGGCTACAGGCCACCAGCTGGTGCCTCTGGACCTGAAAGGATGTCATCAAGGGTTAAGGCAACTCTGAGGCCAATCTGCAAATTGGGGCAGAGCCATCCTCTGCTTCTAGAAAATCCAATTGACTTCCCATGGGGTCCACACAAAAAAAGGACAAAGCAGGTGACCCTAGTGGACCACAAGAGTCACCCATCCACTCATAATGATTTAATTCAGCACATATTGATTTATTTAAAGATTTATTTGAGAGAGAGCACAAGAGAGAATGGCAGAGGGCAAGGCAGAGAGAATCCCAAGCAAACCCCACACTGAGCACATAGCCTAGCATGGGGCTTGATCTCAAGACCATGAGATCACAACCTGAGCCAAAACCAAGTGTCAGATGCTCAACCGACTGCGCCACCAGGCGCCCCAACACGTGTTAACCTCCCACCTCATCCTGGTCTCAGAGCCGGAGATCCAGTGGTGAATGCGAAGGTACAGTCTCCACTGAGAATGTTCCTTCTAGCTGGGCAGACATACTTGAAACTAGTAATTGCGTAATCATTGTTATGTGATGCGTAAGCAGCAGCAGTAGAGCTGGGGATTCAAAGTTAAGGTTTGAGTCCTGAGGGGCGCCTGGGTGGCTCAGTCAGTTAAGCATCTGCTTTCGGTTCAGGTTGTGATCCCAGAGTCCTGGGATTGAGACCTACATCAGTCTCCTTGCTCAGCAGAGAGCTTGCTTCTCCCTCTGCCTGATATTCTATTTGTGTACTTGTGTGCTCTCTCTGTTAGATAAATAAGTCTTTAAAAAAAAAAAAAAAAAGGGTTTGAATCCTGACTCCACACTCCTAGGTATGTCACTTTGGGCAAAACTGAGGCTCACTTGCCTCCTCATTTCTTGCCTGTAAAATGGGCACGATAACATCATAGGGTTGTTCCGGGGATTCACTGAGATCATGCAAATAGTAAGCTGCTGCACGTAAGAGGGGAGCTAGGGTCAGCAGTTACCCAGCAGGTACCCATGCCCCCGAACCCCATCCTAGTGATACTGGGGCCTCTTGCCAGCAAGGGGAGTGGAAGGCCCAGGCCAGAGGCCTCCTGTACCTACAGAGGCTTGGTCCCCCTGATCCCCTCAATTCTGTTGAGGTGGTGGTCATGGACATCTGACTAATCTCCTGCTTCTTTTTCTTACCCCCTCCATCCACTTCATAGCTCATGTGCGCCCAGTAGGATTTGGTGCCCAATGACGGGAAAGGGACCACTCACAACCACGCTGGGAGAAGGCTGTGCCTTTCCAGCTATGCGCCAGACCCCTCCACTAACGTTGCGGCATTTTGAGCTCTTCAAGCTTTATGACAAAGCTTTAAAAATCTGGGTGCATGTATAAAACAAGCCAGAAAATCTTCCCTGGGCCCCTTGAGTACACAACACCAGCTCTGCTGATACAGCCACAGAATTGTTAGGACCTTCCGTCAGACCTGGACCAAGAGGTAGGAGGCAGATGGCAAGAGACTGAAGCACTCAGTCGGGGAAACCTCAGTGGTCGAGACATGGTTCCTGGCCTCGGGGGTTTATGGTCTCAGCAGGTAGAGAAGACCCAGAACCACAGTCTTGGATTTGAAAGGGAGCTTCTGGGGCACCTAATCCAACCTTCCGCCCAAAGGGGAAATCACTCCTTTTAAGGAGCCCAGCTTTCATCTTCTTCTTGTTCCTAAATGAATTGTGTTGAATAGTGGTTCAGACAAACTGAATTAACAGTAAGGTGGCCAAACCGTTAGCTGAGAGGACAGACTTACTAGGAGCACTAAGACATCACTGGAAACCAGAACTTTCCACTGGGAGAATAATCTGCACAGTAAAAAGGGACTGTGGTGGTGACACCTCTCTTCCCCAGCATTACCAGAGATGGTCACCAACTGCCTTTCTGAAGAGGGTGACATGGCTGAGTCTGGGGCTCCGGAAACTGTGGGGGACAACAGAGAGGTGAGTGGCCCGAGCAACCCCCTCTGCATGCAGGGCCTGGAGGCCGACTGCGCCTGGACACTTGCCAGCTCTGAGGCTTGGTCCAGTCAAACCTTCCTAACCTTGCTCACCTCCTCTGCACCACGGAACGATCTGTACTACCTCACTGGGCAGGACCCCAGGAGCCAACTTACATAAACACGCTTGAGATAACCCCTCAGTCAACAGCTCCTCATGAGGGACACTAATGCCCCTGTCAGCTGTGGAATGGCCTCCTCCTCCTCCTGTTTCCCAGGTTCAGTGGCAGGTTTCCGGGAGTGCTCCCCTCCAGGTCAGACCCTCATCGCGGGATCCCTGTGCCGCTCCCGCGAATTCCCTCCAGTCCATCCTGTCCCACCTCCCCTTTCTCTCCCTCAGAAGGCCTATGTTTACTGAACACTACCATTCCCATGTTCTAAAGCCTCCAGCGGCTCTTCATTGCTTAGGACCAGAGAAATGGAGCTCTTTGTTGAGCTCCTGCCATGAACTAGTAACACTGGCGGGTCCCCGACTCGCGTGCTTGTCCAGGGCTTCGTTCATTATTAAGTGCTAGGGTCCCTAGCCGACCCCTCGGAGGACTGGCTCAAGACTTTCCTCCTCTTTGGGGCCTCCCAGGCCACCGAAGCCTGTGGTTATGCCTTCGCCAAACCACTAAAGCCCACTTGGTGAGTACGAGCTTCTGGCCGAGAGCAGTACTCTCAGCTAAGTGTTCTACAGCTCTCGTCCCCTTCCCCGTCAGCACATGCTGCCCTGGGCCCCCATTTTCATCCCCAGCGGACAGCCCAGTGTGTAACACACTGCAGGTGCTTGGGATACATCCCAAGCAAGGGAATCTCTTTCCCACCAAGGCCAGTCAATCACCACATCTAAGTACAGGAGTCTCAGGAGGAAGGGACAGACCTCATCTTCCACTCAAGCCAGAAGGAACAGAGCGGGCTCCTTGACAACGGCCCCCAGGCTGAGGTCAGACCTCCTGGCCTTGCCAGGCTAGCTGTGCCTGCAGGGCTGTCGGGGGAGGCTGCCCCCCGCCCCCATCCCCCACCCCCCACGAGACATGCGCACTAGAGGCCAGGACAGAAAACACCAAGGCTGGGGAAGGACATGCACTCCCTGGAAGTCACGGGTGCCCACTATTCCTTTCCTCCAAGTTATATTCCAAGAGTAAAAACAAGTTAACTAACCTAGTTCAACCTTCTCCTTTTTGTCCAGGAGAAAATGGAGGCCCAGAACTAAGTGCCTCTCCAAAGATCAGAGGTAAAACAGCAAGCCGGGTTTCTGATGTCATGGGTAAGCCGTATCCACCATTCAGTTCCCTGTGACGCATCACTGCCACAAGGTGGGAACCCAGGACCCCTGTGATGTTAAGTCAGAGCCAGCAGGGGGTTTGGGGAACCCACTGGGGTATCCTCCCCTCAGGCCACCTGGACTCTTCTTGCTCTTCCCTGAGTTCTGTTCCCTTCCCTACAGATCCTATATGAACAAGTCTCCTGCCATCTCTAGGACACCCAGTAACATTACCGCAAGTTTCTATCTTCCCACGGACTTCACACCCCAGCTACTCGAAACTGGCATCTAAAATACCCCTGTGGGCATCAGGTCACCTATGCAAGCCTCCAATACCTGCAATGTGCCAGGGGCTGGGAATGAACGATGCTGAACCCCTGCACAAAAGTCTCACTTTGTCCTTTCTTGTCTGAACTAGCCTTCGACTAAACTACACTTGATCTTGTTCTTGTTTGCCCTGCGGGGCTGGACTCTGACATTCAGCTTTGTCCTATAACTATGATTGATCATCTCGGTTGAGGTAAATGTGGAAGTCAATTGAAGGCACACAAAAAGCTGTGAGATCCTTTCCAACTTAAGAGGATAAACTTAGCTCACTCACTAGCCCCTGGTAATAGCTGTCATTTAGCTGCGTGCTAGATATAAAGCAGGGTTCTAACCGTGCCTTCTAAACATACACACACACTTTAATCCCAACAACATAGGAGTAAGATTGAGATGGTAAAACCCAAACCAAAGACAAAGCCGGAACTGAAGCAGTCTGTGCCCAGCACCCAGTAGACCCTCCCCTGGCGTTGTCACCCGGCACACTTTCTCACTGAGGTGCACGGCTTCCAAGAGCTTTTACGCGGATGTCTGAGAAGCAAATAATCATATGCAATTAAGGCTATTTCCCAAATAGCCTAGGAAAGCTGCCAAAGGTTTTCCCTGAATTGAAAGGCAATGCTCCGACAATGGTGAGTATTATAACCTCTGGATACAAGATGGAGGAGATGCCAATCCAAACCACCCAAATCACAGGCTACTCTGGAAAAGAAGGCTTCTTTTAACCACTGCACCAAAGGTTGCTGCATGGGCCCAGAGAATGATAGCAAATATTCCGATTTTGGAGTCTTGGCTTCTACGGCAGGAAGTATGACAGGTCCCATCCTACCCTAACCTGTACCAGGAAGCCAGGGAGCTGTCCAATACCTCTAACCAGCATCTCGAGACTTCCCCTAAACCCTTCCCAGAAACCCCGTGTGCCTACAATCTGCCTTTTTAATGGGGACACAGGAACAAAAATAAGCTTGTTTGCAAATAAACATCTGAAAGACTATCGTAGCAGCTGATCTGGGCCGAGGCATCAAAACAAAGTGACAATTGTGGGAGAAGACAATGCAAAGGACTCGGGAGCAAGAAACTCCAGGGCAGAGAACTTGCAGCGACGCGTGCGCTGGGTTATTTCTGGAGGCCGAAGGCCCCATCTGGAACGAACAGAAGCTAGGAGGGTCTCTGTCACTTCACAGTTTATTACCTGTACAGAAAGAAGTCACTGCCACCAACAGCACTGTGCAGTTTTATTAACCATTCAAGTACAGTAGCATCTGGTAAGATTGGGACAGAATTGGGATTTAAAAGTGAACAGATATTCAGCATCTAACAATTTGAAAGAAGCCACTACATACTCTTTTCACGAACATGTTTTCACAGAGCCAATACAGTACTAGCCGTTAACCCAGTACGCCAGGTGCACTGAAGTAGAAAAGATGCAACGAGAAAAAGTAGCTACATTAGAAAGACTTCAACACTTTAGAAAAAGAGTACAACACTTTCCGTTTCTCCCCTTTAGGCCCGAAAACAACATCATACAATCTGGATCTACCTATACAGTCCTACATCAGCTTCTAGAAGATTTGTCAGGAGGGCAAAAATAAAATGACACTGGCCAGTACAGTCTTTGGATATTTGGGAAGGGGAAGGGGAGAAAGTCAGTTCTCAGAACAAATTAGTCAGCGTCAGTTTCATCAGCAGGGTCTTTGGATTCCTTGTTCTTCCGCACTTCTTCAATGTGCTTGTCCTAGAAAGAAACAGCATTTGTCGGTCAGTCAAATCACAAAGCCTGGCGAGCCATGCACCCCGCAACAGGCCCGACTGCGGCATCTGGGCGTATATCATATATTAGTGGGAAGCACACAGAGTTCTAAAACATTATCTTCAAATTTCCCTGGGTCACCCATGGACTCTGATGACTGAGCCTCCTTGGCTCTTTCAAAGAAGATATAATTTTTCTGGAAATCACTGAATACCCCACCTTATTCTTTCTTCAAGATTTTTTTTTAATGTAATCTCGGCACCCAACGTGGGGCTCGAACTCACAACCCCAAGATCAAGAGTCGAGCGTTCTGCTGACAGAGCCTGCCAGGTGCCTCCGCTCCATCTTATTTATTTACTTATTTTTTAAAGATTTTATTTATTTATTTGACAGACAGAGATCACAAGTAGGCCGAGAGGCAGGCGGAGAGAGAGGGGAGGAAGCAGGCTCCCTGCTGAGCAGAGAGCCTGATGCAGGGCTCGATCCCAGGACCCTGGGATCATGACCTGAGCCGAAGGCAGAGGCTTTAATGCACTGAGCCACCAGGTGCCCCTGCTCCATCTTATTTTAACATAAGATCCCTCTCCTTTAATGTGTTGAGCCCCGAAACTGGGGACAGAGACACCCAACGCCTCCATCAAGGCCATTAGTTCGAGCCACCTCACGGGTGGAGACTTCAAGTTCTCAACCCTCTCAAAGCAAAGCTGGGCCACCGACCTTCTCCCGCAAGCGCTCCAGTTTGGCGGCCATCTGGGCCTCTCGGTTCTCTTTGTTGGCCTCCATTTTGTGGGTCAGCTTTTCTTCCGCCATCTTACTGAAGTTGTTGTTCTCCTCTATGGCTTTCTGAAGCACCTCTTTCTCGTGCTCCCGCTTCTCAGCCAGCTGCTTCAAGACCTCGGCTTCATGGGACTGAAAAATGTTTAACAGGCTAGACCCTCTGAAGTTTACTGAGCATTACATTTTTGACCCCCCCCAAAAAAACCCCATTATTAACTGGGAGGACTGAAAAGAGGCAGAAATTAAGATCTCCTTAAATATAACCTAACCCAGGGCCTGAATCGTCTGTTATCAAAATACTGTGAAAATCACCTTCTTTTCTAGTGTTCGTATTTACTTTGGAAAACTGCCCAGGTTTGTCCAGAGTATTGCCCCAGTGTTCTCTAAGGGAATCCCTGTAAGCTTTACTGCTTAATGGTAACAAGCAGTTACCATTAAGCATGCACATGGAGGAATGGAGCTATACTGTCAAGAACTGGTTACTGACCTTCAATGTCCACCTGAAGAAAGTTCGATTATAAAAAATGTGAGCATATCAATAAAAAGAAAAAATGTGAATGATAGGGAATTTAAGACAAAGCCCCCAGATTACTATTTGAGCCAGGGGGAATTTCTGTGTCATAGAAAAGCATCATCGCTTCTCTCTCTGGAAGCTGCAGTCACTTCCAGACCACTGGAGCGGTTACTACAGTTCGCCACCTTCAACAGAACCAACACACAAGAGCGTGTTACCACACAGATTCCGACGTGCCTGGAAGCATCATTGAAGCAGGAAAACTACAGAGCACCTGCCACTGGTTCTGCTCACTCTCTTCTGCAGTATCCCAGTCCCAAGTTCCACTATATAAAGCAAAGGTTAGTGACTACAGGGCCAGGGTGGATTCCTTAAAAATTTCTTTGTCCAGCCATTGGCTGCATTTCCTCATAAACTCAAAAGTCCACAAAACTCCATCATCCTCCGTAAGAGCTCAATTGGTGCAGAAGAGCAGGTAGCAGACAAAGCTCCCTTGCAAACTCTGCCGCCCTTCCTAGCGAAATGAATGGCGGTGCCAATGGCGGCTCTGCACAAATACGCACGTGGCACTGCAACATACAGGGCACATGTTACAGAAGCTTTAACAGGGGCATGAATGTGTGTGTGTGGTGAGATGTGTCAGACTTTACATTGCACTAACTGTGTTGGTCAGGGGCAGGTTACTACCTCACCTTCTTCATTTTATTTTATTAAAAACATTTTTTTTTTTTTTAAATTTAAACTCTATACATAGCATGGGGCTTGAACTCACAAACCCAAGATCCAAGAGCCACTTGTGCTATTGACTGAGCCAGCCAGGCGCCCCTCCCTAATTTTAAAATTAAACCCACTCACCTTAATCAGGGTTATTGGAAGGGAATAAATGAGAATTTATATAAAGCTCTTCATGAAAATAATACTGAATGGAAGGAAATGCACCAAAATGTTAACAATGGTTATTTCTGGGAAGTAGGATAATGAATACTTTTAATTTCCTATGTATAAACTTCTGATTCCCAATTTTTATACAATAAGCATATTAATACTTGTTGATCTTTCTGATTTGGGTTGTTCTCTTTTTTAAGTAGGCTCCACACTCAGTGGAGGTTTGAACTTCAATGGGGTTTGAACTCAAGACTCTGAGATCAAGACCTGAGCTGAGATCAAGAGTCAGACACTTAACCAACTGAGCCACCCAGGCACCCCTTTTCTGATTTGTTTTTAAAAATGGGTATTTTATAGAATTGCTCAGATAAGAGACAAGCTGCCTCACTATCATTATGCCAGTTGAGCAACACAATCACATTACCAGCAATTTAAAATGTTTTTATTGTACAGCTCTTGGAAAAGAAACAAACCACGCAGGCACACACACAAACCAAACCAAATGGGGGGCAGGGGCGAGGGAAAAAAAAAACAATCATCCACCAACAAATCTATTTTTCAAAGAGAAAGCAAGAGAAGCCGGAACTTTGGTTTCAGACAGACCTAAGCTTGAATTCTGGCTCCAATGCTCATAGCTATAGGATTTGGGAAAATGACATTTCTGAGACTATTTTCTCATCTCAGTATCTCAGACATCTACTCTTTTAGGATCATTGAGTTAAAGGAGAAAAACAAAATAAAGGACTTGGTACATAATAGGGAGCTCAATGAACGATGCCTGGCATTTTCTCCTAGCTACTGGCATATGTAATTGTCACAATTATAATCCCATCTAGCTCCAATTCTGTTTTCCTCCTCTTACGGAAATAAAACTGATTCGCCACATTACATAAATAAATATCCTGTTTTCTGTGAATTGTGATGTTTACCTTGCGTCTTTCTTCTGCAGCTTCTAATTTCTTCTGAATTTCCTCCAGGGAAAGATCCTTCTTCTTTGGAGGGGAAAGGGGGAATTCTGGGACGGATTCTTTTGATCGAGGGCTGAGAATCAGCTCAAAAGCCTGGCCTGAAGCACGCTTCTCCAGTTCTTTCACCTGGATATCTGGATTTGATCATATTCATAATATATTCAGAAAAATGGGGTTTTCCTATTCTAATAAACTATCCTGTAATTTCCTATAAACCAAATCAATTTAATGAACAGAATTCAGGCTGATGAAGAAGCTGTGTTTGCAGGGAAGAGATTATCTAAATACTGCCTCCCATAAAACCAAAGCTCAATATTTTTGGATTAAAAAATACCATTCTGAGATATGTGTCTGACAATCACTTTCATAAACAAAAGAAGACTTGTGCAAAACTCCACGATTTTGCTCTAGACGAAGCCAAATCATTATATAATGAAACAATTAGGAGCTCTTCAGTACATTCATCAAGTGATAATTTTTCTTCTGATTTATATAATGGGTTTTTTGATAAGACCAAAATACAACTGCTCAATTAATGGCTTAAGACCTGAATCCATCTCCTATTATAAAATCCTAAACCCATCACAATTCAGCTTTTCCAAATAGATTACCTACCAGAAGAAGCCATGGTGAACAGAAGACAAGAGACTGGCAGTGTATTCTACACAATCCACTGGCAAGGAAAACCCTGAAAAGGATTTTCAAAAGCATGCGATCAATTTCTTTGCATTTCTAGGTCATTGATCCAAAGGGACCTCAAATCACATCCACATAAATCAGTGTCAGAAAAATCACTACCATGGAATTAAATAAGACATCATTACCTAGAAAATCATAAGAATCTAGAAAATACCGAAACATTGGTAAATTTGAACTGAATAGAACATTGGTTACAGAAAATCTAATCAACTGAGCTTGCCTGCTCAAAAAACATCTTGGATTTTAAAAATTAGACGACGTTAAGTCACAACATTTTTTTTTTGCCCTAAAACCCCCCAAAATTTCCCCTCCCAAACGGCGAAAAGATCTTCCAGATTCAACTCTACAGTGAGACCGGAGCCATCTTAATACTGCCTACAACTCATTGTGCAAATGAAATGCCCACCCTGCTTTGTCTGCGTCTGCCATGGTGGAAAACAAAACGCCCAACCTAATATTAACCAGTATGTTGAACTCCTATTGTTCTAGGGGCTTAAGCTCCTTATTCAATCAACAGCGAGCAAAATTAATCAGTTTTATGAACCTCCAGGTTATAGGTTATAACATTTGCTGCCTTTTATCATGAAAAATTCTACGTCCCTCCTTGATTTCGTTTAAGGTCATTATCTTTGTACACCCCAGGCCAGTAAGAAAACCTAAGACTGCAGGTTCCAACAGCTGGAAATTAAAACCCTAAGCCGCGAAACCGTCTCACCCCTGGAGAGCATGAGACGCAGCACCGGACCCAGGATGGGCGTGGCCCCGGTCCAAGCGAGGAAAAGCGGGTGGCCGCCCCCGGCCAATCAGAGCACGCCCTGTGCTCCGGCCCCTGGCCCCGCCCCTTTCCTCCCCGCGCCTTTTCGAATCTCCCAGAACTCACAACACCCCTGAGCCCGCGCGCGTGGGAAGGGGAGGGATAGGCGGGGCTAACGGTCCTATCTGGGTAACTCCGCCCTTCCCGGGCTCCCCGCACGCCAACGCCCCCCCAACTCCCGCCAAAAACATCTCGAGGCCCCCCCCACCCCCGGAGCAGCTCGGCGGATGGGGCAGGCCCGGGGAACCGGCCGTGGGGTAGCTCAGGCAACTGCCCGCCACTTCCTCCCTTCACTCCCACCCACCCCCCTCCACCCTAGCTGTCCGCGCCCCCCCGCCGCGAGGACAGGACTGCTCTCGTGGGGTGTCAGCCTCGGGCTCGGCCCTAGTCACTGGGCGAAGGCGACAGAGGGGAAGGGGAGCATCCCTAGCTGCCCGCAGTCTGACGCTAAGGCCGCTGCCCTCTGGAGGCGCCGCCCCGCCCCTTCAGACAATGGGGACCCCAGCGGGGCTGAGCCTGCGAGGGAAAGGAGGGAGGCAAACGAGGGCCCACGCCCCCTATTGTCTCCACGACGGCACCCCGGGCTAACGCCCGGAGCTTGCCCAGCTGGCCGCGCCCCCTCCCCACGGTAGCCGCGCCCCCAGGGAGCCGGGACAAAGCCGAGGCTCCGCCCGAGCCACACACAAAGCGGAACGACCCCCGCCCGCCGGTCCCACTTAGGGCCCGCGGCCACGCCCGCCGCCCTCCGGCAGGGGGCCGCTACCACGGCCCGGCCCCTCCCGCCCGCCGCATCCCTCTCGCTGGTCCCCAGCCTCCAGCCACCTCCTCCCTGAGCCCCGCACCCACCTGCTCGGTCCGAGCCGCCTGGCCACACTCTGAGCACCAACAGACTCGGGCGCGCACAAAAGCGCCAAACAGCGGCACGTGACCTCACTGCCAGGCTCTCCATTGGCTGAAACCCGCGGCACGTGCCGCCTCCTCCCCAGAGCCCAGGTGCCCCGCCCCTCGGGACCCCCAAGCACCTCGGGAAGTGTAGTCCAGCCTGGCGGGGTAGGGGGACAATGCGAGGGATGGGGGGCATTTGGGGGTCTACCCGGATGTGAGTAGGAGGCCGGGGGGGTTGTCTGACCGCGGAAGAGGGCTATACTGTGGCCCCTCGCCTGGGTCTGAACCTGCACTCCCCTCTCTAGGAAAAGGGCGGGGCGGGGCCGGCCGGGGCGGGGTCCCTCCCTACCTCTCAAAGGGTGGCCCCCTGGACTCCTCCTCCGTTGCGCCACGTGCCCCGCATCGCCCCAAGGGCAACACTCGGACAGCGCCGTGTTCGGACAGTGCCTCACCCCTTGCTTCCACCTAAGACGTCCAAGCCCTCGTTACAGGACAATACCACTCTTTGCCCCTGTAAGGTCCCCCTGCAACCCAGCGCCCTACCTCGCCCCACGCCCGCCCGCGTGCAATCTGCATTGTGACATCATCGTCATTCCTTACCCACTCAGCCCTAACAGGTCACGGGCGTGGCCCTTCCCCACGGTGCGCGTTTTTGCTACCATACTCGGGTCCCGGAGCTGGTGACCAGAGAACCGTGGGGGAGGAAAGTGTTGAGGCTCTGGAATTTGATCTTCTGTGGTCCAACAGTTACTCGGCTTAAATGCAGACTCCATCTGTTCTGCGTAGCCTTTTGCCTGATGATAGGGAAGGAAGAGCAACAGCAGTTCCAGACAACCCAGACTGAGGTGAAGTGTTGCTTTTGTTCTTGGAGCACGTGCTCTCCAGTGCAGTGCTGGTCCCTTTTAAAGAATCAAAACAAAAGGGAGAACCACAAGGTCACGGTTCCTCCTGGCCTGCTTTGAGGAGAAGCACATCAGAGGCACAAAGGAAATTGGTCTAACCTGAGCCATCTTAGAATGCCTGGCCTCCTTACCACAGAAAGGCCAGAAGAGAAATAAACTGAACATGGTTTCCAGATCCCTCTTCCCATTCCCCAGACCAAGGCTGTGTCTCCCGTCTTCCGGTGGTAGGTGATTACTACACCAATGCACCTGCTCTGAGATCCTGCCTGGGTGGAAGGACACCTTCATTTTATTGATCACTGGGGTCCCCATACCAAGAAACAAATATGACTAACTCTGCGGAAACAACAGTCCTGATTGTGAAAGACTCTCCATGTCCAGCCAGTCACTGGGGATGTGTTAGAGATAAACACAATTACTGGGTGCCTGAGACAAGGAAAACCGGATCATAGAGGCAGCAGACACACCACACAAAGCAAACAATTAGCAATTCGCTGTTGCCTGAAATATGCTTCTTGTGGCATTTTCTCCAACAATTGCCCTTGTGTGGGGTCAGCCTCTCCCCCGCCCCCAATCGAAGTGGTTTTCCCTTAGCATGTGAGCAAGACCAGGAATAATTCAGATTCTGAGCCCTGAAAGCTTTCTTCCTCTGAGACCGAACCTAGCCACAAAACGGCCAGGTGTTTCCATCTGTCAGTTTTCTGAGCAAAATCTCAGAAATCGTTAGAAAGGCTGGAGAAGGGTGGGGATGAGAGCTCACCGGAAAGTGACAGATTGGCAGGCAACACAAACCAGCACCACACCGGAACCCAAGGCCAAGAGGTCTATTATCCCTGAACCAGCCTTTATCTTGAAGTCTTTGTACTTGAACTGGAGGTTTGCAGAGGAAGGTCCCACCCACTGGATGCGTACTTCTTTTAAATACAAGAAATTGCCCTGCAAAAATCTTAACATTTCTGACTATTCATGTTGTGACAGGAAAAAAAAATAAATCTTTCAAAACACTGATTATTTCAAAGCACTTACACCGCTTCCCCCCACCTTTCTTTTTTCCCTAGAGCAGATGTCTATTTCCATGGAAACCACAGCTAGGAATGAAGATGTTAGAACTCATGGAGATTTTTAATCTTTTGTAACGATGCTACTTAGCTGGCGGGTTTGTTGTTAGGTGCCTAGTCCTGCCACAAGGATTTCCTGAGCTGCTCACTGCTGCTGGAGGCATGAAGGGGGGCGGGGGTAAGACTGCCCCTTTACCAATCCTTTGCATAAAAAGGTGCGTGCGTGGTGAGGTGATCCCTGTTTCCTAGGTAGGGCTGCTGTTCTGAGAGCCAGACCACAGCTATTAATTGTCTACTCTGCCTATAAGGTGTTCCTACAAGGGCACGAGCCCTGGAGTAGGAAGGGCTTTCAACTCCAAGGCGAGAAAACAGCTTTGCCATTTCGCTTTGGAGAGGGGCAGAAGCTCCTTTCTGGGAAGCGGCTGAAACTCCCTTCAAAAGCCACTCCCTCCTGAAGGGGCAGCAAGGAGTTAACGTTCCCGTCCTGGAACTGCCTATCCTTGCCCGTGAGAATTATGTTTGCCTCTGCTCAGATGGTTTGCTGAGACTATGGATTAGCACAAAGCGATGTCAAGATATGGCAGCCCTCCGGCTTATTTGATCTGTGTAGACAGCTAAAGGAGAACACTTCAGTCTTCAAAGTCTAGAAGGGATGTCTACACGGATCAAACGAGCTGGGCTGTTGTCAGATCGCCTCTGTTCTTACAGAGCACCGCAGCCTTTGTTCATTGTTGGTTCTGAGGCTGCTGGGGTTGTCACTCACTCGCATGGGCGCCACTGGGTTCCAGTGCTTACGGGGCCTGTCCTTGGCAAAAGGATATTGTGGGAGAGATTTTCTCCTTGTCCCCAGCCACTCTGTTCCCTTTGTCTCCTAATCCTCAGGCACTGTGCTCTAACACTCCCTTCCCTGTTTAAGCCCTGTGAATCTTTTACACGCCCAAGAGAGCAGGCCTTGTGCCTGGGTCTCCTCATCTCTCAGGCCCACAATGGGACTTGGCCGAGGACTGTGGGACCTGCATGGTCTTGAGCGCCAGAGCCACTTCTGTCATCTTCCGTCTCCTCCTCTGTGATGCTAGACACCTGTGCAAAAGAGAAGTGGTGAGGACTAAATGAGATGTTGTCCAGGAGAGCGCTTAGCACGATGCCTGCCATGTTTTAGCTCTGATTACCTAGGATATGGAATGAATGAATGGATTATTGAATGAATGAATGAATGAATGAATTTCCACACTTTGATAGGAATCAGAGTCACTGGATTAACTCTTCATATTTGATGTTTTTAAAAATGCAGTTAATTTAACATTTTGTATAACCCATTCATGTGGTTTAGAGATAAGTATAAATAGGGCGCCTGGGTGGCTCAGCTGGTTAAGCGTCTGTCTGTCGGCCTTTGGCTCAGTTCGTGATCCCAGGATCCCTGGATGGAGTCCTGCATGGGGCTCCCTGCTCAGCAGGGAGTCTGCTTCTCCCTCCGCTCCTCCCCACTGCTCTTTCTCTCTCACGTTTTCTCTCTTTTTTAAAAAAATAAAATCTTAAAAATTAAAAAAAAAAAAAGAAGGAATAAAAAGTCCTCTTCCCTTTTCTGTCCCATCTGCCAGATCCACCAAGCCTCCCCGACCATAACCACTATTATCGGTTTCCTGGATATCCTAGAGTCTATTCAACAAGTTTCTAGGAGCACCTGGGTGGGTGGCTCAGTGGATTAAGTCTCTGCCTTCGGCTCAGATCATGATCTCAGGGCTCTGGGATCGAGCCCTGCATCAGGCTCTCTGCTCAGCAGGGAGCCCGCTTCCCCTCTCTCTCTGCCTGTCTCTCTGCCTACTTGTGATCTCTCTCCCTCTCTCTATCAAATAAATAAATAAAATCTTTAAAAAACAAAAAAATCAAAAACAAGTTTCTAGATGTGTATCCTTACTCCCCCTTCATCATACAGATGGTAGTTAACTGTAACGGATCTGCACTTAGCATTTTTTCACTTTACAATACATTTCAGGGATCTTTTTCTTGTTCATACATTAAGTGTTTCCTTGATCTCAGATCCACTGTACAAATATTCCATAATCTAGTTAATCAGTGCCCTATCCACTGAGGTTATTCCTAATTATTTCCTATTTCAAACACTGCTGTAATGAATAACCTTATATAATGTGGCATTTTCCACACATGGGTGAGTAGATCTGCAGGACATTTTCCTAGAGTGGTATTGTGAAGTCAAAGCATGAGCGCATCTGAAATTTGGACAGTGCCAACCTGCCTTCCCTTGGATTTGTACTAGTTCAACACTCACCATGTGGTGTTTTAATTCATTATCTCAATTCATTCAAAAATGGTTTGAAAGGCTTTGTCCCTACAAATTTCAGGCATCAGGGAAAAGGAGGGGGAGGACTAGAAATCCCAAGAAAGACGTGCCTGTCAATTCTGTCTATGTTAATACCTCCTATTAATACTTGACAAGCAGCAGCTGATCTCAGAACTGCTCTGGCGCCTGCGCAATAGCGCTCCTCCCACTGCTCCCTGCGGTGTCAGAGTCTGCAGGTGTCGCTCTGAGACTGGAAGCCTTTTGAAGGCAGGGTCTCTTCTTGACTGTATCCCACTCCCCTGCCATGACGCCTGACACAGTACCTGGCATGCTTCTTACTTAATTCTAAGACATACGTTTTCCCCCACATTTTTGTGTCTCTGAATTAGTTGTGCCTCATGGTTAATAAATAGCATGCCATAATTACTGAGAGCATATTTTCTTAGTGGGACATAAAATAATGGTATCTTAAAAATCAATGGCATTTTTGGTCAAAACATGGTAGAGGGCGCCCCTATTAAATGTGTGAGTGGAACGACTGCCAAGATGGTACTGATCCGGCCAGTCCTCTCGTCTGAGTTCTAACCATCACAGTGTCCCATTTAGCCAGACACTCACTGCCCCCACCAGGTTTAAAGCTTCAGTCACACTCAACATTTCCCTCTTTCTCGCCCAAGCCTCCAATTATGGAAACTTAGCATTTTCTACTAGAACGGAATCTTTAAAATGATAATAGCTACAAAAAGAACAAAGCTGCAACACTCACACCTCCTGATTTCATGACTTACTACAAAACTACAGGAATCAAAACAGTGTAGTACTGACATAAAGACAGACAGACGCCCCAAGGAATAGAATAGGGAGCCCAGAAATAAACCCTTGTATATGAGGTCAAATATTTTTGACAAGGAAACCAAGATTCATTCAATAGGGAAAGGACACTGTCTTTTCAACAAATGATGCTGGGAAAACTGGATATTCATTCACACGCAAAAGAATGAAGCTGGGCCCTTAGCTCACACCATATACAAAAATCAACTCAAAATGGATCAAAGGTTTAAATCTTTATAAAACTATAAAACTCTTAGAAGGAAACATAGGGCAAGAACTTCATGACATTCAATTTGGCAATGATTTTTTAGATGTAACGTCAAAGGCACAGACAACAAAGGAAAAAAATAGACAAATTGGATTTTATGAAAATTTGAAATTTTGTACATCAAAAGAATATCAACACAATCAAAAAGCAACCCACAGATTGGGAGGAAATAATTGTAAATTATATATCTGATAAGGGATTTACATCCATTATACAGAGAGAACTTCTAAAACTCAACATAGAGCCTACTTCAAATATGAACAAAGAAAGGCCTTAAATAGACATTTCTCCTAAGAAGATATACGAATGGCCAGTAAGCACATGAAAAATGCTCAACATTACTAATCATTAGGGAAATGCAAATCAAGACCACCTCACACCTATTAGGATGGCTACTATGAAACAAAACAAAAACAAAAATAGGAAAATAGCAAGTGTCAGAGAGGATGTGGAGAAACGGGATCCCTTGTACACTTTAGGAAACGTCAATGGTATAGTCACTGTGGAACACAGTATGAAGGTTTCTCAAAAAATTAAAAATAGAATTGCCATATGATCCAGCAATTCCATTTCTGGGTATACACCCAAAATAACTCTGACACAGACTACAACATGGATGGACCTTGAGGATATTATGCTCAGTGAAATTAACCAGTCACAAAAAGATTAAAAATACTGTATGATTCCACTTATAGGAGATGCTTAGAGTCATCAAAATCATAGAGGTTTAGAAAGTAGAATGATGGTTGCTGGGCCTCTGGGACGGGGGAAGGGACTGGGAGGTGGTGATTAGTGGGGACAGAATTTCAGTTTCACAAGGTGGAAAGAGTTATGGAGTTGGGTGGTGATGGTGACTGCACAACACTAGGAATGTATTTAATATCACTGAACTGAATACTTAAAAGTAGTTAAGGGGGCACTTGGGTAGCTCAGTCAGTTAAGCATCTGACTCTTGATTTCGGCTCAGGTCACGATCTTGGGGTTGTGGGACTGAGTGCGCCATGGGGCTTCACGCTCAGCAGGGAGTCTGCCTGAGATTCTCTCTCTCTCCTCTTCCTCTGCCTCTTCCCCCACTGGCACACACTCTCTCTCTAAAATAAACAAATAAATAAAATCTTAAAAAAATAGTTCAGATGTCAAATTTTATATGTGTATTTTAATACAATAAACATAAATGGAAAAAAATGATAATAGCTAACATACTCACAGAATGTTTACCATGAGGCAGGCACTGATCTCAATACTCTCCATGAGATAACTCATGTAATCCTCATAACAATCTTAGGAAATAGTATTAGCCTAACTGTAAAACCTAGGAAAGGAGGGTGACCAACCAGCCTGGCTTGCCCAGGACTGAGGGGTTTTCTGGGATGCAGGACTTTCAGTGTTAAAAGTAGGAAATCCCCAGCTAAATCTGGATGATCTGGTCATCCTAAAGGAAACTGAGACATAGAGACACTGTATCTTCCTTAGACATACCAAACAGTGTCCTTGCCCTAGGCCCTGCACTTCCAAGGGCTGCTCTGACCCTCCAGCTGTGTCCCTTCTCCCAGACAAGCTAGGACCTGGGCACCCCTTTGAAACCACACTGTGGGTATCCGGGATTCTAGAATTCCCGGTCCAAATGACCTGAGTCCACTTGCAGCATCTCTACCAGTGCCTTCCCTGCTTCATCTCCCCAAGGCCAAACTTCCCTGCCGGAGTGCAGGGCTGGTTACTTGTAATGGGTGGGGACAGAACCTGGACATGAGGGCCAGGAAAAGGAAGTGAAGGGGGCTGGCTCTGTCACGCTCTGACCTGGAACTCCACGGACTCCAAGAATTCTCAGCTCAAAACCTGGCATTCTAGTTTATTATGGAGGGATTATTCTCAAGGTAGAAGGATAAAATATGTATCTCTAAAAAATAGTTTGTTAGGGGCACCTGGGTGGCTCAGTGGGTTAAAGCCTCTGCCTTCGGCTCAGGTCATGATCCCAGGGTCTGGGATCCAACCCCGTGTGGGGCTCTCTGCTGGATGGGGAGCCTGCTTCCCCCTCTCTCTTTGCTTGCTTCTCTGCCTACTTGCGATCTCTCTCTCTCTCTCTGTCAAATAAATAAATAAAATCTTAAAAAAATAGTTTGTTAGCCTGATTTATAACTTACATACTCAGACCTGTTCTCTCTTAATCCTGCCTCGTGTCTGGCAAATGTAAGCAGTAGGCCTGCAGAGAATAAATCACTAATCCACCCAGGCTACACAGAAGTACAGAGATTTGCAGCCTGGCTCCAAGTCTATGCTTTTAGCTGGCTCACCCCATTATTTTCCAAATTGGCGGAAAAGGCCCAGAGAACTTGAGACAGCTGCCCAAGGTACCACAGCTAATTCATGCCACAGCAGTAATTTGAATCCTATGCTTTAAAAGATGTTGCAGGAACCCCTGGCTGGCTCAGTTGGTTAAGCTGATGCCTTCGGCCCAGGTCCTGATCTTAGGGTCCTGGGATTGAATCTTGCATTGGATTCCCTGCTCAGCAGGGAGCCTGCTTCTCCCTCTGTCTGCTCTGCCTGCAGCTCTCCCTGCTTGTGCTCTCTCTCTCTCTCTCTCTCTGACAAATAAGTAAAATCTTAAATAAAAAAATGATGCTCCAGGGATTGCTCAGTGACTGCTCGTGTGAGCATGGGCAGATGTCTTCTCCCTTTTTAGGCCTGCATTTCATCATCTGTGAAATCGGGGAAAGGCCCCAACTTCATAGGGTTGTCATCAGGAACAACAACCTGAAATATTAAATGTAAAATCTGATGCATACATAATAAACCCTCAACAGGGGAGAGCTGCAGTGTTAGTCATTAAGCACAGCTCTGATCATGCCACTTTTCCGCTTGAAAATATTTGACCGATTAAACCTTGGGGTACATCATATGAGAAACATACAAGTTCCTGAAACAAAAAAAAAATTTTTTTTTGATGACTCCCTTGGATTTATAGTGACGAGGGTCATCCTTGGCATGGCATTTGAGACCCTCCATGAGCTAACTGAAGTCTACCTCAAGATGAATTAAACTGAGACTCTTTGGTTTTTGATGCATTTGAAGACCTGTCATCTCAAAAAAGGATAGTCATAGGATAGCGCAATTAAGATACACGGAAGGGGTTAGCTAACAGCAGAATGGACCTCCTGAGAATGAATGAGATTCTTGCTATGGGAAGTATCCAGACAAAGATTTGTCAGTCAGCTGCTGGGAATACAAGAAGGATTCTTGCATTAGGAGGAAGATGGACTCCCTTCATGCTTTAAGAATCTTCTTTAAAAAAAAAAAAAAAAAAAAAAGAATCTCCTTTAATGAGATGGGGAAAGGCTTGCGATATTATGCCAATGAAAGAAACCAGCAAAAGCTACCCAACTGCATGTACCACATGAGCTCAAGTAAGAGCAAAATAAAATGCACCAAAATATTTGTTTTGGAGGGTAAAACAACAATTGAGTTTAGTTTTCTTCTTTGTACTACTCTGAAATTTCCAAACTTCTTAAAGTGAACATGGATTATTTTTATTATTATGAAACATTTGTATTAAAAACAGAAAAGAATTTTGTCCTCCTGACTGATCTTGGGTACTCCTATGTCTCTGAAATCCCTACCCTCCCACGACCTCCTCCACCATTCCCAGCTCCATGAAAAGTCATACAGCTAATATGCTTCAGTGTTTTGCTGATAATAATCCTCCGCCTGGAGTCCCTTGGCCTTCAGGTCTTTTTTTTTTTTTTTAAGATTTTATTTATTTATTTGACAGACAGAGATCACAAGTAGACAGAGAGGCAGAAAGAGAGAGGGGGAAGCAGGCTCCCTGCTGAGCAGAGAACCCGATGTGGGACTCGATCCCAACACCCTAGGGTCATGACCTGAGCTGAAGGCAGAGGCTTAACCCACTGAGCCACCCAGATGCCCCACCCTCAAGGTCTTGATTAATCTCTCTGCCTCCTCCAGACTATACCTGGTTTTGAGTCTATCCATACACATCTTTCTCCTCCTCGCTACACAGTGAGTTCCTTGAGGGCAGGATTACATATGATTTCCTCCTCGCATTCCTGCAGTGCCATGAATAGACACTCAGCAAATAGTGAATCTTTTGGCTGACGTCTTTTTGACCACTAAACAACACTTAGGCCCAAGGGTCAGACAGTATAACTGAGGGTTTATCCTGGAGTCTAGCCTCCTGCTATTCAAAAAATACCATCCCAGGAACATTTAAAAAAATTTTAAAAAAAAAATATAAAATATATAAATATATTTTTATATAAATATATAAAATATATATATATTTTTTACTTGTTTTTAAGCTTTTAATTTGAAATCATTTCAGATTTCCAGAGTGTTGCAAAGGTAGTACACAGAATTCCCATAGACCCTTCAGCCAGCTTGCCCTAACAGTTAACATCTTACATCGTCATAGAACAGTTATCCGGACTAAGACATTAGCACTGGTACAAGGAAATGGCTGGCTTTAACTGGATTCTCCATTTTCCCATCGGATGCAGGATACAATTTAGAAAACCACCTTGTAAGGAGCATCATGTCTCCTTACCCAGTGACATTTCTTCTAAGGTGGAGGCTGTGGTGACTGCTTTCTATTATTTCTTCCAAGCACCCTTTTTCCAAATAGTCAAAATGTGAGCAAGAAAGATGGTATGGGGACAATGAGACCACAGCACTTGCCCTCTCCTGGGCCTCTGGGACTTCAGACAAGGAAGTGGACTGTTCTTCCCACCTGGGACTAGGAGGATGACTTTCGTGTCCGAAGATCTAATCTTCTTCTTGAATGGACACCTGTAGACCTAAATATAGAGGGGGTTTTTTGTTCATTAAATTTCTGGGCCATTCCATAGACCACTTCTCCACGGCTCTGCATGGGGGACATGTTCCCAGTTACTTCCCAAACTTCCCAGCAGCTGGCGTTTATCAGCGATCTTAGCAATTCAGTGAGAACAGAGGTTACAGCTGTCACAGGAAGCTGAAACCAAGCCTGCTGAAATCACACCCATTGGAGGGCGGGTGAAAGTACAGACCAGACGGAGTAGAATTCAAGCGCGGAAGGTGGGGGGTGGCTGGGGTGTCAGGAGAAGGGTGGGATGCTGAACAAGATTGAACACACGGGGGAAGAGAAGCTCATGTGTCGCTGGAACTCGGGTTGATTTATAGACTTTCATGGGCTTATTGCTGAGCCCTTATATTGATTAGTAACTAACATCTGCACTGCTGGGCTCTGGCAGACCCCGTCACGCCCCTGGATTACCGCAGCAGCCTCCTCACTGGTCTCCCACCCTCCCCCTCCCTCAAATCCATTCCCAGCAGGGACCCCTGCCAACTCAGGTCCCTGGAGAGTGCTGCCCACCATCTAAGCAGGAGGGTGTGGGGTGTGTTACTTTCCTGGGACTGCCTTAACAAAGGGCCACAAGCTGGAGCTGGGTGGTGGCTTTAATGACAGGAATTTAGTGGAATTTTTTTAAGGATCATTTATTTATTTATTTGACAGAGAGAGAGAGAGAGAGCCAGTGAGAGAGGGAACACAAGCAGGGGAAGTGCGAGAGGGAGAAGCAGTCTTCCTGCCGAGCAGGGAGCCCTATGCAGGGCTTGATGCAGAGCTTGATGCAGGGCTCCATCCCAGGACCTTGGGATCATGACCTGAGCCGAAGGCAGACGCTTAACAACTGAGCCACCCAGGTGCCCCAGACAGAAATGTGCTGGTGCATAGTTCTGGGTTCAAAGTCTGAAATCAAAGGTGATAGCAGGGTTCATTCCTTCTGAGAGCTATGAAGGAGAATGTGCTGTGTTTTTAGCTTCTGGTAGTCTCCAGAGGGAAGAAGGTACCAGGAAGAGGAAACGGAGTAACTAAATGCCCAGAAGAGAGAGTCAGCCAAGCACAGTAGTGAACGGCAAGCGATCTTGGGTTTTAACTGGTAAGACTGGATTGAAGTCTGGGGAATGGGTGGGGCAGGAGCACCAGGGCCCTTGAAAGCCCTTCAGCGGGCGGCAAGGTCTTTAGGATGCTGCCCTAGAAGCACAAGATCATAGGCTCTTTGAGCTGAGGGACTTGATGGGTCACTCTTGAACCCCTTTCCTGCATTTTAAAGTACAAAGAAGAAGACAATCACATAACCCACCCCCTGGAATTAACCACTGTTTACATTTTGACATATTTTGTTTCCCAGTGTTTTCTTTTTGACTATATGGTTTTAAATTCCTTGGACAATATATGAATGCACTGTCACTTTTTTAAAGTTAGAATGTTACAAGGAAAGCTCAAGTTCACTTTCACCTCCACTGGCTATCCCAACTCCCTGCTCCTCTCCCCAGAGAAAGCCACTCTTCCGAGTTGGGAGTGTATCTTTTCACTTTTCAAAAAATGCATTACATATGTTTGAATATACCACAGCTCCGTTTGGTATGTTGGAAACGTTGTATTATGCTGTATGCATTATTCTGCGACTTTCTGTCTTAATATATTTTGAGCTCTGTCCATGGCCCTGCATATAGAGACCCAGGTTATTCCTTCTAACTGCAATCTAGTGACCCATTATGAAAAAAGACTTTTATTTATACTTTCCCTATTGATGGCCATTGAACTACTTTCCATGCTTTGTTATTAGATACACGCCTGCAGTGGCCAACCTCCTTGAATATGCTACCTAAGTATTTCTCCAGGGTAGAAACCAAGAAATAGAATTGTCAGGACACAGGGTATAAACCCAGTTCCCCCCAGCCTCACCAACACTTGACATGGTCTAACTCTATTCCTTATTGCATCTTTATAAATGAGAAGACAGGCCTGGGGATGTACTGCTTTCTCATAGTCATAGAGCAGGCTGCGTTCAGGGCCAAGAGGAGCCCCCACACCCCCTGGTTCCACGGGGCTCAATCCATATAGTCACTGTTGGTTCTCCCTGGAAAATCAAGGGAAAGGTTAGTGTCTAAGGCTCTAAGGCGGTGGGTGGGGAGGGAATGGCTGAAATTCTCCAGCATGGTGATTATACTGTGAGTGGACAGACTTCCAAATCCTCCCAGAAAATGGCTTCACTGTGCTCCACGGATCTGCTCTCCCACCCGAAGTGGTTTCTACCTGCAGCTTTCACAGCTACACACAGGCATCGTGATTGGCTCTTCCAGCCCAGACAAGGGTGGGGACAGAAATGGCGTCTCTAAGCCGCTGATTTTTTCAATGCTGCATCCCTGCTCCGGGAGGTTGGGGGAGGGCAAGTCTCTGGGGACTCCTGCAGGTGTGGAGCTCAGGGAGGCCACCCTGCATCCCAGGCTCTCTGAGCCGACCACAACACCCAGCACCCAGAGCGAGCCCCAGCGACCCCTCCCTGCCACTTGCAGCACCTCGAGGGTGGGCTGGCTCCGCCTGGGGCCCCGCAGCCAGCGCCTGAGTGGCTGGAAGGGAGCCACCGCTGCAAAGAACGGTACTAAGGACAAGTCACCAGGACCTCCCCGGGCCAGAGAGCACACAGCCGCGCCCGCGCACCACACAGGGGCAGCTCTGAGATGCTGGACCTTGGAGGCACTGGCAGCAGCCGCCTGCTGTTAGCTCCGAGTAAAAGACCCATGGCTCGGTCAGCAATTCTCACTTCCCAGGAAGCTCACTTCCTGTGGAAGCTCTGAGACAGGGACCCCCACGGAGGATGAAGACTAATCTTGCCTGTGATCCCCCTGCGAGGCGCAGGAGGGGAATCCGGGTGAGGTCCCAGATCCCAACCCTCCTTAGAGCTAGTCTTATTGTTAGGTGCTTCTCCCCAGGGGCTGCTGGCCGTATTTCCCTTTTTCTTCAAGGCAGGAAAGACCTGAGGGAGAATTTGAGGGAAAGAACAAAGCTGGCACCGCCCAGCCTTCTTTTCAGAGCTCCCTTCCGCTCACAGTTGGGATTATTTGGAGGGCTGGCATTTTTTCCTCAGCTAACTTTTCTTCTTAGCGACCATGTTTTGAGCCCTTGTTATATGCCAGGAGCTGTACTAAGCGCATTCTCTCATCTCTTCTGGACAACTCTAAGACCTTAGTCTCAGAAAGAAGACGCAGTTTCCCAAGGTCACACATACAGAAGTGGCCAAGGTGGGATTAGGACATTTTCCCAGATGCTATGTTTTAAAAACTGTTTTAGGTTTAAGAATTAACCGTTTGCTCACTTCCACTAGTCTTTCACAGGTCCTTTTTGAAAAAATGACAACTGAGCACAAACACCACAAGCATTAGCTATTTTTACTCTGTGGGAGGAGGGAGCAGAGTGCTGGGTTCTGCTGGCAAGAGTTGAGATAGATAACACTTTTCTGGAAAGCAGTTTGGCCATTTGGATTGAGAGCTTTAAAAACTTTTCCTTGCCCTTTAATGAGGAAATTGGCACCATCTAGGGAGACCACACTAGCTAGCACTGTGTAAAACGCACAGTTCCAGGGACCCAGAAATTCCACTGAAAGGAATCTATTTCATAGATGGGTGTGCTAGCACATACATGATCATACATGTAAGGACATTCCATACTGCACAGCTCCGATAGCAAAAGGTGGGAACCAACCTAAAAATGTTTCAATGGAATTCATTCTATGCAATGTTTCTAGAAAATGAGGCAGTTCTTTTCATATATGGACCAATCATCAAAAAATATCAAGTGAAGAGTGCCTGGGTGGCTCAGTGGTTAAGCCTCTGCCTTCAGCTCAGGTCATGATTTCAGGGTCCTGAGATCAAGCCCAGAATTGGGCTCTCTGCTCAGCAGGGAGCCTGCTTCTCCCTCTCTCTCTGCCTGCCTCTCTACCTACTTGTGATCTCTTTCTCTCTGTCAAATAAATAAATAAAAATATTAAAATACTAAGTTGGGGCACCTGGGTGGCTCAGTGAGTTGAAGCCTCTGCCTTCAGCTCAGGTCATGATCCCAGGGTCCTGGGATCGAGCCCCACGTCGGGCTCTCTGCTTGGTGGGGATCCTGCTTCCTCCTCTCTCTCTCTCTCTCTCTCTGCCTGCCTCTCTGCCTACTTGTGATCTCTGTCTGTAAAATAAACAAGTAAAAAATCTTAAAAAAAAATACTAAGTGAAGAGAGAAAGCAAAAGAGTATGCATCTGGTATTTCTGTATGAAAAATGAATATATATCTCCATATATATGTGTCTTTGTATGTATGTGTGTATATGTATATGCATATATATTTTTTTTCTAAGAAAGATACAGAAGAAACCAGGTAATAGTGTTGCCTTTATGGAGGAACACCCTAGCTGAGGGACCAAATACGATACAGGTATTTTTTTTTCATTGTGTAATAAAATAGTACCTTTGGAATTATGTACATGCATGCCTATTAGCAATTTGAAATTCCACTTAAAAAACAGATGCACTAAAATCCTACCTCTAGACCCAGTAATTCTCCTTTTGGGAATCTAGCTTAAGGAAATTTTTGGATTTCAAAGATTTATACAAAAAGATATTCACTGAGGTGTTACAGTGAAAAAGATACAGGCAATTCAAAAGTCCAACAGTAGAGGAATGGTTAAGGAACTCTGGTATGTACATGCAATACCTATCATGAAATCATAAAAAGGATGCTTACAAAAATATTTTAGTGACATAGGAAAATGCTTATTACATTAAATAAAAAAAGCTGGACAGAAATTTTCTCTGCAGTATGATCTGATCACTGTAACCACAATTGGACATAGGAAATAATTGGAAACAAACATGCCAAAAAGTAAACAATTGTGGCAAGTGGGCGGAGGGACTGTCAGTGACTTTTTTCTTCCTACACAGCTTTCTATACTTTCCCACCTTTTTTTGCAACCAGAGTCCATGTCTTGGATAATTAAACACACACACACACACACACACACACACACACACACACACACTTAAAAATAAATCCCCACAGTATTTAGAAAAATTAAAGATACAAAAACATGTTAACCTAGCAATTCTACTTCTAGAAATAAACCCAACATAGATAGATGCACAAATGTTCAGAGTGTAATATGAATAACAGAAGGTTATGAACAACTCACGTGTCTATCAGAAGAGATCACTTAATAAGTACAGAATATACATAAAAGGAGAATAGTAAGCAGCAGTTACAGAGAATGAAATAGGTATACCAATGTGGAAAAATCTACAGGGTAAGATATATTTTGTAAAGATTTATTTATAAAAATATATATTTAAAAAAGATTTATTTATTTATTTGAGAGAGAGTGAGAGTGAGCTGGGGGAGGGGCAGAGGAGGTGGGAGAGAGAATCGCCAGTAGACTTCACACTGAGCAAGGAACCTGAGGTGAGGCTCGATCCCATGAACCCACGATCAGGACCTGAGCCGAGATCAAGAGTTGGTGCCTAACCCGCTGAGCCACCCAGGCGCCCCAGGGTAACATATCACTGTGACAGGAAAGCAACTTGCAGAAGAATACGGATGTTATGATTCCATTCATGCTAAAGAAAGAAAAGCAGGAACTCTGTGTTTGTGTTTGTACGTAACTGTATGGAGGATGTTAAACTTGACCCATAGTTGTTTGGGGGAGGGAACATATTGAAAAGGAGACTTCTGCTTTGGACTCTACATTTATCTGCCATGTTTGTTTCTCTTATAATAATAATGTGTTCTCATATCATTTATGTAATTAAAACATAATCTAATATGGGGGCAAGTGTGTGCACAGAGAAAGATCTAAAAAGATAGACAACAAAATTATGAGTAGTTTTCAGCAGGAATGAGGGGTTGGGGCTGGAAGTGATGGGTCGCTTTCCCAATGTTACTTTATATATTCTGGCACTTTCCCCCCACGCCCACACATGAACTACCTTCATAATTACAACAGCAACATCGAAAGTCCTCTGGATTTCTCCAGCTCTCCTCTGTTCCTGTTTTAGGGCTCTCTTAGGTAACAACCCCAGTCACATGCACTGCCCAGGCGTACAAAGCCCTGGACAATACCAGTCTCATTTCTCCTCTTACCAAAGAGGAGGAAACCAGGACATTGAGACCCAACCTTCTGGCAGCTCTGCCAGGAAAGTGGACACAGGCGACCTGGATCCCAGGCCCTTGCTCTCCCACCTTCAATTTCCAGAGATAACCCATAGGAAGGGAGTGCCAAGGACTGGTTTCCACTAGGCGAGGGAGGATAGGGCTTGAAGCCACACATTAATGATATCAGTTAGCATCAAATGAGGGAACAATAAACCCCATCATTTGCCGAGTTCCCTCTAGGCTCAGCTTCAAGCTCCATTCCCAGACAATGGATGGTCACATCCCCACACGGCCTCTGCCAGGTTTTCCAGAGAGACTGCGACAGAAGATGGGGCCAAATTGGTCTCTGGTGGCCAACACTCTGGGACTCACCTCCAAGAGGGAGCTATAGGTAACCTTCCCAGGGCCCAGGAGCTCAGCTCTGGAAGATCTGTTTGCTCTAAAAGCTGAGCAGGAGACAATTACGGTGGCCTAGAAGGAAGAAAAGCAGGGTTTCAGGAGCCAGCAGCGCTGTGGCCCCTTTTGTGACCCTGGCAACTCACCAGATCCTCCGAGTCTGGGCACTGGGGCGGGGGGTAGGGGGGCAGACAGGAGCCTCTGTATCTGGGGGAGAAAGGGCAGTGTCAAGCCCCCTCCCCCTTCATGGCTGTCTCAGAATCCTAGATGTTGGTGAAGCTGCTGGTCCCTTTCCCGGCGCAGCTGCTGCCTGTCTGTCTCCATGGCAACCAGGCCAAAAGACTAATTTGCCAGGGTCCAGGCTCCGGAGCTTACCTTGGAGCAGGGTTTTAACTTGTCTTTCTGGAAGCCAGTCCATTGCCACTCTCAGGAGCCTCTGGTAGCATCCCCTAGGCATTGCACGGGAAGGACATGGGGCCAGCCAGAAAAAATACTCCGTGTGCCCTTTGCAAACTCCACCCACTGAGAGGGAGGAAAGACAAACAACCTCCTGCCCAGTGGCCTTATTCCCACTGGTGACTTGTGTTTCAGAGACCCCCGTCCTGCTCCCTAGTAGCTCCGGGCTGCTAGGAGGGATCTGCCTAAACAGATGGCTTAGGGAACAGGTTCACTTGTAGTAAGGTTCCCCGTCTTACTCCTTTGCATTCGCTCAGGCTCCTCACTGCTCTCTGCTAGCCTGTGGCTGGTGCAGAAGTCCTGCTGTGGCTTGTGTGGTTCCAACAAGACTGGAGTCTTTTTTTTTTTGTTTCTTTTCTAAACAAAAAACCTTGATGATCTCCTCTCTCAGAAGCGCATGGAGGGTTAGGTGGGCCTTCGGAGTTTACAGATCTCTCCCCTAGACATAGTCAAATTTGCCTCACTATACTGGCTTCCCCCTGGGCCGTTTGAAATCAAACAACTAGCTTTTTCTATGTGTGCTCTGCTACCCTGGCTGTAACTTCCTAGAGGACAGGGATTATACGGCCGTCTCTTCCCAGGATATGGCTCATTGCTTCATACACAGCAGATGGGTTCGTGAACGCTTCCAAAGCACCTTTATACCCCAACCAAAAAAATCTGACACGTATCAGAGGACCTGGTTCTGGGCCTAGCCCTGCAGCTAACTTCCTGTGCAACTTGGAGCAAGTCTGTTGCCTTTTCTGGGCCCCACTCTCCCCATCTGTGAAGTGGAACTGTGATCTGTAAAGATTCCTCCTCCGCTCCAACCCTCTCTGCCCAGGACAGAAATCCACACAGCTCTCTGTAGGGGAAACTGGGACAAGATCAGGATTGATTAAAGAAAAAAGAAATCATGGGATGGTAACTTTGGGCCCTAAGGTCCCAATGGAAAAGGGCTCACAGGATAAATAACACTGTCTATGCAGATGAAATGGCTTCCCTGAGATGAATTCTGGAAAGCTAAGTGACCTGCCCTTTTCACAGTTGCTTCTGAGGAAGGCGTCCTGAGTTCTCTCTGTATGAAGTTGTAGCGGATTGTGATCAGAACCAGTCTTCTCTGGACCCGGGATGGGATGGCCTGGTGGATGCTGGGCCCAGTGAAAACCAGCTCCTGCCATGGAGGCTGGACTGAAAACCCCATATACTGGGGCGAGTTGCGTTGGTTGGCAGCGAACCAAGGTACCCAGCCTCTTTCTGCGGAACTGCCACCACTGGCAGCCAGCGGAGCCAGAGGGACCCTACAGCTCAGGCCATAACTGAACAGCTATGCACTTGGAAGCAGGAGATCCTGAGCATGGCTGGGTAGCAGCTGAGACAGCTTAAAACAGCAAGAGAAAATCTCTCCCCGTCCAGGGAAGCCTCACAACAAACTTTCGTCACTGAGTTTCATTTACACGGGCTTCTTGTAACCCAGAAAGGCAACCCGATACACACAGACATACCTGCCTAAACATGGAGCAAAGAGAACTCCAGGGGGACCCCGGGGCTCCATTCCGACGATAAGAAACAGCTACCACACGTCCTCAACCAGCCCATGCTCCAACCACACTGCACGACCCACAGACTTGTCCACACACCGGGCACACTCCTTCCGCTCCACACAGCCCCCCTCCTACCTTCCCACTCATCTGCCTTCTGTGGGGCCTTCTCTGGTCCCAACTGGTGCTCACCACACCCCTTTCTAATTCCCACAGCACCTTGGGACACCTCAGTGAGAGGTCTTGCCTGTGGACATCCTTTTAAACTCCTCACATCTAGGTTCCATCATTCTTTGTCTAGATCTGTCTCTTCTCCCTTTGCATTCCCCAGAGCCTGGAGATTTCCTCAGGTCTCCAGTACTGAACACAGTGTCTCAGTGTCTGGCCCAGGGGAAGGATTCTATAAGCATTTTTTTTTTCTAGCACTGAGCAAATGCATGAGGCAAACAGTCTGAGGGCCTCCAGACCTCATGTTCGTATGAAGATGTTCAGAATCGTGTCTGGCACTTGTTACCACGCTTTTCATACTCTCAAAGCAGTTCTGATGTTACTAGCTATTTTGATTCTCGTCATACCCAAGGTAGGCAGGGAGAGGGCACAGACTCCCCACAGGAGAGAAGGACCCCTAGACTCTGAGAAGGGCAGTGATGTGCTCAAGGTCACAGGAGAGATGGCTCGGAGTTGGAGGAAAGCTCTCACCTCCTGCTTCTGAAGCTGGGGCTCATTCCACACACACACACACACACACACACACACACACACACACACACCATTGGCTTCCTGATGTCCCTGTGACCTCCCACATGAAAGGGAGTATGGAGAAAAGGAAGGGAGCTTTGAGGCCACACTGATCTTCAGCCCTTTGCAGGACCCTCTCCTTCTTAGCAAAAGCCCAAACCCACGGCCCTAGGGAAGGAAGCATCTAGAACTGCGGAAGCACCGTGCGCACAGCCAACAGAGTTGGGTTCCAGATTGGGAATTTCCATATTCTAGCGATTTCATCTTGGATAAGTTGTTTACTTTCTCTGAGCCTCAGTTTCCTAAGAAATGACAAGTACTTGCTTCACAGAGGTGTTACAGAATCTGTGGGTTTCCAGAGCTGAAAAGAATTCCTGCCCTGTTAAAGTATCATACGCATGTGAGGGGAAAAACAAAACTGACAGGGCAAACAAAGCACGGTGGACAAGACCTCAAGTCTGAGCTCGCGCAGGAACACACCCTCAGATGCAGCCCTGTGTGTGGGCAGAAGCCGCTGGCAGGGCGCCAGGGTCAACTGCCCTCTGTCGTATCATTCCCACCTCTCCTGCCATGCTCGTGGGTAACCAAGGGAAGCACGTGGAGAGGGTTCCACTTTAACCTAAACCTGCAAAAAGAGGTTTTCCTAAATTCCTTGACCACAGAAAAACCATCTGCTTACTTTGCCATCACTTTATTTATTTATTTTTAAGTAATGGCCACACCCAACATGGGGCTCAGACTTACATCCCCGAGATCAAGAGTTGCACGCTCTCTCCACTGAGCCAGCCCTACGCCTGCCCTACCCTCGGCCCTGGTGATCTGCCTAGTAGACTTTCCCAGGTTCTGGCCAGCAGCCTCTTCCCAAATCACCCTCTGGCCATTTTGCTACTTATTTTCCCCTCCAAGAGGTGGGTGGGGAGCCCGTACCATACCAGTTCTGACCTGAGGCACGATTACTTTTATTAAGGCCCTAGAAAAGCCACGCTCAGTGCTTCCATCACTCATCACCAGACCCGCCGAGGAGGAAATGATAATCACAGGCCGCTGTGACACTTTACACCCTCTCCCCGGAAATGGCCAGTTGCTACTTGCTGTTGTTATTATTTTTTTTACATGTCCACTATTAAGGTCATGGGTTCAGTCTCTGTCCTCAACATGCAATTTTGCTTAGAGACAGAGAACTCTCGTCCCTGCTGTAGACAGTGCCACTCTCAATGCCCAGTGTGGTACATGTTTGCTGGCCTCTTCTACTGTCCACCAGACGGTCAACTCCTCAAAGGCGAAGAATCCACCTTATTCATGTATTTCCGGTGACTGGCACAGCGCCCAGTGCACTGAAGGCATCTAATAATTACAGCTACTGGTGGTCACACACTGTGCTATGTACTTTTTTGCTTTTCCTCTCATGTAATCCTTACAACAATATCTGAAGGAAGAAATGTAATGATTCCCATTTTACAGATGGGGAAATTGAGGCTCAGAAAGGCAAGATAGCTTGTCCGGGGTGACACAGCCAGGAAAGAGCAGAGACAGGACTGAACAGAGGCTGACTAGCTTCAGAGCCTGTTCCCGGCCACCCACCACCCTTGCTGGGGAAGTCTTTCCTTTGGAAGGCCATTTCTGCAGCTGAGGCAGAGCCCGGTCCTGACCCTCTATCTGGTCCTCCTAATTCTCTCTGGGGCCTTTGCTCTTTGTTTTCCCAGTGACTCTCTGTTTTCCCAACAGCAGAACGGGGCACTTACCCTTCTTCCTTAGACCCCATGACTGCAACGGTGGGAACAAGGGTTTCTTATCACAAGTGCACGGGGACTTGTAATATGGAAAACTTCGTAACGATGAAAATAATGAGGCAGTGGAGGGACACTCCAGGCTCGTCTGTTCCCGGGGGAGCCTCACATCCTAATCTGGGCCACGCCACGGCCTCCCTCCCCAGGGGGGCTGATTTGATGGTCTATAAAATGATGATAATAATGTTGACCCTTCTCGTGGGAAGGAAGAAGAGGTACGTGGGAGGAGTTAAGGCTTAGAAGGGAAAAGATTAGAGATGAAAAAGCACGAGTTTCAGGCTGAATTTAGAGTATGACATCATTTCTTTTCAGAATCAGAAGTCGCCTTTAAGTTGTGTTTATGAAATTGCTTTTTGGAGTTCCCTGGATCCCTCATTTTTGCCAGTCTTCTACCTCCTATAACAGGAGTCCAAAAAGGGGGGAGACGGGAGACCAGAGGGTGCTGAGGCTCAAGTCTTCACAGGACAGACGGGAGACTCACAGGCTCACAGAGCGCCCACGCCCGCCAAGGAGAGAAGGACAGCAAAAACAGGAGGGGATAGCTCGGAAGATGGCTTTGGCTAGCTCTAGGTGCAGGAGGATTTTTAGGGGGAGATGCACAGGTCATGGTGGGGGACGCTCACTCTGAGCTGGGGAGGGGTCCTCGGGCCCTCGCCTGGACTGCTAAAGCGGACTGTCGTCCGAGGGCTTGCGGGCTCAGAAAGATAAAAGTGGTATTTAGCAGAAGAGAGAAAAATGTATTCAACTCCCAGCCCAGTTATGATTTAGACGCAGCCGTGGGCAGAATAGCAATGAGCTCCTTATTTTAAACAAGTGCTAGAGAGATGGAAATAGATCAAGGGTGTGGAATCAGTGCAATCAGGGAACGGATGGCAGACCACACCCTTGTCAGGCAGGGAGAAGAGAGAAATATGGACTATTCCTTAAGAACAAAAAGCCTCTCTTTTCAGGAAGGAGTGTTCATGTTACTGCTGCAGACCGGCCCGCATCCAGATCCTCACTAGAGAAGGTTCAGACCTTCTCTTGGTGCCGCATTCAAGAAGGGAGGTGACTCTAGACCTTCCCCTTGAGGACTCTGGATCCAAGTAAGACCTTCCTCCGAAACTAAGGGGACCTTGGACTGGAAGGACCCTCAGGATCATGTACAAAAGCTAGGACAGTAGTTTCCATTCATGTATTCGGTGCCAGACATTTTATAGATATTTTTGGTTCCAATCCTACAGCATTCTCATGAAGTAGGTCCTTGGATCTGCATGGTGTAAGGGAAAGAACTAAAGCTGGGTCTAGCAAAGGTCTAGCCCAGGGCCACAGAGTTAAAAGTGGAGACTTGGGATTTGAACTTGGCCTGTCTTGCAGCAAAATCCACATTTTCTCCAAGACACCACAGGAGCCTTTGCTCACTTGTTACTTCTCAGCAAGGTCTTCCCTGACCCCCCAAAACAAAAATGCAGAGCCCCGTCGCTGGCACTCTCTATGCTCTGCCCCTATCTTCTTCCTCTGCTCAACACCGAAAAGTATCTGACCTACTATATTTTTACTTATTTTTTTTACTGTTTTCTTCCCCTAAAACCTAGGCTTCACGAAGGCAAAGATGTTTATCCATATCTGTAGGGCCTAGAACAGTACCTAGAAGACTAAGGAATATCTAGCAAATAAATAAAGGTTGAAAAGCCTCTTGCCTGACTTTCTACTGGAAAACTAACATTGAAATGCCCACCGCTTTTGATAAAAAGCAACCCAGTGGTCTTTTGGAAAATCTGAAGTTTCTAGACTCTGATGGAGTAAAAGGGAGAATAAAAAGATAGCGGGCCTGCCTTTGGGAAGAAAGGATCGCAGAAGGTGCTATCCAAGAGGCCAAGGTGGGCGAGTCGCAGACACGAGGCGCTAGTTCACAAGCTAACTGGAGCGCGCACAGGGATCTGTGAATAAGAGAATAAAACAGGTAACCAGAGATGCGGGGACAGACAGTGGGGCTCAGTCTCTAGGAAGAATCAACAAAGCCATTCCAAAGCCTCATCTGGCATGGGACGTGGGTGTGCTGCTGCCAATAACTCTTTCTTCATTTAGGAAGATAAAAAAGTTGGAGGCGGGGTGGGAGTAAGACTTCCCTGTAGGACAGACATCAACTGTACACTGGAGAAAAGATTCAGAGTCACTTGAAAGCAGTGGTTCTTTGGGGTGCCGGAGCAGTACAGTCGGTCAATCCTCTGACTCTTGGTTTTCAGCTCAGGCCCTGATCTCGGGGTCTGGAGATCAAGCCCTGCATAGGGAGTTTGCTTAAGATTCTCTCTCTCTACCCCTCCCCACTGGGTTCTCTGTCTCTGTCTCTCTCTCAAATATATAAATAAACCTTTATAAAAGAGAAAGAAAGAAGGAAAGAAAGAAAGGAGGGGGGGGAGGAAGAAAGGAAGGAGGGAAGAAAGAAAGTAGTTCTTAACTTGCCTAAATTGGTAACTTTGGGTTGAGTTTCTTGACTCAGTGGGGATAACATGAGATAATGTATGTGAAACCCTGAGTACAAGATCTGGAACATGGGAGCCATGGATGTTCACTATTAAATTGATATCCACTTCTGAAAATCTGATAAATGAACACACCCCCTCTCCAGAAAAATGCACATTTGACTATGTCAAATTTCTGTCAAATGTCAAAATTCTGCAGACAATTTCACAGGGTCTAGGAGCTTTCTAGAGCCTTCCAGCTCTACTGAATAAGGGGTTAAGAAAAAGTGCTTTAATGAGATAGAAGGGCTCCAAAGTCAACAAGATCTGGCTGTAATTCACTAGAATATAATTATATACCTAAAGAAACAATGTATTAACCGGAACAGGGGTTAATCAACCTTGGGAGCACAGAATTGGCAAATACAGGCTGTCCCTATTCAAGCATTGCTTAGGGAGGAATGTCCAGGGCCAAGAACCTATTCATCTGTCCCTGGTGACAATGGTTTAGTCCTACTATGGAAATGTGTGTAGTTTGGTATCTTTAACATCTGAATCACGTCACCTAATTCCCCTGACTCTGCCAGTGGAGAGCCTACAAGGAGTGAAATCTCTGGCCAAGAGACCGGGAGTCTGGTCCCCTTAGCTAACGTTTCTCATTGTAAATAGTGAGCTAGAATTCTGGGTTTAATAGAACAATCTGTGAGTATGGCTAACCCCTCCTCCTCTGCTGACATACAGATCAATTTTCTATGCCCACAAGGCTTCTTGGGTGAAAGCCAGAAAGCCCCAGTGTGCTGAGATCCAGAGCTCTTCTTTTCTGCTAATGAGTGGAAATGAATAGTTTTTTTTTTTTTTAAAGATTTAATTTATTTATTTGACAGAGAGAGATACAAGTAGGCAGAACGAGAGGACGAAGCAGGCTCCTCTTAGAGCCGAGAGCCCGACGCGGGGCTCCATCCCCGGACCCTGGGATCATGACCTGAGCTGAAGGCAGAGGCTTTAACCCACTGAGCCACCTAGGTGCCCTGAAATGAATAGTTTTAATGAATAATTTCTCTCATAGCAATCAACCTAAAGGAAGTACTTAGAAGTTGAGATATACAGGTACATCCAGAAGATGTCCACTATAATACATTCCTTAAAACTTTTTATTTTGTGTTCATTTTTATTTATTTATTTTTTAAAGATTTATTTATTTGAGAGAGAGAGCAGGCTCACGCATGAGCAGGGGGAGGGTGAGAGGGAGATGGAATCTCAACATGGGGCTCGATCTCATGACCCCAAGATCACGACCCGAGCCAAAACCAAGAGTTGGACGCTCAACCGAATGCTGCCACCCAGTCACCCCTTGGGTTAATTTTTAGATTAACATGGAGTTATAAGAGGTAATATTGAGAGATTGTCTATACCTTTCGCCTAGGTTTCCCCAATGGTAACAGCCTCAGTCTGTTCAGGTTGCTATAACAAAACACCAGCAAGTGGGTGGTTTAAAAACAAATGTTTCCTTCTCACAGTTCTAGATGCTGGAAAGTCCAAGCTGAAGGCGCCGGCAGATAACATGTCTGGTGAGAGCCGCTCTCCAGGTTCGGAGGCGGGCATCTTGCTGCATCTTCAACATGGACTGAATATTTATGTCCCCCTAAAATTCATACATTGAAGCTCTAACTGGGAATGTGATAGCATTGAGAAGCGGTGCCCTTGGGAGGTAATAGAGTTCCGATGGGATTGAGCGTGGCGTCCTCATGATGGATTCAGTGGTTCTAGAGGAATGGAAGACCAAGAGAAAGAGACTGCTCTCCCTAGGTCCTGTGAAGACATAGGGAGAAGGCAACTGTCTGCAGGCCACGCAGAGTGACCCAAGAACCAAATAAGCTGGCACCTTTGTTTTGGGACTTCCTAGCCTCCAACATTGTGGGAAACAAATGCCTGTTGTCTAAGCACCTCAGTCTGTGATATTTTGCTATGGCAGCCCAAGTTAATAGGAGAGTATCTCTTACTCAAAGAATGGAGGTGGCGGGTGTGTGTGTGTGTTGGGGGATGGTGGGAATACAAGAGGGGAAGAAGGGAAGAGAAACCAAATTAAATACCAAAAGTTTTCACTCAAGGCTGAGACCCCACCATGAGGAGGGACTGTCCCCTGGGAAACAATTGATCTGTCTGCCCCAGTACTCCAGGGCTGTGGGGACCACCAAGGCCTATGGCTTTCCTAGGTACCGCCGAGGTGTGGAGGGAGTCTCCAGGCTCTGGAGCTCTGGTTGCGAACAGGGGGGAACAAGGAAGTGAGGGCATCCTCTGGGCCTCAACCTTCAATGATGAAAGACAAGGAGGCCGGAGAGACTAGAAGGGCAGGGGTTAGAAAGTGGGAGCCACCAGTTAGCTGACCCGTTCCACACTCACCTTCCTGATCTGAACCCAGGAGGAAGAGGAAGGGGCTGTGGGGAGCGGGACACAGGATGGGTGGAGCATCTGCTCAGGCAGAAACCCACGGGAGACAAATGAGAGCAGAGCCTCAGGAATTGTCAGGAATCTGCCCTGTCTGTGTCTGGGTCTTTCCTGCAAGGAGACTGTACACCATCTGCTAAGAGTACTGGCCTGGGAGTCAGCTGATCTGAGTCTCATTCCAACTGGGCCTCAGAGCAGGGCAGTTGGGCGAAACCAATTCCATATGGGGGACATTTTGGTAGAACTGAGTCAAAATAGAAAAATTTTTTAAAAAGCACCAAGTAACCTCTGAAAGACCTTTCCAACCCTTACTTTCTCACAGACCTTCCTCTTCCCCCTCTCATTCCACATCCAACCTTGACTCCATTCCTGATTTCTACTATTCTCTGACCGCTTCTCCACTGCAGATCATTCCTGACTTTCAGAAGTGAGAGCTGGCATTGGGCGGGGCTCGGAGGGGAAGTGATGATGTCTGCTTTGCCTGTATAGCTTGACAGAAAAAAAAGGTTATAAATTTAATGATTCGGTTTTTAGGGTAGAAGACCTCATATGAACAGTGCTGTGCCGATGCATTCCAGGGCTGAATGGCCACTTTTTTTTTTTTTTTTAAAGGTTTTATTTATTTATTTGACAGAGAGAAATCACAAGTAGATAGAGAGGCAGGCAGAGAGAGAGAGAGGGAAGCAGGCTCTCTGCTGAGCAGAGAGCCCGATGCGGGACTCGATCCCAGGACTCTGAGATCATGACCTGAGCCGAAGGCAGCGGCTTAACCCACTGAGCCACCCAGGCGCCCCTGAATGGCCACTTTTATTTTATTTTATTTTATCTAAAGATTTTATTTATTTATTTATTTGAAAGACAGAGATCACAAGTACGCAGAGAGGCAGGCAGAGAGAGAGAGGGGGGAAGCAGGCTCCCTGCTGAGCAGAGAGCTCCATACCAGGCTGGATCCCAGGACCCTGAGATCATGACCTGAGCTGAAGGCAGAGGCTTTAACCCACTGAGCCACCCAGGCGCCCCTGAATGGCCACTTTTAAATCTGCTAAAGGTATTGGAAGTGATTTCTAAACAAAGCTAGAGATCTCAGGGAGGGCTGGTTCTCAGGTGAAAAAGCCAGAGGTCCCAGAAGGGAAAAAGAGCTCCATCCGGGAATGAAAAACCCTAGAATCCTTCTGAGGATATAGGTGGTCTGCCTGCCTGGAGTTCGGCCCTTTGCGGGGCTGCCCGCCCTTCTGCCATCCCATGTGGTTCTGGTAAACAGTCTCAGTGTCCTGCCTGCCCCAGGCAACAGAAGTGGGCCACGGCTCAAGCCTGGCCAATTCTAGTACCTATCTCCTGTCCACAGCGAGTGGTCTAAGATGAAGGTACAGAAACCAAGCAGAGTCAGCCTCCTTCCACAGGTTTAATAATATGGTGCCTGGGAGAGAACACTCTAGGATCTTCCTCTGGGATTGTGGACTATAAAGATGATGGCAGTGTGGGGCTGCTGGCAGCCATCTTGCCACCATGCAGATAGTCAGCAACCCTAGTCAAACTTCCTAAGCCAATGAATTGTCTTTGCTTAAGTGGGATCATGCCTGTTTTCTGTCCATTGCAATTAACAGACCACTAACACACTGTTCCACTTCTTATTTTAGAACTTTGGGAATCCTAAGATTGTCTGATGGGAGGCTTGCTTATTGACAGGCCCTTATTCTCAGAGCCCATATAATCAGACCTCCCATGGGAAAAAAGTGATCCCCTGTGAAAAAATACCTCCCAGGCTTCAGAGGAACCCACACCAGCTGTCTGTCTACACTAATCAACCAAGTATTTATTCATAAATGTCTTTCAATCAAAAAGAGATACATACCCAGGCACATATTGGTGTAGTGCCTGACCTCTGAGGATAGAAGTTGGCCTCTAGAGTTCCCAGAGATAAAGGATCAAGACTTGAACTGGCATCAGGTCTCTTACCAACAGTACTGTATGCTGCAAGACAAAGGAGTGAGGTCTTCAAAGGTCTGTGGGAAAAAAATGAATTTGTACCTAGAATCTTCTCCTCAGCCAAATTAACATACACATCTGAGATCCTAAAGGACTCCACGTTTCCCTGTCACACAACCATTCAAAGCAGTATGCATACTCACGCAAAAGGGAAAAGGAAGTCAGGAAAGAAATGGACCCAAATGGGATACAGGAAACAGAGGACCAACCCAAGAGACACGTGATGGTGATGTTTTAGGAACTACATGAGTAAAGAGTCTCAAATTATTGAATCCAGTGGTGGGTTTACAGGCGGTGTTCTTTGTACTATGATTTTGACTTTTCTCTATGTTTGAAGTTTTTCATAACACAAAGTTGGGGAAAAATTAGAAGCACAAGAATCAGGAAGAAGAAAATTAGGCAGCACATTTAATTTCGTGTCAATAAGAAAAGGGGGCAGTTAAATGCTAGGATAAATTAAAACATAGTTTATTTAATGCTTTGTTGACAACATAGGTGGTTCCTAATTCACTAGGTCGTACCATCTAGCTATTTAAACCTGTGCTCCTCAAGAAACATGGGATTTTTAGGTTATGCAATATGAATGCATTTAACACCACAGACCTGTACACCTAAGAGGGATTAAAGGGGTAAATTTCATGTTATGTATATTTTACAATAAACTTTTTTTAAAGGAAATGTGATTTTTTTTAAAAATTCAAGATTTTCTTTCTTTTTTTAGGAGTTTTTGGGGAAATAATAACTTTTGCAATGAAGAAAGATTCGTGTGCTACAAGAAAAACAAATCTGTATGTGATGTTTTGTTGTGTCTGTGTGATTTTTTTGTGTATGTGTGGTTTTTGTGGTGTATGTGTGATTCTATATGTGGTGTTTTTTGTTTTTGTTTACGCTTTGGGGTTTTTTTGTTTGTTTGTTTGTTTCTTTGGGTTTGTCTGGGAGTAGACTTGCTGCTCGTCGGGTATGTGCATCTTCGACTCTGGAAGATATTTCCAAAGTGGTTGCACCAACTGACTGGTGTGCCACCAGAAGGACGTGAATATTCCCAGTGAGTATTCCCCCCAGGTCCACATTTTTGCTGGCATTCGTGTTTTCAGACTTCCGCATTTGTGGTGTGAAATTTGAGTTTCATTTTTACAGAGTAGGGATGAGCAGACGGGGCTCTGTCAGCCTGGCTGAACCATCTGAACCATCGGGAGAGTGCCTGACATCTGGTCCAGCAGTGACACAAGCAAGTATGACGTTAGTTGAACTGAACTGGCCAGGGATGCCTGTCCTTCACGGGGTCCTTTGTGTAACGGGGGAGCCAGTGTGCATGAGGACCTGGCTGGGAGAAGCTAACAGCCCCGAGGAGTAGGCCCTGGGTGCTGGCAGCAGGCAGGGGCGAGAAGATGGGGGAGCAGCTTGTGTGAGGTATGCCGGCTGGGTTTTTCTAGAGAAAAGTCCATGGCAACACTGGAACAGAGGGGAGGAACCGAATCTGATGAAGAGAAGAGGAGGGGGGGCATAGAAGAGACTACAGCCTGTTTCAAAGCTCAAAAGCAAGAGAAAACTCTTCGTCATTCACAGAAGAAGATGGGTGTGCTTGGCAGAAAAGAATTTAAAGTCGAGAATAACCAGAAAGGTAAAATTACTAAATTTGTGCATGCCTCAATGTCCCCAATTGTACAAGCAGGGATATTGACGGCACCTATCTCATAAAGTATGGTGAACATTACATGAAATAATATCTCTAAGGCACTTGGCATAATGCCTGGAACAAGTAAATTCACTAAGTATCAGCTCTCGTTAAATAAGTCCTTCAAGATCGCACAGCTCAACTCATGAGTGGGTGTCTAGGATTTGAACAGTTCCCTGATTTCAAAGCCCAGACTCTTAACCCCTGTGCTCTACTGGCGGCGCACCATTTATGGACCATAGTGCTCCACACTCAACATTACCTCATTCACTCCTTATTGAATCCCTGAGCTGGGCATTACCATCTTACAGAAGAGGAAATTGGGCATTGTTTAACTCTGTTGCCCTAGCTCACACGGCTGGGACTCACTCATAGCCAGGCCTGCCCAGCTCCAGAGCCCTCTCCACACCACTACGCTAGGAGTCTCCTGGCCTGGGTCCCAGTCCCAGATCTGCCGCTGATCACTCTGCACCATCGAGTCTGTCTCCTCCTTGTGTAGATAACAGGTGCTAGTTAGAGCACCATCTCTATGGTTCCTTTACACTCCACTGTTCTGGAAAGGTGGATTTGATGAAAGCAGACCGTGTTCCAGGTAGGAGAGAGAGGTGTGAGTCAGACGGATCCCCATCCCCATCTGACTGCACAACATCAACCAACAGAGATCCAGAGGCGCCGAGAGAGGAGTCCAGGTCTCCAAAGCATTAGTCATCGTCTGCTCCCACCCCCCAGGGGACCAGCAGGGCTGCTGCTCCAATTAGAGTGGATTGATGAAATTGATGAGGGGCCTCTAGGATGATGAAAGGGTGGGAGAGGGCATCTCAGAGGGCACACTGGGAGATCGAATCACAGAGCCTGGAGAAGAGAAGGCAAGAAGGGCCAGTCTTCAAGTCTCCAGTGAGTACGGGGTGTGGGTGGCAGGGGAGAAAGAACACAGGGTAAGCCTCAGGGTATCTGGGACCTGGCCCTCGTCCTGGTTCTGACACTAACAAGCAGAAAGACCTTCGTTTGACAAGTTACCTCCTCTCTCCAATTTTCAATTTCTACATTTCAAACATTAGGGAAAGAACGTTAAAGAGAAATCCCACCAATTTATACAAAGAAATGTAAAATAGCAGAGTTGTAAAAACAACTAAAAATGGCTCAAAACCCTGGCAAGGGGGAGAGCTGCTAAGTAGACCCAAACGGGAGGGTGGTGTGTTTGATGCAACGGAAAATTAAAGTGTCGTTTGGAATGCTGAACGGTAGTGAACGTTGATGGCGAGCTGTGTGCCGGGCACCAAGGAGAGGTCTTAACGTGCAGGACCTCCTCTGATATCCTCAAGCATCTTCTGAGGCAGATAAGATTGCATTTTTCAAATGAGTTAGCTCAAACCCGGAGAGGTTCAGTCACCCAACACGTTAATAAGGGATGACATCAGGACTCCAATCCAGAGGTCCATCTGACCGAGAAGACTCCCGCCCTCACTCACATGCCCCTGTTGGACGGGAGGACCATGCAGAGATAGACAAATGGATATATGAAAGTGTGAAGCAGGTGGAAAAAAAATCCTCAAGAGTGATTATGTTAATGTAAGAAAGTTGGCATCCGCACCAGGTTTGGAAATTTATAAATAGGCAATTTAGGATGATGAGAAGTTACTCGGGGCTGCTAAAGTTTAGATACTTTTGCTCCATTTTTGGTCGTAAAGAGGATGACCCATGGACTACCTGAGTGAGGGCAGAGGATGGAGCCTTTCTAATTCTACCGGTAACTTTCGAGGTGAGCCGAGAGGGAAAGTACAGCTTCACTTCCTCACCCCTGAGAAGAGTCTAGAAGAGTCTGGAAGTCTGGTCACCTAACTCTCCTGCTTCAAGTTTTTTAGTTACTTCATGTGGCCTACAGCACTGGTTTTCCAACTTGGCTGCATATTATAGTCACCTAAGAAACTTTTTATTTTTTTTTTAAAGTAGGCTCCATGCCCAATGTGGGGCTTGAACTCATGACTTCAAGATCAAGAGTCACGTGCTCCACCGACTGAGTCAGCCAGGCATCCCTCACCTGAGACATTTTTTAAAACTACTAATACCTGGGTCCACTCCTAGAGATTCTTACTAGATATGGGTGTGGCTTTGGCATTGGAAGTCTTAAAATCTTCTCACATGATTCCAATACGTGTGGAAACATCTGAAAACCACTGGCCAAATGTTAAAGGCTTAACTCCTTCACTTGACACAAAAGGCCTTGATTTCTTCGGTAAGCTTCCCTATATTCCCATTTTTCACTTATTTTCTCCAAACCAGTTACAATGTCCTGAATATGTTATGCCTTGCTATTTATATTTCTGGATCTTTACATGTTATTTCTTGGGCTCAGAAGGCCTTCTCCCTTAGCCATCTGGAAAATTCCATCCGTCCTCAATTCTGTGGCAGCCAGCCTCCATGATGACACCCCCCCCCCCCCCCCCAGTAATCTCCACATCCTGGTAGTCACACCCTTGTAGAATCCCCTCCCCTACTGAACAGGCCTGGCCCGAAAAATAACAGGATATTATGGATACAATGGAATGAGAGTTCCAAGGATGGGTCATAACAGACACTGCAGCTTCCATCTTACTCTCTCCTGGATCCCTTGCTTTGGGAGAAGCCAGCGGCCATGTCTTGAGCAGCAGCCCCATGGAGCTCTCCGTGAGGTAAGGCCTCCTGGTAGCACCCATGTGAGTGAGCCAGCCCGGAAATGGATCCTCCAATCTTTGTCAAGCCTTCAGATGACAGTAATCCCAGCTGACATCCTGACTGCGGCCCCAAGAGAGATGTTAAGCCAGAACCACCCAGCTAAGCCACTCCAGAATTCTTGAGCCGTAAAGTGTGAGATAATGTTTGTTGTTCTAAGCTGTTAAATTTGGGGTTATTATGCTGTGATGACTAATACAAATGCCAAGCTCAAGTATATAATACCGAGAACTTTTCTCCTCTGCTGAAGTTGAACTCATCACCCTGTGCCCCTTCAGAGCCTCAGATAGCCTCTGGTTCGGTGCTCGTGACACGGGGCCTAACTGTTGGCCTTTCTTGCCCTCTAGATTCAGTTTCATGAGAACGGGGCCATCCATTGAGAGTACATGAACACATGTGAGAAAGGCCATCTGAGTTGATTCTCACAGATCTTTTAGCCCAGGCTTCTTCTCTACACAAAAACTCCAAGGTTGGACTGTTGGAAACCATGGATGTCATGGTGAGTGGGTCCTTAGGATTTTCTTCATGAATCCAATAAAACCCTGGCATCTCTGGAAGCATTTAGAGCACTAGAATGGAAGTCAGATCTGGATTGGATTTGATTTTTTAAGTATGTCCCATGCCCAGGGTGGAACCCAACACAGGGCTTCACCCGAGATAAAGACCTGAGCTGAGACCAAGAATCAGACACTTAACAGACTGAGCCACCCTGGCAGCCCGAGATCTGGATTTTAATTCTCTACCAACTTCTTGAGGAACTTCTCCGAGCTTTGGTTTCCTCATGCATCAAAAGGCTCTTCCCATTCTAAAATTTAATGATTCTATATTTTCAGCTAGTTCTCTTGTTCCATAAAGAAGGGAAAAATAGGGCGCCCCTGGGTGGCTCAGTGGGTTGAGCCTCTGCCTTCGGCTTAGGTCATGATCTAGGGGTCCTGGGATCAAGCCCCGCATCAGGCTCTCTGCTCAGTGGGGAGCCTGCTTCCCCCTCTCTCTCTGCCTGCCTCTCTGCCTACTTGTGATCTGTCAAATAAATAAATAAAATCTTAAAAAAAAAAAAAGAAGAAGAAGAGAAAAATAGGCTAATAATGTTAAACCATAGCAGGGGTTCTCAAGCTAGGCTGCTTATCAGGAATACCCTTCAAGCTTATTTCACACACACACACACACACACACACACACACACACACCCCTGAAGCCCACCCTCTACTTTCTGAATCAGCTTCTCTGGGTCTCTGGAGACATGGCCAGGGCATCCGTATTTGTACAAAGTTCCAAAGCAATTCAGATGTGTGTCCAGAGCTGAGAATCATTGATCTACCCTGTATGTCAGAGATTTTTTTCCTGCCAGTTGGTCAGCCCCATGGTTTTGTTCTCTGAACTGTTCACTTTCTGTGAGGTGGACAGATGACAGATGGACTGTTGGAACCAGCCCACCTCGACTGCTGGAAACTGCTAGAAAAGCGTTCCAGGTGCACTATCAGGACCCAGTTGGATTACCAACAAAAATGTCTCTTTGTATGATCCGACCGTTGAGGGCATTTACTGGAAAGCAAATCATGGGTGATTTTTGCCCACATAGGGTAAAGAGCTGCTTTCTTTTTGTGAGATGGGAATGCTCAGAAATTCAGAGCACTGGCCTTAGAACCCGACAATTTAGGTTCAAGTCCTGGCTCCAGGACTTTATCACATGCTGGTGACTGTGGCTGAGCCAGGACATCTTTCTGAACCTCATTTTCCAGAGCTACGGTATGGGGAGAACACGCACTACCTTGCAGGGATGTCGTTAGGCTTAAATGATACAATGTATGTGCAACACTTAGCATAGAATCTGGCCCGAAACAAGTGCTCATTATGTAGCGGCACACTGGCAAAAACAAAATATGGCACTTCTGTTATTAATAGCGATATATATTTGTCTAGTGCCTTGCAAATTACAAAGCCGCTCTTACATCTGACACTGAAACCTTCCCTCCACCCCAATCCTGAGGTGGGCATGGCAGGCATCAGTGACCCCATTTTACAGAAAAGGAAGGCTCGGAAGGGTTCACTGGCTCCAGATCAAATGGCAAAAAAGTGTGTCTGGCTTCAGACCTGGGTGTGATACCATGCAAATGAGTAATTATACGCGCACACTTGGCAGGCTGAGCATGTAGGGACCATCTGGCTTCGCAGGCTGAGGAGGACTGGATTTTGGAGCAGCTTCTTTTTTTAGACGAAAGCAAGATGGGGAAAATAAGCTGGCAAACTTTCCCTCGTTTTCAGTATCAGTGTGATCTGTGCTCAGTTTTGCTTTCCTTCTAACTCTTGGGCGCCCGTCGTCCCTGTATCTCTGTTCACTCCAGCTGCCCTGGGCCGCGTCGTCACTGGCTCTGCCCCAGGCCCCACAGCTGGGGTCTGAGAAAACCAAAAGGAAGGGAAGCAGGGGCAGCTGGAGCCATCAGAGGGCTGGGTGAACACCAGCTGTTCCCAAGTCTGGCTGGGGAACAAGAAGGGGACAAGCAGGGAGGGGACAGTTGATCCCTGCTCCCTGTGTCAGTCAACAGGGGGATGCTTTCCCATGCAACAGATGGGTCTTGCTCCTAAAATAATGTAATCCAGCCCAACACTAAGTATGGCACGGATGTGTTTCTCCTGGGGAGCAGGAGGCCAAGGGATCAAATGTTGGTTGAATCTAATCAAGAAGGCTTTTAGAGAAGAGGGGAACTCGAAAGGGGCCTAAAGGATTAGTAGTACTTAGAAGTACAGGAAGAGGGTTGGGAACCCTCCCCGCCTCCAAGCAAGAAACATCACGAGAAAGGGCATGCATGTTCGTTTGGGGAACTGGGTGGGCACGTTAGGGGGACTGGGGAAAAAGAGTGCGTGGTAAGAAGCAGAGGACAGGAGGGATAGGACAAGACCAGATGGAGTGGGGAGGCGAGATGCCATCCTACAGGGAAAAGGGAGTCCTGCAGGTCCCTGACAACTCCAGGCCAGAGCCCTGGAGTGGCAGAACCTAAGGGGCCTCAGGGATCAGCCAGATCAACAACCACAACCCCAAAGCCCGATATATACAGATAGAGAGACCGAAGTCACCGGAGGGAAAGCACCTACACAAGGTCACGGAGCAAGAGAGACCATGACAGAGACGAGACGTGTACCCTGGCTCCAGACCAGCAGTTTGGTCCTCTTCCCATCAGACCACCTTGCCAGACTGGCATTTTGATACAAAAGGAGTGTTGTAGGGCAGATTTGGCAGCAAGACGCCGGGGGAAAGGGATTAGTCCAGGGGTAAGCTGCTGGTCAGACTGGCCTCAAAGGACCCGGAAACCAGCATCGGGGAGGGCACAGCGGAGCTGGTGGGAAATCAGAGCCAGCAGCGACGGGGAGAGCTGAGGTCATTTGCGGGCCCTTGTCAGGCCTCAGGGGTGTCTCCTGAGGAGGTCACGGGCATTTGAACCCCTTTTGCCCACCTCAGAGGCAGCAGAAAACACTACAACCACTACACACTCCCCGCCTCCAGGTCCTCCTCCCTCCGACCATCTAAACAGGCCTGTGAGTTTCCCTTCTCAACATTTTAGGACCTCCAGGTTCTATCTGCTGCATAGACACGTGTGCTTGGATGATCAGGAGTGAAACTAAAACCCAGACCAGAACCCAAGAGCATAGACCCTTCCTGGTGGGGAAGACAGCCTACCAGGCTAGAACTGTGGGGCGGGTCTTGAGTTTTGATGTGAGGAGCCGGAAATCAGAGCCAAGAGAACAGAAAAACTGTCTTCATCTAGCTCCTCCCTTGCACAGTGAGAGCAGCTGGGTGGCAGGGGGCGGCTTCTTGTGACGGAAATACCCGGGAAACCAGAGAAGCTGCAGTAAGAGCTGAGGCCAGGGCCACCGGGGTCCACTCAGGGAAGGGCAAGCGACACCTGACCGTATAGGCATGTCAGGAGGACCGAAGAATACAGCATTGGTCACAGCTAGTGCTGATGAAGCCCTTAGCAGACTAAGGGCTTTACACACAGTACCTCACCTAATTGTTCCAACAGCTTGCAGAGGGAAATACTACTAGAATTCTCACTTGGCAAACGAGGAAACCGAAGTTCACGAACAGCCTGAAGTCATAGGGCTTATACCAACCAAACACCTGAGCCACAGTCCTTGAAGAGGCGCACTTCCCTCCCCAACCCATCTCTCAATAATGCTGGGGTGTCACTGAGTCTAAATAGTCCTACAGAAAATTGCTGGAGTCTTGACTTTTTTTTAAAGGATTTTATTCTTAAGTGAGCTCTATGCCCAATGTGGGGCTCGAACTTACAGCCCCAAGATCAAGAGTTGCCTGCTCCATCCAGGGACTGAGCCAGCCAGGCACCCCATAGAATTTGCTGTTTTTGATTCCATTCCTCATGAAATTACATTTTTTAAAAAATTTTTTCAATTTATTTATTTTCAGTATTCATTATTTTTTTCACCACACCCAGTGCTCCATGCAATCCGTGCCCTCTATAATACCCACCACCTGGTACCCCAACCTCCCACCCCCCCGCCGCTTCAAACCCCTCGGATTGTTTTTCAGAGTCCATAGATGAAATTACATTTTTCTTATCCTGACAGTTTAGAGACAGAGGAAGATGCAAAACTGAGACTGTGTAACCAACAGTATGGCTCACTGGGAGCTTGGATTTTGATGCCGAAATGCCAGCTTTGCCAAACTCTTCCTGTGACCTCTTGATCGAGTCACTTCTCTAGGGCTCTAGTTCCTCATACATAAAATGAAGCCAACAGCACCTGAGCTCAGGGGGTTCAGGTGAGAAGCAAGCGAGATGATGCGTGTGAGTTGAGTGGAATCCTTGACTCCCAGGAAGGGCCAGTAAACACAGGCTGTGGCAATCATCATCTCGGTCCCTTCACCATGCGACACCAGCTGGGGACACTGGGCATCTGCATGTGGTTGTGACAGGATAGGAAGTAATCTTCCTAATGAGCATGGGTCCTGAGTATAGAGTGCGGGCTCTCCTGTCCCTCTGTCACTCGGCAGGCCCAGGGACCCCAGAAGAAAAGGGGAGCAGATATAGGACCCCCACAAGCCCCAGACACGCAGTTGAAGTCCACTGATGTTTCAAGAGCCCCATAGTCCTCCTGAGGATGGGCAAGGAGGCAGCCATGTCAGGACATACATAGGAAAGGCACCTGGGGACTGTGCTGGGGGCACAGCAAGAACCCGATCGGCCTCAGTGTGACAAATCCGGGAAGGGGAAGGGATGAGGAATCTCATTCCAATCTGTGTTGACTGAAATTCCCTCACGTGGCATCCCATGCACGGAAGCTTCACCATGTACCACTAGGAGGCTTCCCTAGGTATAGTCCCAGAATGGGATGGGGAACAAGATGCAGAAGAACCCAAGGGGTGCCTGGGTGGCTCAGTGGGTTACGCCTCTGTCTTTGGCTCCAGTCATGATCCAGGGTCCTGGGATTGAGCACTGCATTGGGCTCTCTGCTCAGCGTGGAGCCTGCTTCCTCCTCTCTCTCTGCCTACTTGTGATCTCTCTCTCTGTGTCAAATAAATAAATAAAATCTTTTCTAAAAATTAAAAAAAAAAAAGAAACCCAAAACCTCTTCTTAGCTTTTGGAAAGGTAATTTACCAGAAGGTTACTTACCAGCAAATGACAAACAATATGCACAATTACCTTATTTACCTAAAGGCCCAATTAGCTGGTATCTTTCAATCCCCTGGAAGCGAACAAAAAACCAGGACAAAGAGGGGCGCCTGGGTGGCTCTATGGGTTAAAGCCTCTGCCTTCCACTCAGGTCATGATCCCAGGGTCCTGGCATCTAGCCATGCATCAGGCTCTCTGCTCAGCAGGGAGCCTGCTTCCCCCTCTCTCTGCCTGCCTTTCGGCCTGCTTGTGATCTCTGTCAAATAAATAAATAAATAACCTTAAAAAACTCTGAAAAACAATCTGAGGGGTTTGAAGTGGCGGGGGGGGGGGAGGTTGGGGTACCAGGTGGTGGGTATTATAGACGGCACGGATTGCATGGAGCACTGGGTGTGGTGAAAAAATAACGAATACTGTTTTTCTGAAAATAAATAAATTGAAAAAATTAAAAAAAAAAAAGAAAACCTTAAAAAACAACAACAACAACAAAAAAAAACCCCACAACTCAGGACAAAGGACCAAAGGCCTTGTGACATCCCTCCTGAGCAAAGGATTACAAAGTCCAAGCGCTAAAGGCAGTGCATTTTCACTGCAGGAGAGTCTCTAACGCCCTCTCTGACTACCTGCTTTTACTTTAGACAATTGTTAAGTAAGGTGGCTGATCAGAGGTCACAGACTTGAAGGGATCAGGGAAGACTGCCATTAAGGCAAAGAGGAGTGAGAGCTGGCAGTCTGACCACAAGGAAGACAGCAGGACTCTGAAAAGCAATCAAGAGAGCTCCAAGGACAGCCACTGGGGCTGCAGACGGTCAAAGCAAACAGCTCTCTTCATCTTTGCAGACCAGAGGGTACCGCTGCTCAGACCTCAGACCTGCCCACCGATATAGGTCAGCTCTCCTGGGGGTGGTGTGGGGTACTAGGTATGGCCAGATGACTTGCTCTGGCTAATGAAATGTGAATGGAAACAGGGAGTGGCCCTTCTGGGCAGAAGGTTCAAGCGCTAGCAGGCGCTCCATCACGACAGCTGGCAGCAAAGGCTTTCAGCCAGCCTGGGTCCCCAAATGCAGATAAAGATGCCACCAGGCAGAGCTTCCCCAACCGACAGAGATCAAGGACATGGGCAAGAAATACACCTGTTACCTTTGGGGACTGCTTGTTAACAGCTACATAATCTAGTTTATCTTAATAGAAACATCCTAAAATGTCAGAGGTCGGCTCACATTAGGCAAATGTGTGCATTATCTTTTTGGTAGATTGCCACTCAAAATAGTCAGTATTGTGTTTTGTAGCTTAAAGGATAATTTTCAGTTATATGAAGATTCCCCTACTCCAGTGTTGCCGGATAAATGAGTCATTACCAGATCACGAACCGAATGGGGGAGGTGGGTCCAGTTTCTGAGTACCTTCTGAACGATACCTACATAGACATGGGACATATTTGCTGGGTCTCCTGGGCTAATGCGGCCAGCACTGGCCCCCAGCACCTGCAGGACCAGCCCCAGGCACAAGAAGTGGCATCTGCTGGTTCTGTGAGTGCAGACGGGCTCTGGTCCCCGTACGGGGTTGGCAGGCTCTCTAAAATACTTGTATGCACTCTCCTAGAAGTCGTCCATAATGTGTTGTTGAGTAAAACAGCAAGTCCCAAACTTCAAAATATACAGTCTTTTAAATCATATATGGAATATTTATAAAACTGATCTTCCAGTGGGCCAAAAAGCAAGTTTCAACAAATGTTGAAGGATGAAGACCATAGGGTTATTTTCTTTGACCACAAACAATCAAGCCAGAAAACAAAAGCTGTAAGATAGTTTAAAAAATCTCACATATTTGGAAAGTATGAAACATACTTTTTAAATAACCCATGGGTCACACATCCTTACACTTAATCTGCTGATCCCCGTTTTAGAAAGTCAGGAACTAAGAATGGAAAGAGAACACAATTTGCTCGAATTTACACAGTGGCGGTAGAGCCGGGACTCAAAACCAGGATACAAAATTCTAGAGCCCAGGGCTTTAATAAAGGATATTCTCTTTATACTCTGTCTTGCCAGAATTCCCAAGATCCTCCCAAGTCTCAGTGGACCTGGTATTTCGTGTCTTAGAAAGAACAGCTATTGAGATGGGAGACATGGTCCCTACTTGCTTTGGTGGCACTGACCTTGGGTCTACTATGTAGACCCTTTTTGCTCCTGCCTCCTCTGGGGTCCCCTACCTGGGCTGAGGTATGACGTCTAGAGGAGTGGAGAGGACAGTTTCAGGATGATGTTCCCGGACAACTTTGAGTTAGATCTCCAGGAAGATTTCCTTTCCTTTTAAAGTTTTTTTTTCCCACATGGGCATAAGTGGTAAGCGAACAAAGAAAGACAGAAGGAAAAGTTACTTCCAGATGGCTCGCCATCTTGCTCTAATGTAGATTAAATAAAGAAAATATTCCAATGTATCATTAGGCAAACATGAGTATTAATATCATTCATATTATAAATGGAACAGAATGGAAATTCAGTCTATATCTTGACATACATTTGAGGCTAGGGCCTCAGAGCCGGAAAACAGACAATTATAGTGCCCTGATTCTGGGCATGTTGGAGGCTCCTGATACCTGAGGTAAGAGAAAGACCAAAGTGTTCCTAGATATCTCTGGGGGGGGGGGGGGGAGGGCTAAATTATAACCAACCAAAACGTCTCCCTCCTGTGGCAAGGGCCTGTTCAAACAGCCACTTAATGGTGTTAACCTACCTTCTCCATCTCCACCAACTTGTGTGGGTTCCTGTCAAGGTACATTTCTGGCAAACCTCCATGACACCCAGAGCTTCTGTGATACCACTCTGGACCTCAGCTTCTCTCCCTATGCCGTGAGGACACTACTCCCACCCTCCTCCGTGGGCTCACAAGTCTGAGTCCTGACCATGTTTCATGGAACAAGAAAATAAATGGAGAATCTTGATGGTGGTCCACGTCCTAGAAAGTTACCTAAAGTGCTCAGAACTTACCAAATGGCCCTGGGGAGGGAAAGGCTGAGAGGTAGGAAGAGGTAGTGCTAAGCTGGGCTAGAGGTCCTGAAGGTGGGAATTTCACTCCATCCTTTGGTCTCATTTCTTCCATGGCAGAAGATACAATGGCCCAAGGGGAGGGAGTAGGCCTCTGGGTTAATACTGTTCAGCTTAAAGCTTGAAGCACCCCCCGTCCCCCCACCCCAGCTCTACCCCACTGCTTAGTCCCCACACCATCAGTGTTCAGTTTCCAGAAAGTCAATTTGCCAATCAGTAAGTGATCCAAGTCCCAGCGTGAGTTTAAGATCAGCAAGTCCAAGATCAAAGTATCCAGTTATCCAATCAGCAGCACAATTACATCCCCTTAATCTGTGAGGGTCACATCAGCCACTTCCTGATAGGAGGCTACGTGTCCCTGGGCAGGCCCCAAATGGGAACTCAGCTCAGTGACCTTTCACAAACGGCCGGTTGTGCCTACAGGCTGGACAGATGGTGTGGGGCCCCTGGGGTGAGCGATGGTCCAATGCCTTCAATGAGGCTGTTCCACTGGTCATAGTCCTCTTGTAGGTCTGTGTGGGAAAAAAAACAGGAAGGTTAGGGAAATCTTTGTAAGGTTAGTTCAAGGAGTAGCTACCGTGGATTTCGGGGGTCATCCTGGAGAGGAGCACCAGGGATACGGAAAGGACTGGTTATGGTGGGTGTGACGGTGAGAGCAGTATGGTAACTAGTGTCCACTGAATGTTTTATCAGTGTGCTTCATAAATGACTTGCTTGACCCGGAACAACCCAGTAAGGGTAATAATAGAAGCCAGCATTTACTGAAGGGTAATGCATCCTAGAAACTAGGCCAGACACGCACCGATTCATGTAATTTTCACAATCTCCCTATGCAGAAAGTCCTGTATTAGCTATTTTATAGCGGAGGAAACTGAGGCTCAGAGAAGCTACCCGATTCACCTGAGGTCATTCCAATGGAGAAGTGGTAGAGACAGAATTCAAACCTGGGTCAAAGGCATGAGAAAATGGAAAGCCCAGGGAAGCCGTTGAGCGGGAAGGAAGGGATCTTTGCACGTCAGCTGGGGGACTTCCATGAAAAGCGAGAGAGAATTAGACGGCAACATCATGAGGCAGCCCAATACCGGATAGGATTCCAGAGAGGGCCCTGGGATCACAGGCAGATGGGTCTACCATAGTAAGAACAGTCAAAAAGGGACGAAGGCCTCAGGCGGAGGGAGCAGGGCACAGCTGAACAGGCAAATGGTGCTTTTGTTCCAAACAAACAAAAGCTGGGACAGAAGGCAGGGACCACTCTTCTTCATCTCTGGATCCCCAGTGCCCTGCCACGAACCTGGCAGGGAAGAGTTCCTCAACAAGGAAGTGTCACATAGTCATCAATTCAGAAACTATCAAGCACACCCATGATGGGCCAATCTGTTCTTGGTGCTAAAAATACCACACAAAAACAGAAACCCTTATCCTCATAGAGCTCATAATCTAATAGGCAGAGATAACAACAAACACAATAAATTATATTGCGTGGGAAAAGGTGGTAAGTACTATGGGGAAAAAACAGAGCAGATAAGAGACGCAGTGGTGGTGCCTGGGAGAGGGGGGTGAGGCGAGGAAGGGAAGGTACAGGGGCGTAACAAGGGGGATCAGGGGTGCCTGGGTGACTCAGTTAGAAGAATATATGACTCTTGATCTCAGGGTCATGAGTTCTAGCCCCACACTGGGTATAGAGATTACTTAAATAAAGTAACTTAAGGGGCACCTGGGTGGCTCAGGGGGTTAAAGCCTCCGCCTTCAGCTCAGGTCATGGTCCCAGGGTTCTGGAATCGAGCCCCACATTGGGCTCCCTGCTCAGCGATCCGGCTCCCTGCTCAGCGGGGAGCCTGCTTCCTCCTCTCTCTCTCTGCCTGCCTCTCTGTCTACTTATAATCTCTGTCTGTCAAACAAATAAATAAAATCTTTAAAATAAAATAAAATAACTTAAAAAAATAAGAAATAAAAGGGTGGTCAGGGTGTGCCTCACTGGAGAGATCTGCACAAAGACCTAAAGGAGATGGGAAGAAGCCACGGGACCGAACGGAACAGTGTCCCAGACAGCGGGAACAGCAGCGCAAAGACTCCGAAGTGGGTGTGTGCCTGGAGTGCCGGAGGCTTGCGCAGCAACACTGAAGGCGGCCTGGGGAGGAGCAGCAGGAAGCAGGGTCAGGAGGGACCGAGGGCCACATCATATGGAGCCAGCAGGACACTGGACATTGGCTTTGACTCTCAGAGAAATGGGGAGCCACGGAGGATTCGGAAGAGGGGTGTGAGAGACTGGACTTAATTTCTATCAGGTTCACTCTGGCCACTCGATTAAGAAAAGACCGTGTGGGGAGGCAAGGGCAGGGAGAGACAACTTGGACAGGGTGACAGTCACGGGGGTGAGGGCATGTGACGAGGTTCCACATGTAGTCGAAAGGTAGAGCCAAGAGGATTTCTGAGGGATCGGAAAGGGGAGCAGAGACAAGAATGAAGACATCAGCTTGAGTAACTCGGAATTGGGTTTGGTCGGGGATGTCTACTGGGTGGAGAAGCCCTGAGTGGTGGGTTATACGGATCTGATGCTCGAGAGATCGAACTGGAGACATAAAGTGGGGTGTTGTCAGCCTGAGACCTACCCACGAGCGTGGAGAGATAACGTGAGGGGATACAGAGACAAGGTCCCTGAGCCCCAGAAGCAGTAACGCAGACGGAGAAGGAGCAGACGTCCAGACAGGAGAACACCCACAGTGGAGTATTCTGGAAGTGAACACGGGGTTTCACGGAGGAGGGCGTCACCAGCTCTCTCAGAAGCTGAGCACAGGGACGCCTGGGTGGCTCAGTTGGTTAAGCGGCTGCCTTCGGCTCAGGTCATGATCCCAGCGTCCTGGGATCAAGTCCCACATTGGGCTCCTTGCTCAGCAGGAAGCCTGATTCTCCCTCTGCCTCTGCCTGCCACTCTGTCTGCCTGTGCTCGCTCTCTCTGACCAAAAGAAAAAAAAAGAAAAAAGAAAAAAAGAAGCTGAGCACGGCAGCAGATGAGGAAGGAGAACTCGCCACCCGGCTGAGGGCTGTGACGGTCACTGGCCATGTTGACAAAAGCAATTGTCACAGGGAACTGGGATGCAAATGCCTCACTAGAGTGGGCTTAAGAGAGAACACGGAGAGAAGAGCCAGAGAACGGAAAGACGGACATTCTTTCAAGGAGTTTTATTAGGAGGAACAGGGAAATGGGGCACTAACTGGAGGGGAAGGTGGGGTCAAGTAGGTATCTTTTAACAGAAATTTTAGGGTGAGGGGTACCTGGGCAGCTCAGTTGGTTAAACATCTGCCTTCAGCTCAGGTCATGAGCCCAAGCTCCTGGGATCGAGTCCTGCATCAGGCTCCCTGCTCAGCGGGGAGTCTGCTTCTCCCTCTCCTGCCTCTCCCCCTACTTGTGCGGCCTCTCTCTCTCTCTCTCCCAAATAAATAAATAATATCTTTAAAAATAAGAGAGAGAGAGAAATCTCAGGGTGAAATGAACCAGATCAAGAGGGGCAGATTGACATCTGCAGATAAAAGGAAAAACCTGTTGTCACAATCACCTTGAACCCACGGGGGAGAGAAGGGAGCGTGTTGTGTGTGGGTGGTGGGGCTGGCCTTAGAGAACAGACTGGGAGCTAGTGGCCAGGCATGGAGCAGAGCATCACACAAAGGCGTGTGGATGAGGTGCTGGGATTTCAAGGAAGTTCCGGCTACTTCCATTCTCTCCGTGACCTGGGAGGCCAAGTTCATCAGCTCAGAGACAGGGGAGGGGAGGGTGTCAGAGGTCTGCAGAGAAAGGAGAAGGGAGAGTAGAAGAGCGGAGACAGAAGCTGCCTACAGCTCATAGGACAGAAGCCCCAATCTTCTTAATAAAAGAGAAAGAATATCCCTGGGTCAGTAGCAGATGTGCTCCCAGAGGCATTTTTAGGAGCAGGGAGAGGTACAGCTCGCTGCAACCCACTTTGGTTTCCTGTGTGACATGCACCATGTGGCCACCAAAATGCTTTCCTCTTCTTTGCAAAGCTAATTGCTCCAAACGGAGAGGCTTTGCCTTTTCAGACTCTGTCCCGTCTCTTCTCGCCTAGTGACACCGGAGCCTCGGAGTGGGACGCTCAGCCTCTCAGACAGGCCCACCGCCCGTCCTCCATGATGCAGCTGGACAGCCCACACACGTCTATTCGTGACATTGCCTTGCCAAAGGACTAAAATCCACACTCATTCCAGCAAATACGTGGCTTTTACACTTGGCTTCTGACCACTTCTCTGCCTTTACGTTCTGCCAATTCACTCTCCCGGGCACCAGGCACACTAAACCCAGTTTCTCCAAACCGATCACACAAGCCTCTGTGCCTTCTGTTGACAAGCCATGGGCCCCTTCCCTGGTGAACCAGACTCCTCTGTTAAGGTTAAAGACGCGGATCACTTTGTCTGGGGAGCCTCCTCTCCTGCCTGTCCTTTCCTTTCCATCAGTTTGGTGCCTGCTCTCTGTGTCTCCTCAAGACTGAGGCTACACCCTGGTCATTGAAGTCGCTGACAGGACAGGGCATCCGCTAAGTATGTGGGCTTTGGAATCAGGCAATTTAGGTGCCTTCTGGCCTTGCCACTTCATAACCAGATAACTACGGACAAATTACTTAAATTTCCAAAGCTTCATTTCTTCATCTATAAAATGGCGTTAATAAAACGAGTACCTACCAGAGAGGGCCGTCTTCGGGATTACATGTGATGGTGAATCTGAGTACTTAGTGAAGGCCTGGCGTAAAGCAAGTTCTGGATAATCTCCCTACGGTCTAAGACTCTCCTTCCCAGCTCTTCTGTTGGTCTCCAGTAATGAGCGTCTTAGCTCAACATCTTAGTTCCTAAAGGCAGCCAGACTACGCCACTGTGGTCTCCGCTGCCGTCTTTCACTCTTTAGCTAATGACACGATGCTAAGAGTGACCAGGGAGAGTGAGCCAAGGACCATGTAGTCAGTCCTCACCGCAGTCTAGGGTCACGGATCCACTCCCTCTCCCATGAGGTGATAGAGCGCTGCTTTAAAGTATTAACCCTAAGGTCTCTAAACCCAGGGGGCATCATGGTTCACAGGAGCAAGATGAAATGAACATGTATGTACATATGTAAATTCCGGTTAAGAGAGTCAATACATTCATAACAGAACAAATATATTTTTAAAGCAAACTGAATCCGTGGGCACCTGGGTGGCTCAGCTGGTTAAGCATCTGCCTTCAGCTCAGGTCCCGAATCCCAGGATCCCACACCGGGCTCCCTGCTCAGCAGGGAATCTGCTTCTCCCTCTGCTCTTCACCTTGCTTGTGCTCTCTCTCACTCACTCTATCTCTCTCAAGTCAATAAATAAAATATTTTTTAAAAAAAGAAAGCAAAGTGAATTCACACCAAATTTTTTAGGCACTCAGGCCACACAACTAGATGTCTAGTGTCCAGAGCACAGAGGTGACCATCCTACTCTATGTACCACATCCAGCATGTCAGGTTGAAGTCAGGGCACCACACATCAAAAGGCATCCTGACAAACAGTGCATCCAGAGGGGATAATAAATGGCGACATGGGGAACCATGGGGAAGCATTGGGGAACAGGTGGGAGGTACCACGGACATCGAGCTTACCGAACAGAAAACGCAGAGAAGACATCACTGGGGACTTTGAATACCTAAATAGCTGCCATGTGCAAAGGGTCTGCAGCTTCGCTGGGTGGCCCTCGAGGGGATGACCAGGCCAAGCAAAGAGGAGGATCAGATCTCGGTCTTAGGCTAGAGTGAGGTGACCCTGGACACTCGGGGTGGCCTGGCTCCCTTCTGAAGGAAACTGTACTGTGTACAACACCACTGAGGGCTCAGTCTAGGGCACACAGTGGTGGCCATCTCCATTCTTTCTTCCTTTCTTTTTTTTTTTTTTTAAAGATTTTATTTATTTGAGAGAGTGTGAAAGCAAGAGAGATCAGAGGGAGAGGGAGAAGGAGACTCACCACTAAGCAGACAGCCCAATGCGCGGCTCCATCCCAAGAATCTGAGATCACGACCTCAGCCAAAGGCAGATACTTAACCGACTGAGCCACCCAGCCCCTCCCCTCCTCTATGCTGGCTAGATTAGAAAAAGACATCAGTCAAGAGAGCTCCAGGCCTCCAGGGGCACTGGCCTACATCGTGCTGCTAAGTAAAGGTGAGCCAGGAGAATCAAGCTGTCTCCCTTGGGAATCTGGTCGAAGAAACCCAAGAAAATATGGCAGTGAGGACCGAGAGCCACAGAGGAAAAGGATGCCACGAAGTTGGGAGATCAAGCCGTGGTTTGAGCCAACCGAAGCTGTGAGGAACATAGTTACCTATGAATAAGGAGATGCTATCAGCAAGAGAAAAACCAGAGTAGAAAAGAAGAAAACAGACCAGAGGTAAGAGAAACAGATGTCATTAGAAGAAGAGACAGAGAGACTGAGCCCGTGAGAGAGACCAGAGAGAGAGCGGTCAGTCCTGCTAAGCCACCTCGGTTCCCCTAACTCTTCACTTCCCACGTGGCCAGATGTACTTTCATAAACAAACTCACCTTTTTTTCTCCAGGTAAATGATGGACTCTCCATTCCTCATAACCAAAAGGAGCCTAACTAGAATATCAGTCTGAAAATGGAGAGGCAGAGGGGGCCGACCCTCGTAGTGGCGCACTCTCCATGCTGCCTGACTCTGTGGTGGCACAAAGGGAGAGGAGACGCGCCCTGGGTGGAAGGCTGCACCAAAGACCTCTACAGGCCTTGCCACTTAACTGGTCAGTGACGGATGACACTGGTCATAAGCCTTCCATGCTTTGTTTTGTTTAAAATATGTCTACAGGGCGCTTGGGTGGCTCAGTGGGTTAAGCCACTGCCTTCGGCTCAGGTCATGATCTCAGGGTCCTGGGATCGAGTCCCGCATCGGGCTCTCTGCTCAGCAGGGAGCCTGCTTCCTCCTCTCTCTCTCTGCCTGCCTCTCTGCCTACTTGTGATCTCTCTCTGTCAAATAAATAAACAAAATCTTAAAAAAAAAAAGTATGTCTACAAACTTAGCCCATGTAGCGTCTTAACCTCCTCTGCGGTACAGATGAGGGGAGTGAGAATGAGTTAGGACACAGGTAATGGAAGAGAGAGAGAGAGAGAGAGAGAAAGGTGAAAGTGCCATTTACAGTGAGGAAACCGAGGCTCAGAAGTAAAATGACTAGGCCAAGGTCATTTGGGGAGTAAGAGACAAGAGTTAGGGTCTGCAAATTTACAGCTAAGCATTCTGTCTGCAACTCTACGCAGCTCTCTCCTTCACTCAGATTTTTCCTTTTGCCATACATCTGCCTGACCTGGGACATGTCAGGATAGGCCACTGGGTAAGGAAATCTAAGGGACCCCCAGGGCTGCCCACAAACCCCCATTCTCTCCTTACCTAGGTGCTTCTGCAGGAAGGCCAACATGGCCCTCACCATAACCTCCTGACCTTCATACGGGTCCAAGCTCCCACGAGTTCGCGCGGAGAAGAATTTACCGATCCAGTTACCAGCCACAAAAGCAAAGTCGGTTTGACTCCGATGAACAGACCCACTAGAGGCAAAGAGAAATGAGTAACTGGTACAGGTCTGGAGGTGAGAGCACACGAATATTTGCTAAGCACCTACCACGGGCAAGAGGCTTTATGTGCACCACCTCTGAGTTTTCACCACAGTCTCGGAAGGGAAGCATTTTCCTTGGGATAGAATCAGAGGAAATGATCTGCCCAAGGTCACACAGCCAGGAAGGAAGAGAGCTAGGACTTGAATGCAGGTGTGTCTGGCTTCAAAGCTGCCTCAACCCCCAGACCACGTCTGACAGAGCCGGGAAAGGCTGAGTTAAGTAGAGTGCAGTAGGGCAGGTGCAGGGCGAGGCGGCGAGGAGGCAAGGCCTGCCGTACTGTCATTCCACTGTCATTATAAACCACTGTGGCTTTTCCCTGGTGATGTTTGAATGGTCACAAAACATATCAGCTCCTTCTTCATCAAAACAGTGCCACAAAGTAAACAGGAGAAGGAATCACCTGCCTTTATTGGAGTAATCAGAAAAGTAAGGGCAAACACCTATAAAAGAAGGCTTTTGGATTAGAATTTAAGTTCCTAGCTATCAAATACATTTAATTCAAAAGTGAAATGCCCACTAGGTTCACTTTGGGCTATGACTCACAGCTAAGTATTTACTAGTCAATCAATGAGGGAAAAAAATCTAAACGCTAAACTTTAGTTGACATCATGCAGAAAACCTGACTTGTTTTTAAAAATGTGTTGTTTAAGGCAGATGAAAAAGTGGAAAGAATAATATAATGGACACTTGGGTTCCCAACACTCGGTTTAAGAATACAGGGCCGACAGTCCGATCGCCCTTGGGTTCTCCTTGCCAACTGCTCTCGCCTCCTTTCCCTCCGGAGGTCACTATTATCCTTTCCCTCCAGAGGTCACTATTATCCTCCATCTGACTGGCTGGGGAAACTGTCAAGCAGTCCTCTGCAGCCATGAGATCCGAAGGACGGGGAGCGCTGGCCCTAAGGAAGACAGCCTAGCCAAGAGAAGCATGGGAAGAAGCATTGACTACAGGACTCCCAGCATTCCAGGGCTTTGGATTTAGGATTTCAACTACCCGAGTGATTCCAGAAGCCTGGGACATGTAGTTCGTTGTCATTTTGCTGAACTAGGACCTGGGACCCTTGTGGCATATGTGGTCAGGCTCTGTTAGGCTCGAGTGCAGGGCAGAAGCAAGTTGGGAGACTTGTCCATGGGCCCTCAGCCCTGCACCTGAATTCTGTGCCACTTCTGATCTATGCTACAAAATCTAATGGTCACTCAAAATGTTCTTTCTGTGATAAGTGGCTCCCGTGAGAAAACCACCTGACGGTGCTAGTAATGGAAGTGAATGTGGTTTCTCTTGGGGAGAATATAGATGGTTTATGGGCGATATCTGAATTGAAGTATTCAAGGTCTCCAAAAGTCTATCTCGTGAATGTCAAGGGTCTGTTGTAGTTACACTCTTCAAAAGACTCAATAAAATTCCCAAATGAGGTTAGAGATCTCTGGAGTCCATCGACCCATACCTTCCCTCTCCAACTCACAATCCCACAATACTCTTCTTCCAGAAGCCAAGAGGTAAATCCCATCATCGGGTCATATAAAGTAGGAAAGGAACTGCTGTAGGTAGAGCTAGATGAAGGAGGACAGACCGGAAGTCCTAAAGGAATTAACACTTTGCATTTCAGGAAGTATTTAAGTATTGTATTAATGGGTAGAACTTACAGATAATTTACAAGAAATTAAGAGAGCCATCACCAAGTAGCAAATGGAGAGGACACTGGGGATCCTGATCAAGACCCTGGGGCTTACTCACAGGACAGTTATGATCCTGGACTGTTCGTGCTGGGCACATATCTTCTTCATCAAGTTGACACTCTCCACTGTCTGGAATTTCTCAGCATTGATAAAGAACACAGGGCCTCGGGCTTTGGGGTAAAAGTCATGTTCCAGAGGAAACATCCAAGCGTCCAGAGCCACAGCACACCTGTGACAGGACCAGACATTTGGAACTGCTGTGCAGAAACCCAGGCAAGGATAGTCAGGCCAGTTGGGGAGGGACAGGGTTCTTCCCTTCAGTGGGAGGAAGACTCAGAAAGCCAGGAAGGGGGTACCAGGGCCCAGACCCTTCAGTTAGGATCTTGGATAGACATCCCTTTTACCTGTCACCAAAGATGCTTCTAGGTTTTGTTTGTTTGTTTGTTTATATTTATTTTAGAATAGCCTCCATGCCCAATGCAGGACTTGAATTCACAACCTGAGGTCAAGATTTGGATGCTCTACTCAATGAGCCAGCTAGACACCCCAGATCCTTCTAGATTTTAAAGTCCCTGACAGCAAGGATCAGACCTTTTCCTGGGTCTACTCTCAGGCAGCTGACCTGGGTTACTCAAAGGCCATTCATTCAACACTGAGTACCTACTATGTGCTTAGCCCCATGCTGTGGATACAGAGACACATAACACAGTTCTTGTTCTTAAGGATCAAGGGGAGACAGAACAGACAAGGGAACAAAATAGAGCTTAGTGCCCTGACTGCACGTGGAGCTATGTGAGCCCACAGTGTGCACAGCACAGGAGGTCAGGAAAAGCCTCTGTGGTGCCAGAGCTCAAAGACATGGCCAGTGTGTCCAGTAATCTGTCCCCTGGGGCAAAACTAAGGCCCTAAGATTAGCTCCTCTCCTCTACCCAGAGTTCCTCCAGTCTTCTCCATCTCAATAAAGGACAATCATCTCCCCTACTCAAATTCTAAAACATATCCTGACTCAATTCGCATCTCTCCATCCTGCCTCCTCCATCTGAATGCCAATCCATCACCTCTGACTTCGACTCTAAAACAGCCTTCCTCTAACCGGCCTCTTGGTTTTCAGTCTTGTCCTCAACCATCTACTCTTCATACAGTAGAGTAGCCATACAGTAGCCAGAGGGAGCTTTTTTTTTTTTTTTTAAATTTTTAATTCTTTTTTTTTTTTTTAAAGTAGGCTCCATACCTAGTGTGGAACCCAACACAGGGCTTGAACTCAGGACCCTGACATCAGGACTTGGGCTGAGATCAAGTTAGACACTTAATCCACTGATTTTTCCTGGAACTATCAGCACTGTATTCTTAACACTTTAACATGTAAGTAAGATTTTTTTCAGGGCGCCTGGCTGGCTCAGTTAAAAGAATATGCAACTCTTGATCTCGGGGTTGTGAGTTTGAGCCCCACGTTGGGTGTAGTGATTAGTTAAATGAATAAATAAAAACTTAAAATATTTTTCTCTGCTTAAAACCCTTAATGGTTTCCCATCGTACTTAGAATAAAATTGAACTCTCTTCACTCTGGCCAAAAGGCCGTGTGATCTAGCCTGTTTATCTCTCTGATCATTATCTTGAACCACTTCCCCCTCACTCACTGTGCCATTCCCACACTGACATGGCAAGCTTCCTTCTACCTCAGGGTGTTTGCATTACCTGTTCCCTCTGCCTAGAATGATCCTTCCCTAGACCTTCACACGGTTGGCTTCTGAAGTCTTGGCTTACGTCACTTCCTGAAAGAAGCCTCCAGTTACTCTGGCGTATCAGCCTTGTTTATTTTCTTCACTGTACCTGAGTGCTGGGGATTTGGCTGTTAGCTTGTTTACTCATCCGTCTCCTCCCACAATAACATAATTCCATGAAATCAGAGACCTTATTTTCTTGTTCGCCACTGAATCCCCAGCTCCCAAACCAGTGCCTAGCACATAACACTCGTGTGACAAATACTTGCTGAATGACGGAACAGTGCGCAGAGCTCAACAGCAGCGTCGCTAGGACACTCACCGAAACTGGGTCTCCTTGGCCAAAGCCAAGACAGCTGTGGCCCCGCCAAATGAATGTCCCATCACAGCCACGCGGCTCATGTTGATGCTGCCCTGAGGAAAGCAGAGAACTGAACCAAATTAGAAATGTGGGGCTGCTTTTCCAGGAATTCTTCAGAGACAGGAGGCAGAGAGTGAGACAATGAGGCAGAAGCACTGTACAGTGGATGAGGTCCTGCCTGTAGGGCAGGAACCTCGTGCTCAACGGAGAGCGGCCAGTCAGCCAACCCCCAGACCAGACAACTTCCTGCAGTCAGGAATTCTGAAAACTACGTTCTTCATCTTCTTTTTTTTTTTTTTTAAGATTTTATTTATTTATTTGACAGAGATCACAAGTAGGCAGAGAAGCAGGCAGAGAGAGAGAGGGGGAAGCAGGCTCCTTGCTGAGCAGAGAGCCTGATGTGGGGCTCGATCCCAGGACCCTGGGATCATGACCTGAGCCGAAGGCAGAGGCTTTAACCCACTGAGCCACCCAGGCGCCCCTCATCTTCATTTTTGTAAGCATACCACCTGTGATGCCTGGACCAGGGAGACAGCTAAATATACGTGAAGAAATGACTGGGCCTAAATGATGGATTCCACACAGATCCATCCGTGCGAGCACGTTAGGAATGAGAACCGTCTCCAACCCCTAGATCCCTGCCTTACAGCCAGTCCAAAGGGTGACACAGGAGCCAAGTCGGGGGACAGAACGGAAAGCTCCTGCTTCCTCCATGTCCCTCTGAAGGCAAGGGCTGCTTGTGTAGAAACAAAGCCAGCTTCTACTTCCTTTGGATATCTGTCCTGACTTTGATTGGGCAGAATGAGTCGGCTTGCTCTTCCTGCTCTGCAAATATCTATTTCAAGTTGTCCCCAGAAGCCTCTAGGGCACGGTTATGTAAGAAGCCACTGCAGCTGTCTGCCAAGGGTTTTGGGAAATCTCTCTAGCCATTGTGGCCCAGGCTCTGCCCTGAACCTGTGCTCTCCTCTGCTCTCCCCAGTTTCCATCCTGAGGCCCTGTACCTAAATTCTCTCCCTTTGCTTAGTACTTTCAGACCAACAACTTGGTTGATGGCCGCTTCTGCTTTTTTTCACAGGTTAATATATTTATATATGCGGAAAATGAGGAGCATATAAAGAAGTCACCCACATATCACATTCCCTTTCCACATAGTGGCCCAACACATATCCCCAAACGGGTCAGTTTCTTCAGTGTCTTTGGAGAGCTTACTTACGCACACACAGGTAAATGCGAATCTCTACATCCCCACTCTTTACACAAAACTTACCTTTGTGCATAATAATATTAGTTACAGAAAGACCTTCCTTATCCTTTCTTATAGCTACATCTGGTTTCCCCATGGCGTAGATGGCTGGCTGATCACCAAATCTGTCTTTCTTCTTTCCCAACATACAGCTGGACTCTGTTTCCCAGCAGCTGGATGTGGCCTTGGGACTGAGTTCCAGCCAACAGGAGCATGAAAGCGGTATCTCCACTTCCAGGCCTGGCCCATAAAAAAGTGTTTTATATAAATCTCCATGCCCTTCCCCGCTCCTGGCTTAATGCACACAGTGGCCTTGGGTTTCACAAGTGGAAGAGGCTAGAGCTATAAGCTAAAAGGAGCCTGGATCCCTGAGTCACCCCTTGCAAGAGGAGCACCTATTTGCAACTTGGCGTGGAAGAGAAGTAAATTTGTATTGCATTAAGCTACTGAGGTCTGGGACTTAGTAGTTACAGCAATTAGCATTATCAAAACTAATATCCATTGTCCCATAATCTATTCAACGACTTCCCTTACTGGAGAACACTTAGGATATGACCAGTCTTTTGCCATTACCAACAGCAGTGGAACGAATAACCTTGTACATATTATCAAGCTGCACGTGTAGATATCTACAGAATCCATTCCTAGAACTGGACATCGCTAGGTCAAAGAATATGCCCGCTTGTACTGCTGATAGCTATTGCCAAACTGCTCTGCGTGGGGCAATCTGTACTCTCACGGGCAACCCAGCACAGTATCTGCTTCCCCAGAGCTTTGCCAACAAGAGTGAGTAATCAATTTTTAGAACTTACTCTGCTAGGTGAAAGTGTTCTTAGCTGTTTTTACGCCGTATTTCCCCCAATGATAATCCAACTCAACTCCAGCCTGCCCAAGGCCTGTCGCAGGCTCAGAGGCACACAACCCTGTACTTCAGTGCCCGGAACCCTGTCTGTCTGCTAGGGGCCGGCAGCACACAGCGCTCTGCTGGAGAAGTGCTTCAGATGTCGGCTCCCAGCTGCCCTCCAGGCAGATACCGTGCCCTGGCTGGCCTTGACTCGACCAGAGCCTTTAAAAGGCATTTGCTAGTAAGTCTGTGGGGCACACAGCACAGGCTTTGGGATCAAAAGGCCCCAGTTTGAAGTCTGACTCTACCACTTACTTGATTGTGTAACCTTGGGTAGATTCTTAGCCTCTTTGATCCTTGGTTTCTTTTTATGTAAAGAGCTAATAATGCTTGCTGCATAAGTTTCTGTAAGGGGCTCTTATCATTTTAAGTACTCATACAACAGTAGTTGTTAATTTATATATACGTATGTATGTATGTACATATACAAACACACACACACACCCCATTCTCATTTGTGCAATGGCATACTACATGGCTATCAAAAAATCATGCCATAAAAAAATATTAACTGGCATAAGAAGACATTCAGACTAGTATGCTTGCTAACTGAAAAAAAGGGCCACAAAACAGCATGTATTAAATAATAACATTATTGTTTTTAAAAACATAAACATATGTGTTACGTGTTTTAAAGGAACTGGAAAGACAAACGTCAACATGCAAAAAGAAAAGCTTTTTTTCTTTATGCTTTTGTGTGATTTCTTGGTTCTCTAAATAGAGCCTGAGCTACTTTTGAACTCAGGTGGGAAAGATGGGGGGGTGCGGGGTGCTGGGAAAGTATCTGCATAGGAACCAGATTCCAGAGCTGGGACAGTTTCTATCCTCCTGGAAGGATTTTTGGGATTCCCTCAAAGGAAAGAATTAGAAAAGAACACAGGTTGTTCGTTGCTCAACAGCCCTTCCTTTGGGGAACGAGACATCTTTCCCTTAACCACGTGGCCCTGTAGGGATGCCAGTCCTGGCGCTCAGGTTCCCCTGACCCAGAAGTGGGTGTATAACGTAGGCAGGCCAATCAGAACACCCTGTCCCTCTCGTACAGTGACTGGTCTGGAAGGGACATGTAACCCAAGCAGGGCCACAGCCTTCTCAGAACAGTGGAAGCCACGAGAATCTCTTTTCCTTTTAAATTTGAAGCTGCATTGAAATATAGGCTTGGGCTGCCAGCAACCAGGGTTCCTGCCTAATGGGGAGAGTCCGGTGAGAATGAAGCCCACACATGGAGTGGAAGGGAGCCAGGAGAAGAAGAGAGAGTGCCAGAGCCTTGATGACAATGTCTGAGACCCTGGATCTCCCTACGCTGGCCTAAAGCCAGTCTGCGTTTGGTCTTCTTCACTTATCAGAGCCAACAAATTCTCTTCTAGTTTAAGCCAATGAGTTAGGTTTTTGTTATGTGGAACAGAACAGACCCCAAGGTCCTGATGAACACATGTGCTCCAGGTGACACTAATTGCTGCCATACCTTCAAGGTCTTCAGATCCAGCCCGTCGGGCAAGATATTGAGGACGATCTGCCCAGCAGTGACCTCTTGCAGGATCCTCAACACCCGGGTACACTCGCTCACCCTCTGATGCACCTACAACACAGAGTCGTGGTGGGGGCGGGAACAGAACACGGCACACCGTTCGGCAAGAACCTCACTCTCTGACAGAGCCAAGGGAGGGTGTGGGGAGAGCATGCCCACCTAGTGCTCAGCAAGCACCGTGGGCTCCATGGCCTGAGAAAGGCTCGGCAACCTCCCAGCAGCTCCATACAAGTGCCACCTAACGGTCCACTGGAGTCAGCACGGCCCTTCACACTGCCCCCCCCTCCCCATGGGGCATCAGGAGGACCTAATAAGACAACATATAGGAAAGCACCCTGAACACAAAAGAAATAAGAGTGTTTTTTTTGAATCAACCCAGTACTGGATTTGACTTCCCTATTTATAGCATACATCTATTGTTTTCATCTGCCTAGCGCTCACCTACCCCCAATTCACCCACTACCCCTCACATTTGAGGACTGTGACCCCCTCAAATCTGTCGACCTATTTCTGATGAAAATTTCCCATTTGGGTACTTCTCCTGGGCCCAGAAGCCTCCCTCCAGGATTTTTCATTCTGCAGCTTGAGGCAGGTGTGACAACTGGGGGACGACCCTCCAAAGAGCCCTATTCTCTCCGGTGGTGAGGCCAAGTATAAGCAAACTCAGTCTGTCCAGAGCTGTGGTTTTAACCTTGTGGTTCTAAGGCAGTCTGCAGATAAAACCAACCAGCAGAGGAGACAGAGAAGGAAAAAACATCTTGATGGTATCGGGCTCCAGTGGTCCTGCCCCTTACATGCAGCCTGTATAAGCCGGTCAATTCTCTGCTTTGCCTACCAAGATTAAATTAAGTTTCTGTCACCTACAATTGTGAAGAGTCTTGATTACTACCCCCTTTCTCTGCCATGGTAAGCTCAGACCCACTCTGAGTGAGATCTCAGGACAGAAGATCAAAGTCTTCTTAGTTCAGTCTTCTTAGGGACTGTTAGTGTCAGGAGGACAGGCTTATGAACTCCCCCTCCCCAACAGGCACAAGCCTACCTGGCAATTCCGGACATAGAACTCTTTCTCCCCTTCCTCAATCTGACGGTAAGGGATCCATTCTTCCTCCAGCGGCTCGGGAGCTTGCTGGTTCTCCCCCGGGGCCTGCTTGCAGAAACAGGTGGTCGCGGCGGACCCATCCCTGAAATACACGTGCCGCTGGAGAAACTAGAGGACACCCTTGAGCTTATTTTTTCCCTTTGCCAAATCCTCCATTTCCGCCAAGACACTCTAGGTCATCTTTTGGCTAGCAGGGAGAAAGATCTGGGGCCATACACAGGAGAGTAGAAAAAAAACATTGATTTTAAAGACTGACTTGGACTTGGGCCCCAACTCAGCTGTGTCCCTTCCAGCAATTGAACCTTTGAACTTTGGTTTCCTTGTCTTGAAATTGAGTAGAATACCCTCCTTGCATGGTCATTGTGAAGATTAGAAATAATATACGGGTAAGGGACTAGCCTCTGTCCCAGCCCACTGGCGGCTGCCAATCCAAGAGTTCATTATGGCCTTCACCCCTCACCTGTGCTCCGGGACAGCAACCACAAAGCCGTGGGAGGCCAGCTCCATGCAGAAGGCTGAATACAGCGTCCTAGAGTTGCGAGAGACAAGAGGAGCGCTCAGAAGAACGGCCCCCTGCAGCCCCCATTCCAACCATGCTCTGCTGGTGACCATCTCAAAAGACTGAAGAGAGGAAGTTTCACCTGCAGCAACCCTCCCTCTTCAAGGTGCTCTCTCTGGTTAGCAGAGCACTCGTCTCCCCAAGGCTCCATGAAGCATGTGTAAATCCATCCATGGTGTCTTCAACCCCACACAAACCCTGATTCCTCTCCACCCACCCCCAATATAGTCTGGCTACTCCAACAATTGCATTTTTATTGTCTACGTATTCTTGTAGGTCTCCCAAATTAGCAGGTCAGATCCCTGGAGACAGGCACTCTGGCCCTTTCTGTAATATGCAAATATGCACCTGTAATTTAGCATGTCAATTTGTCCAGCCTCCAACTTCCTAGAAAAAAAGGAATACGGCAGACACTGTCAACTGCCTAAACACTTATTTTTCTGTCCTCCTTAGTAGCAGAACCTGATTATCAGCTGAAGATACAGATATCAGTATGACATTTGTGGCCTTCCTTGCAGCCAGGTTTATCTATGTGATTAAGTTCCAGCCCAGCAACAGAAATATAATGCTGCCCTCATAAGTAATTGAAATTCTCTAGTAGATATATTTTTTAAAGTTAAAAAAAAAAGGTGGAATTAATCTGAATAATATATTTTATTTAATTTAACAGAGCCAAAACATTATCATTTTAACATATAATCAAAATGTCTGAGTTAGGGGAGCCTGGCTGGCGCAGTCGGTAGAGCACCTGATTCTTGATCTTGGGGTCATGAGTTCGAGACCAACATTGGGAATAGAGATTACTTTAAAAAAGAAATTTGGGGGGCGCCTGGGTGGCTCAGTGGGTTAAGCCACTGCTTTCGACTTAGGTCATGATCTCAGGGTCCTGGGATCGAGCCCCGCATCGGGCTCTCTGCTCAGCGGGGAGCCTGCTTCCTCCTATCTCTCTCTCCGCCTGCCTCTCTGCCTACTTGTGATCTCCCTCTGCCAAATAAATGAAAATAAAATCTTTAAAAAAAAGAAATGTGGAATTAATGAAATATTTTATTTAGCTCTTTTTTCCCATATGAAGTCTTTGAAATCCAGTATCTTATAATTCAGCACATCTTAGTTTACACCAGCGATATTTGCTATGTTCAACAGCCACACGTCGCTAAAAGCTACTAAAATGAACAGAGCAGCTCTAGTCATTGGGACATAACCGACTATGCTCGATAGAACTTTCAGGGGGAAAAAAAAAGGTCTCAGGAGAGTTCTCCCTTCCTATTGCCTGGAATGTAGATGAATGGCAGGAGCTACAGCAGCCCCCTGACGTCATTAGACAGCCTTAGAGATGGAAGCCACATGGGGCAGAGCATGATAAAAGAAGTTCCAGTAACTCTGTGAAAGTACCATATCATCTCTGTCTACCACTAGCGTTCTTTGAGCTGAGCAAGAAACACATTTCCTATTGCTTCGGCCACTACTGTTGGCGGTTTTTCTATTATTACAATTTGCCTGGATCTTAACTGATTCAGAAAAGTCAGGAAGGAGAGACATTACATTTCCTTTCACCTTCTCTCACTTTTCCGAGGGAGGCAGAACCAGAGAGATCTCTGATCCCTTCTCAGTTCAGACTGTGTAACCTTCAGCAAGTCCGCCTTTCAGAGCCCGTTTGGTCATCTGTAAGATACACACCCCCACTGCCTACCTCACGGGGCTGTGTGGAAACCAAAGGAACAATAGCACATTGCAAGCAGGGAACGTTTAAATGCATATACTGCTCCCTGGGGTGGGAACACATAGGTCTGGAAGGATTTCAGATCCTGAATTAACCACATACGCAACAGGAGGAAACCAGGCCCCTTTCCCTCCCTGCCCTTTGGCTTGGAGTTTCATTCTGGCGAATGAAGAGTATTTATAAATGGGTCACCCAGGTCGACTGAGGTGTGAAGTCTCAATACCGATTCTTAAAAGACCACTCTCCAAAGTCATGTGCTCACCCGCTCTCTGTATAAAATACCTGTGAACTTAGGAGAGAATGTTTCAGACTTCTTTTTCCTGCTAGACTACAGTCCTTCTGATGGAAGGGACTCTATCTTACTCACTAATGAGTAAAAAACCCCAGCACAGGCCCAGCATATGGCAGGTACTAAATTTGCTGAATAAGAAAGCGACACTGAAAACCATCCACTTGCCTTACGGCCTCATCTCTGCATTCACTCTCCTGCCACGGGCTACAGTTATGAGAGACCATGTTTGGGCTCCCCGAGGAAATGCAATTCCTTGACTTATCTCCAGAGGACTTCTTAAGCCATGTACTTGCTAAATGAATGAAAACCTAGCAAAACATAGCCCTTGCATTCACTTAATAAATATTCTTTGAGAGACTACTACTTTCCAGGTATTGTCCTAGGTATCAAAAGAGAGAGAAGGCAGATATGGTTCTTGCCTTCATGGAGCTTACAATCCAGTAGGAAAGACAGACCTTAAAGAATACATGTGTAATTCCTTCACTGCAATTGTGTTAAATATTGGAAAGTACAGGTTATCTAATGAAAGCATATTACGGAAAAACGTGAACTAATGTTTAAGGGATGGGTGTCCCTAAGAAAGCCACATCCAAACTAAGACCTTGAGGGAGATCTGGAATTAGCCAGGCAAAGGTGAAGGGGTGGGGAGCACAGGAGGAAGCAAGGAGCAGAACAGCAAATATTCCAGGCAAAGGGAAGAACCACAAAGCACAGAACAGATAAAAACTCTGAAGCAGAAAATAATGTAGTACCTTTATGTAAGTGAAAGAAGGTCAGCGTGTCTAGAGAGTTGGAGTGGGGCAAGTAGTAAGAAACAAGGCTGGAGACTGTCGGGGACATGCATCCAGGTAAGACAATGACAGGAGCTGAAGTAAGTTCAAAGGCTACTGTAAAGACGAAGTAGGGAAGCGACATTCATTCATTTATTCAAATACTATTTACTGAGCACCTACTCTCTGCCAGGCACTGTTCTAGGTGCTGAAATTAAAGGTCATATTTGCTTTTAAAACAGATCTCCCCCAGAGCACCTGGGTGGCTCAGCTGGTTGGACTCAAGTCATGATTTCAGGGTGCTAGGATCAAGCCCCACCTCGGGCTCCACATTCAGCAGGGAGCCTGCTTGAGATTCTCTCGTTCCCTCTCTCTCTGCCCCTCCCCTGCTCATGCTCAGTCTCCCTCTCTCTCAAATAAATGGATACATCTTTAAAAAACAAAACAAGGGGTGCCTGGGTGGCTTAGTCATTAAAGTGCTTGCCTTCAGCTCAGGTTGTGATCCCATGGTCCTGGGATAGAGCCCTGCATCAGGCTCCCTGCTCAGCGGGGAGCCTGCTTCTCCCTCTCCCTGTTCCCCTGCTTGTGTTCCCTCTCTTGCCGTCTCTCTCTCTCTGTCAAATAAATAAAAATAAAAAACAAAACAAACAGATCTCCCTGGCTACAGTATGGAAAATGGTTTGGGGAGTGGGAAGGCAAAAACAGACACCTTTATGACGTGTGACACTCTAGGACATAAACTAGACTTATATGTTAATAATGAACATAGAGACAGAATAGTCACAAAATTAAACAGCAACATATGAATTACGGTTATTAAGCTACTTAACACAGGGGCACCTGGGTGGCTCAGTGGGTTAAGCCTCTGCCTTTGGAATGGATCATGGTCTCAGGGTCCTGGGATCGAGCCCTGCATCGGGCTCTCTGCTCAGCAGGGAGCCTGCCTCCCCCCTCTCTCTCTGCCTGCCTCTCTGCCTACTTGTGATCCCTGTCAAATAAATAAATAATCTTTAAAAAAAAAAAAAAAAGCTACCCAACACAGCAAGGTGGGGAAATCAGGCTCCACAGGAAGACTTCTGAATGGATACTGCCTTACAAACATCAGGCAGAGTTTCCCGAATTTGGTAAGAGACCTTACAGTTCCCCAGCCCGTGTCCTCCACACAGAGAGCAAGCACTGTGTGTGCACGCTTGCTAGGTGCCGGCCTAACTGAACCCTCACACACCACGCAGAGGATATCAGGGCCCCGAGAGTTCTACGGCTGTCCTGCGCTGCCATGGGGCACAGCCTCCCAGGTTGGGCCCTGCACTGCAGGCGTGCAGGGAGTGGGCCCGTGTCACCGCCACGTTGGTGCCATGGCAGAGCTGTCCCTCCACAGGCACTGAGGGAACAAGTCTGGCTGTAACACTCCAGCTCCTTCTAAGACTTCTGTGCTGTGTATATAGGAAGAGAGCTAGAAGTGTTTATTTATAAATGTTTCTTTATTTTTAAATATAATATAAACATGTAATCAATTATGTCTGCTTATTCATTTATCCATGCAGGACCACGAGAAGTAAAGGATGGGAAGCCTGCAGAAAGACCCCACCAGGCGACAGAGGCTTAGGGACAGCCTTCATGGGACGGTGGACCCAGTGCTGGCAGATGGAAATGTCTGTCTCTCGGCCCCCTGAGAATAAGTCAAGACTCAGCAGCTGCCATGAGTTAAGGGCTATGACAAGGTCTGAGGGACAGAAGCTCTTACCTGAAGGCTCCCATGCCATGGGAGAAGATGATCAGAGGATATCCGGAGTCCTTTGTCTTAAAGGGGCCATTCCAGCTAACAGGCAGGCGACAAGATCCTAGCAGAGACAGGGCCTATGTTACCTCCGGCTGCCCTGAAGCCGGAATCCCAGAGGCAGTCTGGGTAAAGGCATGGGTGGGGACATGTGCCCTCCTCACTGGAGAAGCACAGAAGCACCTTTACCCCTGAGCAGTCCAGGGCAATCAATCACCTCTGCTTTCCCCCTTTCTTCCTTAGAAAGTACAAATATGATAGAATATGGGAAGATAAATGCAAAGAAGTACCAAACAACTATGGGGTAAACCCCTGAGATGCCAAGGCAGTTAACTAGAGTTCCTCATGGTGGGGCCTTTGGGGGAAGTAGATGATTCAACATGACTTTACCCAGAGAGAGGAGAGCTAAGGAGAAACTTTCAATGATGAAGTGTGGATTTGAACCCAGGACAACATAGCTCTGTAACCAATGTATGTAATCCTCTCCTAACTCTCCACACCGCATCGGCTCATGCATGCCCCACTACAAGAGGGCTGGACGATGCCAGCTTTAACAGTACTTTGCCTGCCGAGGGATCTCCTAGGAACAGAACTAAAAAGCTGGGAATGTGGGGGTGGGGGCAGCACTTACCCACACCCAAGCTGAACAGCAACCCACCCCAGCGCTTGTTAAAGCGCAGGTAATCGGCCAGGCCCGTGCAGTACTCATAGCGGGGAATCCAAAGTGGCTGCTCTGGAGTCTCTTCTGCCTCTTGGCAGGGGTAGAAGAGTCGAAAGAAGCTTCCCTGTAGGAAAGAAGACAGCAACTGCTCAGAGCAAGAATCCAAGCCTGGTGAGATTTCTCTACAGGCACACTCAGGGGGTATGTGGGGTACCAGCAAAGCAGGCCAGCAAAATGGGGCACTTAAGCGTCCATTCATATACCTGAATTTTTCATCCAGAAAATCCGGAAAGTTTTATTTTTAGCATACACGTAAGGCTTATGTTATTTCAAATAGCCGACTATATTTTCAATGACATCTGGGGGGCACTGAAATATTTTCAGTGCTTGGATCAGAGAGATTTAAATCTGACCCTGAGCCCAGGCCTGGAGGAGCCCTGGGAATGAGATTAGCCCTCATGCTGGGGGGGGGCAGCATCTGGGGGTTACCCAGACCCGTTCTCGAGGCTGGCCCTTAGGAAGCAGCAACACAACTGTTTCACATGGGAGTGGGTGACAGGTCAACAGGAAGTATGTGCCTCTCACAAGGGAAAGGGGGAGTCCAAGGGCCAGCAGAGAAGCACTTGGGAACTGGTGGATGGAAAGTCCAGAACCAAAGCAGGAGGGAAAAAGGATAAAGGCAGTAGAGGAGGAGGAGGAGCAGGTCTTCCTACCCAGTTTGGAGAGTAAAAGGCCAACAGCACACGGTCCACTGCTCCCCCCTCACACCCTCAGGTTGGGACGAGACTGGAAACCTTTCCAGATCCGGCATCTGCTCTCAAGACTGGGCAGGGGATCTGAGAGCTGCCTTTGGAGCTGGAGCCCCTGCCTTCCTCCTAGCTGGCAAAAGAATCCATCTCTGGCTACTGAGAGCTTTCTAACAGGAAAGAAGAAGAAAAAGGTCAGGAAAGACGGACCTGGGGGCTCTATCAGCAAATCCAGCTCTAACTCTGTTTCCCCTGCTGAGAACCACCTCTGTTAGGTTGGCTATTGACAGGGCACAGAAGGGGGGGGGATGTGCGGGGATGAGCTGAAGCACTTACCTGGCGACCCTGTCCCTCCATCACATCCCCGCAGCCCACGAGGTGGGGTCCTGTGACAGGCGGGAAGCCCACGGACTGGTTCACCCCCATTTTATCACCAGTTGAAACAAACAACGACCTGGGCAGAGCCGGACTTGATGGCTGAGGGCAGAACACAGAACAGCCTCTTGCTGGTTTCCTTTTAGCTTCCTGTTGCTTCTATGTGTTATCGGTCACCCGTGTCCCACGCTCCTTATCACCCCATCTCCCTGCCAGGGACTTACTCCGTCTTCCACGTCATCTACTTTGCTACACTGACTTCGCCAAGGTTTAAGGGCTGCTTTGTTGTTGCTGGGAGCAGGGTGAAGGGACAGCTGGGGGAAAAGAGCCCCCATGCTCCCCAAAACCCACCCACGCAAGGGGACGCCTGGGTGGCTCAGTCACAGGAGGGTCCGACTCTTGGTTTCAGCTCAGGTCATAGTCCCAGGGTCATGAGATTAAGCCTTTGGTCAGGCTCCACACTCAGCAGGGAGTCTGCTTAAATTCTCTCCCTCGGGGGGCCTGGGTGGCCAAGTGGGTTTAAAGCCTCTGTCTTCAGCTCAGGTCATGATCCCTGGGTCCCGGGATTGAGCCCCACATCAGGCTCTCTGCTCAGCAAGGAACCTGCTCTTCCCCTTCCCTCTCTGCCTCCCTCTCTGCCTACTTGTGATCTCTGGCAAATAAATAAATAAATAAATAAATAAGATTCTCTCCCTCTTCCTGTCCCTCCCCTCACTCGCACTCTAGCTCTCAAATAAATACAAATTCTTAAAAACAAAAAACAACAAAACCCACTGCCAAGTATTTACTCAGCACCTACCATGTGCCCAGCATGGCAGTAACTTCTTCAGAGACTGTAACCCAGACCGTGACCTCATGAGGCCAGGATAAGATGCATTAGTCGCTCTGTGTCAGCACTGAGCTAAGCTCCTTCCATATAGTACGTTATTTCATTCTCTCCACAACTCTCCGAAGAAGGGCCTATGAAGACCCTGTTTACAGATGAGGAAACCGGCTGAATAACTTTCCCAAGTGATCCTGCTTCCCGGCCGCAAAACCAGGTCTGTCTAATCCAGGTCTACTTGGATCTACTGATCCTGCTCATGGGGGAGACTCAGTTACCTGTCTACACAAACACAGACCTAAACTACTATAAAAGTAGCACTTGGAGAGTACCCGGGTGGCTCAGCGGGTTAAGCCTCTGCCTTCAGCTCAGGTCATGATCTCAGGGTCCTGGGATCGAGCCCCGCATCGGGCTTTCTGCTCAGCGGGGAGCCTGCTTCCTTCCCTCTCTCTGCCTGCTTGTGATGTCTCTATCAAAAAAATATTTTTTTAAAAAAAGTAGCAATTGGGCTGTGCCTTGAGGTAGATTTAGAGGCAGGGGAGAGGAAGGAAAGCATTCCTACACAGGACATAAGGGCAGAGATAGAGAAGAGCAGGACAAGGCAGCAGATCAAGCAGCAGCCTCATCAAGCAGGTGAGCGTGTTCCTAACTAGCAAACATTCCTGTAACTCGGCTGCTCCCTAAATTGGGGTCAATGCCGTTGCTCTCTCCCTCTTCAATCTCATCATCCCCAGCATCATCATCATCCTCACGACACTTACGGAGTGCCAGGAATTATACTATGTGCTTTAATACATCATTAATTGAAAAACTGAGATGAGGAAACCAATGCTTGGCAAAGTTCGGTAACTTCTCCAAGAACATCTAGCTAACAGAGCCAGAATTTGATCAGGGGCAACATGGCTGTTAACAGTGGAGAATATGGCCAAACTTCTCCATATCCATTCTATCCTGCCCTCCTATGCAGTATCCCTGTGGCTTGGGTGGCTTGGGTGGGTCTGACACCCCTTCCCTAACTTCTAGATTTGGGCCTTAGTTGACCTGAACCGATCAGTCCTTGGTGTCCCCTGGTCCGTCTCTGGATGAAGAGTGGGCACATGACATAATTGGTCCATTCAGAGTAAAGCCCAGGACCTTGATGGTTGAAGATGGAAATGTTCTTTCTTGTTCTGAACTACAGTGATAAGCAGGTATGAAGCCTTGAAATGTTGCAGCCACTTTGCTACCTTGAGGATGAAGCTACCCATGGAGGACAGCAGCACAGAGAGAATCAGACAAATGGAGTCATATCTGTGAAGACATTAAGAATCTCTAGATCAGACACTACCTGAAAAACCTGACCGGCTTCTGGACTTTCTAGTTACATGAGTCAGTAAGTCCCTTTTTTGTTAAAACCAAATGACTTTAGATTTCGATTGCCTGAACCAAAAGCATCTAAACCAATACACTGAGTCCCAGACTCACATTTTTTTGTCACTACACTATTCTGCTTTTTTAAAGACATTCTGGGATGGATCAGAAAGTTCAAATCCAAGTGTGTCTGGGCAAAAAGAGACCTTATAAGCTACTTCTATCAATCCTTGCCACGGTCATCTCCCACCCTCCCCACTACATACAGATCCTCAGAAATTAAGCGAGCTGCACGTCGCAAGCAGAACTATTATCACACATACAACTCCTGGCTGCCAACTTCCAAATGTCTGGTCCAATGGCAAACCCCAAATAACCAAAAATCTGAATGTCATTCTGCTTAATGTAGGAATATAACAAATGATTTTCTTTCTACTACTCAGTAGTGGTGGAATGCAGTTCTTTTTAAAAAGAAACTAAGCTCAGGGCGCCAGGGTGGCTCAGTGGGTTAAGCATCTGCCTGAGGCTTGGGTCATGACCCCAGGACCCTGGGATCGAGCCCTGCATCGGGCTCCTTGCTAAGCAGGGAGCCTGCTTCTCCCTCTCCCTCTGCTTGTGCTCTCTTGCCCTCTCTGAAATAAATAAAATCTTAAAAAAGAAAGAAAGAAAAGAAGGAAGGAACTGAGGTCCGGATGCAGTCAGTGGACTGGCTAGCCAGAGAAGCTGAGTATGTGTTACTTAGTCTCACACCCTGACCTTTTCCCCCTCGCTGCTGAGGGCACACACGGAAGACATACGCAGGGACGTATGACACAGAGCACATGACAATGAAGCAGCTCCGAGTTCTAGCTGCCAGAAAAGAGGGTCAGATAAGAAGATCTGATGCAGGAGTTCTGAGAAAAAAGCACATTTCTGTAGCTTGGCAGCAGAGGGCAGAGGAAGATGGCAAAGGTTGACTTTTCAAGTAGAAGAAAGTGCTTGAGCTAAGGCACAGGGGTAAGAAAGCACATGGGAGAAGAGAAAGGTACAATGGACATGGAAGGTAGCGGTCTCTCTAGTGCTAGACTAAGGAGCTTGAATCTACTCCTCAAATGAGTGATATTAAGTTTGAAGGAGCCAAGTTTGAGCCCAGCTCCCTTGCTGCATAGGTTTTTTACTTTGGGCAGATCCTCTGATCTCACCGAGTCTGATTCCCCACGGGTACAATGGAAAACTATCCATCCTCGTAGGGTTGCTAGGGAGGTGAAATGAAATAATGCATTTAGAACACCTCGATAGTACCTGGCTCTCTCGAAGTATCCAGGAAGTACTTGTTGACTGAGTGGAAAGTAGAAACAACGGATCTGGAAAATGAGTGGATTTGGCGAGGCAAGGAAGATAAATGAGCCAAAGAGGAGTCAGGTTTCAGGACTGGGTGACCAGAATGAGAGTAACTTCTTACGTGAAGACCTTTCAGTCTTATCCCATATAGAGAAGAGCGCTTGGGATAGAAATCAGGATGAGAAGAGTTAAAAACTGCTGAACAGACAGGACTAGAACTCTCTAGTAGTCCTGGAAAGTTTCTGGGAGAATCTTAACTAAGTTTGGAAATAAATACAAACTAAAGCTAACTGGCCAGAATGAGGCATACACAAAAATGAATCTGTGTTCTCTGGGCTCACATTAACTGATGTCCAAGGAAGTAGGGAGATGGGAAAATCCTATTTTGCCCAAGAGACACCCACCCACAGTATCCAGAGTCCTTTCTAATAAATGTCATGTAATTTTCCAAGGAAATCGGCCCAGGTGTGCCTACCTTCTTTTGCTCAGCTCATCCGCACAATTCATGATGGTGCCCGTCTAGAAGCCTCTCCACCCATGTAAGCCTGCCCCATCCATGAGGGCCCACAGAAATCTCTGGTTCTCTGTGCTTTAACAAGTCCTTTCACCTGCCCTCCTCTCCACTCTAAGCATTGTCCGCATCCCTCACCTGCTAACCAATCACGGGCCGCCTTAGGAGAGCTCTTGGGTTATTACCTATTCTAGCAGTTTTCTATCAGTAACTTGCCTACAAGTGGCCCAAGTAGAACCGAGTTCAGAGGTTCCTGAGTCTACTGTCACAGTCACCTGGGAAACTTTCAAAGATACAGATTTTAGGGTCCTTATTCCCAGAGGTCAGGTTTTTTTTAAGATTTTATTTATTTATTTGACACAGAGAGAGAGAGACAGTGAGAGAGGGAATACAAGCAGGGTGAGTGGGAGAGGGAGAAGCAGGCTCCCCGCTAAGCAAGGAGCCCAATTTGGGGCTCGATCCCAGAACCCTGGGATCATGACCTGAGTCGAAGGCAGACGCTTATTCACTGAGCCACCCAGGTGCCCCCAGAGGTCAATTTTTAAAAGCTTCCCATGTTTCTCATCAGCAAGGTTTGAGAACCTCTGGCCCAGATGACACAAAGGACTTTTTATTCAGAGATGCACCCATGCAACAAACACCTGCTGAGAGTATACGATGTTCTAGCCCACCATTTTATGGTAATGAAATGACCATGGATTTCACTGGGTTCAATCCCTGTGGCTACCTAGAACCATGTTCCTGCCAATCACAAGGCTTAATGTAGTGCCTTGCATAAAACTGGTCTCAATAATTAACTTATCCAATGAATCTGATTTAATTTTTACACAACTTATGCCTCACTTCTTTGGATATACATACTATACAAAGGCTGTATTTTATACTTCTTTGTAGGCCGAACCATCTACCCTAATGTTTTCCTTATGTAGTAAGGACCACTAAATGCTCCTTTACTTGGCTTTGATTTAAAACCACTCAATTCTTTTTTTTTTTTAATCCAAAAATAAGGCTATATGGCATAGTGTAAAAAGAAAGGCTTTGGTGACAGTCTGAATTCCAGTTCTTAAATGGCTGTGATCTTGAGCAAGATCCTTAAATTCTGAGCCTCTGAGAATTTATCCTATACGGCAGAAATAACAGCACTCATGAGGTTGTCGATGATTAAATAATGAATATAAAACACCTGACATGTAGAAGGCACTATAACCAGAGATAGTAACTCTAACTACAGTAATTACTACAGCATGACCTCTCTAAGCCCAAGTTCTTTATAAGTAAAATGAAGCCACTTCAAAAGTTAAATTTAAATAAAAAAATTGAGAAAATATATACAAATTTGAAAAAATACATAAATAAGAAAAGTGCTATATTGCCTAAGGCTTGGTACATTTTAAGTGCTCACAAAATGTTAAAAATTAATTAACAATGCTATTTCATCAAACCTGGCCAAGGGGTTAAGGTCTCTTTCATCTTTTCTGTATTAAAACCTTTGGCAAAGTGGAACCTTTCTCCCAGCCTTCTTGAGTCTGAAACACCCCAGCAAAAATCAGAGTGTACTAAAAAGGCCCACAAGAGCCCGGGAGATGGATGGTTCCTACAATGCAGCTGTCCCATCTCCTGCTGGGATCCTGTTTCCAGTGAGCAGAAACCAGCCACCCTTTTGCCAGCTGTGTGGACTTTTCATCACTGGCTATTTCAGGACAGAGTCCAAGAGAAGCAGTTCTGGGGCTTCCTTTCAAAGCTCTCTGGGGACTTAAAGCTCATCTGACCTTTGGTCTCTGGAGGAAGTGAGGAAATATCCTGCTCTTAGAGAATGGAGACACCAAGCATTCAAGGGGTTAGCTTGAGCAACAAGGGGGCAGAGAGAGAAAAGAACCCAAGATAAAGGGACGCCTGGGCTCAGTGGGTTAAAGCCTCTGCCTTTGGCTTAGGTCATGATCCCAGGGTCCTGGGATCCAGCCCAGCATTGGGCTCTCTGCTCAGCGGGGCGCCCGCTTCCCTTCCTCTCTCTCTCTGCCTGCCTCTCTGCCTACCTGTGATCTCTGTCTGTCAAATAAATAAATAAAATCTTTAAAAAAAAAAAAAAAACAACCCCCCCCACACCAAGATAAAAGTGTTCCAGAGCATTAATAATTCTAATAAAAATAACCTCTCTGGCTTGTGGAAGCGTTACAGTTTAAAAAGCCCTTTCACACATATTAGCTTATTGGCTCCACCGAAGAGCCTCACCCTAAGACTGACAGAGCAATTGCCATTTCCATTTTGTAAACGAAGAGCGGGAGTCCCAGGGAGATTGCTTGATTTGCCCAAGATCCAAGGTCACAAAGCGAGTGAGCTGCGGGAGGACGGGCAGATCCTGGGTCTGCCGAGTCCAGGGCTCTTCCACAGTGACAAGAGGGAATGGCGACTTTTCTTCCACGAGCATGAAACAGCGGTAAGTGAAGAAAGAGAGAAGCACACAGGAGGCGTGGGGCATAAAGACGCCCAGGTTTCGGGGACGTCACGTTGTGTGCTGCGGGTGGGGCTGTGGGGGGGCTGGGTCCTACCACCAGAGCTCAGGGTGGGATTCCAGGGGCGCTGGGAGGCGCGAGATGATAGTGGGAGCATTAAGGGTGAGGGTAGATACTGGAAGTGTCTTAAGAGGAAACAGGAAAGAATGAAGGATTAATCCCAGAGTTACTGGGATTGAGACAAGCAGCCCCCAAACCCGGCTGGAGAATGAGAAACCGGTTAATAGCTCAGCTCAGAACAAGAGCTTTCTCCAAGCCAACTTACCCAGCCAAGTTGACCCCTCAGAAGTAACCAAGAAGGTCAACTCCACCGAAACCAGAATCTACTCCGAACCCCGTGGCCCTTGGGTAGGTGTAGTTTTCAGAACTCATCATTGGCCCTTAAAAGCACTCCCCTCCTCTCCGCCTAGAACTACAACTTCCGATGTGCATCGCTCAAGACGCGCATTGCGACCCTTAAAACTACAATCCCCAGAGTTCCACGCGTCCCCTCATTGTTGAATGATACCGCCCAAGTCTCGGGGTACGGCGCGATTCCTCCCCCTGGCGGTCTGAGGCGTCGCCTCCACGATTACAAGACTCGAGCGGAGGGTTACCGCTTATAGTTCCGGTTAGTAACCCTCCGCCTCACCATTTCTCAAATAATTCCTGGGCGTGCCTACAAATACCCATGGCTTCGTCTTATTCTCAGGGAGTGCGGGGTTTTCGGGAAGTTATGGCCCTTTTTTTGATTTACCCCTACTTTGCACTCTGTGAGAATATGAAACTGATCATTCAAGTTAAGCGCACATTTTCTACCAACCGATACTTGTTGACACTTGGGATTTTCCATTGTCCCTCTTCAGAAACTCACCGACAGAAAACAGGAAGAACCCGGAGGGATCACTGCCCCACCCCTCCAGCCCATCCCCTTCAGCCGTCATTCCTTTGCAGCCCCTGTGCTGGTTCTTGGGAACACGGTGGTGAACAAGATACTGTCGCTAGCTTCAAATGAAATCACAATCTAGCGGAGGATCCCGACAGATGAAGAAGTACACCACCAGCGATACGTGCTCTTAATAGGGGAAACAGAGGGATTGTGGGAACCCTGAAAGGAGGCACCTGCGCAGGCTTCGGGAAAATGGAACAGTGACAGAAAGCTTCTTAGAGATCTTAGAAAGACGCTAAAACTGAGAATTGAGGGATTTAGACTTAGCCGGGAAGGGGATTGTGAAGAATGCCTTAGATTCAGGCGGGATGGAGCACAGGAGTGTGAGGGAGGGAGTGGAGAGACACCTGAGGAGGTAGATAGAGCCACGTCCTCGAGTCTTACAAACTTCTGTAAGACATTTGGATCATTCAAGCGATTTAAAAACTGTCAACACCTTCCAACTACCTACCGAACGAGGTCCCAATTTCAACAACAAACGAGGTTTGTTGGGGTTATAGAAACAGCAGATACAGGCAAAGCGTCTGGGAGACTCAGAAAGGAACAGAGCGTGAGTCTCATCTTTGCTTGGGGTCTGGGGGATTTGCAGACAATCATGGTACCATGCATGTGTCCTCTCAGGCATCCAGGAACTGGTCAAAACAAGGACAAGGTCCCAGGTCACGCACTCCTCGGAGTTAGGGGTCTTGATGTTGAGATTTCTAGCACCAGGGATTTGGAATATGCACAAGATGGCTCTGCCTCGTAGTTCCTTGGATATTATCTATTGTGCTGGAAGGCTCCAAAGATATCATTAACTCTTTGTCCCTTACAAGGGACAAAGTATGTATGTCCCTTACAAGGAGGACATACATACAATAAGTAAGGCATGTGTAGGGCAAGGGTGCAGGTCTAGCAAGAATAGAAGCCCAAAAAGAAACAAAGGAAGAAAAACAAAAACAAAAAACAGCTTTTTCTCTCATGGGATCCCTTCAGTTTCCGTGCCTCGGCTTGGCATTGGAGGTCCTCCTCAACCTGGCCCCCCACTACTTGCCCAGAAGTGTCGCTCACTCTGACAGGGATGTCCTCTCTTCTGCTCTGCCTCTAGCTACCTTTACCTCCTGCCATTCTCGAGATGCATCTGGGTTTTGTTGTTACCTCGACACCTTCATTCATGCTCTTTCCTCCACTAGATGCTGCCAGGTGGCTGGTCTGATCCTGCTAGGCGCTCCTCCCCATGAAGCTTCCCTGATTCCTCACGTCTCAAAGGACCTCTGCCCTGCTCAGTTGCTGGGATATTTGTGCACACCTCTCATGTAGGGGCTTAGCAAGAAATTGTGAGTCTCTGAGGTCAGGTGCTGAGTCCTACAGGCGATCCCCGCATACCCTCAAGTGTCCAGAGTCCCTGTTCTGGTCTTTTTTAGGTTCACCCCTGCTCCTGACTCTGTCAATGCCACCATCCTTCCGGGAGCCACGATAAAGTCGTCAGGAAAGAGTGACGGCAGCACTGCACTGTGGTAATTAAGCCCCGGATTTAATTAAAGCTGTGGTTAGTGGCGTTGACAGCAGAATGAGAAAAGCGTAGCACACATCGGAGAATGCTCTCTTTGGCATTAATTAATTGGTGCTCTGCACCTGGCCCAGAACACCAAGGATTAACCAGAGTCCCGTCATGAAAGGAGCAGCTGGGGTCATTCCTCTGTCTCCTACTCCCAGACCAGCCTACGATGAGGGTATTTGCTGGGCACCCAGGGACAGGGACATCACAGCCTCCTTTACCTCCTTTGTCACTGACTTTGTCACTGAAGATCTGTCTTGGGCCCAAACTCCTGTGGCAAAATAGAATGCTCAAGTTCAATTGCATTTCCTTCCAGTCTCGTCTTTTTTGGAGATAAACAACCCAAATGCTTTAAATTTTTAGCAAGCAGCTGATGTTCCAGGCTTTCAGCATAAATCCTGCCCTCCAACAGCCCAAGGTTCCCTTCCAGTTGGCTGCCATCCCACTCCAGCCTTCTCCTTGTTGCTAAGTTACTAACTTGATATTTAAGTGACCAGTTTGGATCTCCTATTCTCTGCACTACCTGCCAAAATTGTTGGACAATACTTTTTAAAATCAAACTGTTATACACACACACACACACACACACACACACACACAATAAAGTATGTAAAGTGCACTACTAGTAAGTGGACAGCTTAATCTTTTTAAAAAAATATTTGACGTAGGTCAGGACACCTGGATGGCACAGTCAGTTGGGTGTCTGATTCTTGGTTTCAGTTGAGGTCATGATCTCAGGGTCATGAGATTGAATCCAAGTTAAGCTCTGCACTCAGCTTGGAGTCTGCTTGTCCCTCGTTCTCTCCCTCTGCCCCTTCCCGCCTCACGTACACACAAGCTCTCTCTTTCTCTCAAATAAATAAATAGGGGCGCCTGGGTGGCTCAGTTGGTTGAGTATCCACCTCTTGGTTCTGACTTGGACCATGATCTTGGACTCCTGGGATTGAGCCCCCAAAGAGAGTCAGGAATCTGTGTTCAGTGGGCACTCTGCTTGAGATTCCCTCTCTCCCTCTCCCTCTGCCATTCCTTGTCCCAGCACTCTCTCTCTCTCTCTAAAATAAATAAATCTTAAAAAAAAAAAAAAAAAAAGAGGTGTAATCATCACTTAGTTTGAAATGTGGAATGTTTCCAGTACTTTGAATGGTTTCCTCATGTCCCTTCCCTGTTAATAACCGCTCATCCTCCAGAGGGAGCCACTCTTTTCCTATCGTTATCAACTAGTTTTGGGTGAGCAACGCTTTGGAACTTCTGACAGTGATGTTTTAAGCTCAATGACCCATCAATGGGTGATACTTGTGTTAATGCCAGTGCAGTAAAAGAACACCAGAAACAGAGCTGTAATTGAATAAATTGGGTACTCATTGCAGTGAGGGAGAGCAGAAATTATCGAGAACTGTGGGCCATCTCACAAAGGGTATCAGAAAAGACTTGGAATTGGGGCTTTTGTTAGATGATTTCGGGGACTATTAAAGGAAGCAGGGCTTTGCTCTGGATTGGATGCTATCCAAAAGTAGGGGTAGTTCTATGACTTGGGGATCTTAATTTTATCTAGAAGGAGGGAAGAACACTAAGGTGACAGCTGTTGTTAGTAAGAAGCAATAGTCTCTTTTATTAGCCAGGATAGGGGATGGTTGGTGTTTCTTGTAGCTTGGACAATGTTCAATGTTCATTTTGTCTATATTCAGAGGTGATTATGGAATTTTCCTGTTTGCATCTTTTTAAAAAGATTTATTTGACAGAGAGAACAAGCAGGGGGAGCAGCTGAAGGAGAGGGAGAAGCAGACTCCCCATTGAACAGGGAACCTGATGTGGGGCTCGATCCCAGGACCCCGGGATCATGAGCTGAAGTCAGCCGCGTAACTGATTGAACCACCCAGGTGCCAAGGTCCTGTTTGTATCTTGACCCGTCACGGACATAGTGGTCCCACTGATGTCAATGTTCTTGTGAAATTGTTTCCATTCAGCTTAGGAACAGAACTATGAGTCCCAGAACAGGTCCTGGAGGTCAGGGGCTGCTTTCTTCTTCCTTATATACCAACATTTGTTGATGTCTGCTCTGGGCTGTGTGCTGGGTGTATAGAAATTACTTGCCATCGTGTCTTTAGGGACCTCATGGCTGGTAGGAAAAACGGGCAAAAGAACGAATATAGACCACTGGAAAGCACTGAGCCCTGGAGATAGGCTATGAAGCTTTTTTTCTTAAGATTTATTTATTTATTTTAGAGAGAGAGAGTAAGAATGCAAGTGGGCAGAAGGGGGAGAGGCAGAATCCTCAAGCAGACTCCCCACTGAGTGCAGAGCCTGACGCAGGACTTGATCATGACCTGAGCCAAAACCAAGAGCTGGACGCTTAACCCATTGAACCACCCAGGTGCCCTGGCTACGAACTTTAAATCCCAGATGTGCCACTCACTAACTGAGATCTGGGCCTCAGTTCGCTCATTTGTAAACGAGGACAACAATAGCATCTACGTTATAGAGTTGACGCAAGGAACAAGTGAGCTCATGCACGGATCACTGGTTACTTAAATGGCATGGATCTGACGGTTGTCAGAAGAGGATCCAGGTTTTGTGAGGCTAGGTGTTTATCCAATTTGGGGAGACCCCCTTTAAACAAAAAAAGAATTTTCAATGTCGTACTTTTCCAAACATTGTAAAACACGTGGCCACGTGCACACGTTGCTAGGTCCCCTTCCAGGGCCTCGGAAATGACTTGAAAGCTTAAACTTCATTACATTCTCTACAACTCTGACCTTGGGAAGAGGCAAAATTATGCAATAGCTTCATTCTTTTCAAATCACTGCCTTCAAACAAGCTCTCCCCAAATACCCTTGCCCTGGCTGAGATCTGCTTGAATACTCTCAGCTCTTTCTTGTCTTACAGCCTGGAAGTTAGTGGGCTCATGTAGGAGGAATTGATGGGTCCTACTTTGAATACAGCCACATCTACTCTTTTCAGCCTTGGGCCCTAGCTGGAGTCCGAATGAATCCAGCAAGGTCTAATGTCCTGTAAACGGATGCAGTATATGCTTCATAAAGGTCAAAAATAGTAACTGTCCTTCTCTCTTATTGTTAATATAATGATTCTTCTCCCATTCAAAAAAGATATTGAGGGGTGCCTGGGTGGCTGAGTAGGTTAAAGCCCCTTCCTTCGGCTCAGGTCATGATCCCAGGGTCCTGGGATTGAGCCCGCATTGGGCTCTCAGCTCAGCAGGGAGCCTGCTTCCTCCTCTCTCTCTGCCTGCCTCTCTGCCTGCTTGTGATTTCTGTCTGTCAAATAAATAAATAAAATCTTAAAAAAAAAATTATTGAGCCCCTGGTATGTCCCAGGCCCTGTGTTCAGCACTGGAGATCAAGTGATGAATCGATAAATTAATTTCCTACCCACATGGTGCTTTCATTCTGTTTATTATCTGAGAGAGACAGATAATAAACAAACATATAACCAAGATAATTACACGCTACATTAAGTGCTCTACAGGAAACAGACAGGATGCTTTGATGGAGAACAATGGTCCAGGAAGGATTCTATGAAGAGCTGACATTTATGCTGAGCCCAACCACACCTACCATTTCTTGACTATCTACTATGTGTCAGACACGTCATTAGGAAGTTTCAAATACTTTACTTCATTTAATCCCTCTGGAAAGTATGGCATAGTCTTTCTGTTTCTTCAGACAAAAAAAACAGAGGCTCAAAAGGTAATAGGAGTGAGTGTTGATGCCTGCCTCTTTTTTCCCCTCATCCATTCTCTGAGGTCCCTTGCCAATGTGGTACTTTCCAGCATGCTGAGGGCCCATCCACTCAGGCTCCTCCTTCTGCTTGCTTCCTTGCCCCAAGGGCTTTCTTGGGCATCTGTGAACCAGGAAGGGTGAGAGGGTGTCATGTTCCACACCTCAAGGGCAACCTTCAGCCATCAAGGAAATCTGTGCTTCCCCATCCTGAGCCAAGGTGATTTTGAGGTGCGTTTCACACTGTGTCTCAGAGAGTCCCCAGGGGGACTGAACCCAGTGCCTGATGGCAGCAAGCTTCCCACGATTGCACCTGCCCATATTAGCTCCTCTCCCGGCCTCATCTTCTCCATGCCTTTATTTCTGCTTCTTGAAATCACCTCCCAGGTAGACTACAAGCACCTAAGTCCCAGGGGTCTGCTTTTGGGAGACTCAAGCTAAGACAGAGCCTAAGTGATTCGCCCAAGGCCACCCAACCAAGTGGCAGAACTGGAATTGGAATTCAGGTTCACGTGGATCACATTCCACCGTCTTCAATGAGCCTGAATGAAGATGGAACCCAAGCCCCTTTAGCCCCACCTGACACCCCTCCCATCTTGAACTTCCCTGCTCCTGTCCAATCTCTTCATTCTCAGCCACCTCTTGTTCCGGGCAAAGCAAACTGCTTGGGGACATCGCATTCCCCAATCTGGCCATACCCCATCACCCTCTTTGTCTTTGCAAGTGCTGTGTCCTCTGCCATGGCCACCCATTGTGGTCCATCTAATGTCCACCTTCACCCATCCCTGCGCCCTCCACCTGATGAACTCCAGCTGTGAGTGTCCAGAGCTGACAAGAATCACATCTGTGCCAAGTGCCACAAACTGATCTCATTCCACTGACACGATCATTCTGAGAGGTCTGTAGTGCCATTCTCAGTTGGCCGGTCAGGAAACAGGGTTCACAGAGGTGGGATGATTTTCCCAAGGTCTTACAGTTAATGACTGGCAAAGCCAGGACCAAAACCAAGATCTACATGTTCGGCTCCTATGCGTGGTACCTGGCTGGAGGGACGGGTAGGCATTGGGGTCTCTGAGGTTGTCCCGACATTTCCCCTCTATCAGACCTAACTCTGCAGCTAAGGGGACAGCCCCCAAGGCAGTCACTAGACCGCCGGCTGAGAGGGGCAAGGACTGTGGAGCCCAGAGGAAAGAGTCCAGGCTGAGGGGATTTCCTGCAAAGGAAGAAGCTCAACATCTTGCCCAACCCCACCTGAGAGGGGAAAACTGTTGAAGGCATTACCCTTTCAATTTCCTGACTCCTTCTATGCCTTCAGGTGTTTACTTGGCCTTGGCAATGGCCTGCTTCCCAGAACCTCCCATCAAAAATGATTCTTGGAAGCTAGGCCAGTTCAGGGATGTCCAGAGGCCAAGGAGGTCCTAAATTCCCACTTTCAATCTTTTCTTCCTGGCCCCCAGCCTTGTTATCATCAAGCCCATCAAATGTCTGGTAAAGGCTGGCCAGCCTGCAGAATACGAGCTGGCCTGGTGGGGACCAAGTTCTTGGCAGCTTTGGGAAAATGGGAGTGTGTAGGGATGGATTCCTTACTAACATAAGTAATGCCTTGTCAGTCCCTGCTCAAAATTCTTCTAGGACTGCTTTCAGCCTCCATGACTAAGCCCAGGATCCTCACCAGAAAGCCCAGAAGCGCTTCAAGATCTGAATCAATTTCCTTCAGGCAGTCAGATTCACCCTTTCTTCTCCTGCAAAGGGACTGCCTGCTTCCTAGACTTGCATGTGCTCAGCCACCTCCATGTGATTTATGCTGTTTCCATTTGTGCCTACTGCACCAGTCCTATCTGCTTCCTGTCCAGCCTTCCAAACCCAGTAGAGACAAATATCACTTCCTCTGGGGGATCCTGATTGAGCCCCCTGTGCTCTTTGGTGCTTCCCAAACACACATCGGCATCCCCATGACAGGTCTGTCTCCTCACATGGCCATGGGCTCCTTGAGGGCAAGGATGCCCTCTTATTCCTCTCTGTGGGCCTACCACAGCGCTGGGCACAGTGGGTGTTGTTTAAGAGAATGAGTGAATGATTAAGAGACACCCAGAGCAGGGGGTTGGAAACACGAATGACTTCGGGGTCCATGCAAGTCAAACAAATTGGTGTAAGGTGCTGTGGAATGGGAATGATGGTGGCAAACTGGACAGAGTGATTTGCCTAAAGGAATTTGAATTCCATGGAAGGAAATAGGAGAGAGACGCCTGCGTGGCTCAGTTGGTTGAGCCTCGGACTCTTGATTTCAGCTCAGGTCATGATCTCAGGGCTGTGAGATGGAGCCCCACATTGGGCTCCACGCTTAGCAGGGTCTGCTTCTCTCTCTTTCTCACCCTCTGCCCGTCCTGCCACTCGCACACTCAGTCTTGCTCTCTCTCAATCAAATAAATACTTAAAAACAAAAAATGGGGGGGGCACCCAAGTGGCTCAGTTGGTGTCTGCCTTCAGCTCAGGTCATGCTCAGCTCATGATCTTGGAGTCCTGGGATGGAGGCCTGCTCAGTGGGGAGCCTGCTTCTCCCTCTCTCTCTGTACCTGGCCCACCTTGTGCTTTCTCTTACTCTCTCTCCTACTCTCTAAGTACATAAATAAAATCTTTACGGAGAGTTGCTGGGCGGGGGGGTGGGGGAGAGGGTGGTGGGGTTATGGACATTGGAGAGGGTATGTGCTATGGTGAGTGCTATGAAGTGTGTAAGCCTGACAATTCACAGACCTGTACCCCTGGGGCTAATAATAATACATTATATGTTAATAAAAAATAAAAAAAACTTTTTTGAAATCTTTAAAAAAATGCATACATTAAAAAAAGAAAAAGAAAATTGGAGCATAAAATTCAGCCTCTGTTAACAATGGCAACAATAACGAGTAATTACAAACTGACTCCACCCCAGGAAATAAGGTGCTGTGGTTCAGGGCACCAGAACTCTGGAAATGAGCTGCCACGTTCGGGTCCCAGCCCTCCTGCCTGTTAGTTGTGAGACTTGGGTCCTGTCACTTAACCTCTCTGAGCCTGTGACCTCACTTGCAAAATGGAAATAATAATAACACCTCCCTTCAGAGGCTTGCCATGAGGATTCAAAGAGTGAAAACACGGGAAGTGTGAAATGGTATCTGGCACGTGGGAAACACCCAAGATGTGCTACTGTTATGATTCCGCGATGGTCAGGATTCAGAGAAGGCTTCTCCGTGAAGGCGACGTGTACACAGAGCCCTGGATGGGGGAGCCCCTGCTAAACCCTGGGAGAAGAATGTTCGAGGCAGAGAGAAGAGCGAAGGGAAGGTCCCAAGGTGGGAAGTGGCTTTGCTGGGTCTGAGAAGTAGCAATCAGGCCACGGGCTGGAATGCGATGAGTCCAAGATATGGGCCGGAGACAAGGTCCTGGAGGGTGGCAGTGACGACATCACACACGGCCTGTTCTAGGCCATGGAAGGAAGCTCTGATTTTATTCTGTGTGATGCGAACCACAGGGTGGTGGGGGGAGGGGTTGTTTTATTAAAAAAAAAAAAAAAAAGTTTTATTATTGAGGTATGGCAAAGCCTACAGATTCCCAGATCCCAAGAGGAGGGGCCATCCCATGCTCCAGGGGATCACGTGGGAAAGCACCAGCTCCGTCAGGAGGCAGAGGGAGCAAGGGGGAAAGCCTGGGCAAGAGCCTTTATTTCGGTTTCTGTGGGAGGAATGGATAAGGTAGGGGAAGGTGTGACTAACGTCAGCAGGCTCTGAGACAAAGGGGCGGTCCCCCCTGTTGTCTAGCACAGGCCTTGGGGTGAATAGGGCAGGGGGAGAGTGGCCCTGAGCCCTCCAGGAGGTGTTTGGGAGTATGGGCCCTGGACTGGTCGGCTTGCCTCAAGGCAAACTCAAGAGTCACTTGCTTATTATCTCCAGGAACCAGCTAGCCTTGGGAGGGGCAGTCCCTCCAGGGTCAGCAAGCCACCCCCTCCCCCATGTCAAAGCATCAAAATACAGAAAATAAAAAGACGTGGTTAATACCGAGTTACCAAGGAGGGATGGGGTTTATACTTTAACAAGATCCTCTGGCTGCTGTGAGAAAATAGAAAATGTGATCGCAGGGATTAAATGAGGCAATGTCTCCATGTCTGTAAGGGGCCCAGCCCTCACATGGGCTCCCATCAATTACAGCCATAATCGATTACAGCCATAATCATCGGGTCTTTAGGAATGTCAGCTGAGCCAGGCTTTGAGGTGGGGCCGAGACTCCCAGAGAGATGGGACTGAGCCCCCTTCATCTCCTCCTTGAAGCCCATCTCCCGCCTGATCCTGCCCCTAGCTCTCACTCCTCTGCTGGGCATCTCCTCAAAGAGCCAACAGAAAGCTGTGTTTACTCTGCCAAGTGGCATCCCTAGGGAGGGAGGAGAGGAGAAACAAATCTTCCTGCCTTGGCTTTGAAAAGCAGGCTGTTAATTACCTGGGGTTCCACTGCTATGTAAACACTTGCCAAACTGGCCTGTCAGTTAACCCCTTGGCACCCAGGACTGAGGTCGAGGAGTCTGGGTGTGAGCTGATCTGGGACCATCGAAGAACTTGAGGAGGCTGGGCCGGGCTTTGGAGCCTTTGGAGAGGGACTAATTGAAGGGAAACATTCAGGAGGAGGGAAGAGAATGACTCGGACCAGGGTTTGAAATTTACTTTATTTGACCAGTCTGGTCCTGCCGTCCTCCAGCGTCTACCCTGAGATCCCTGGAATACAGGCCCCAAAGGAGTAGCCAGGGCCGAAAGCTCAGCCTGCAGTTTCAGGCAAGGATGGTGCCCTGTGGGTAAGAGGTTGGCCCTGCTCACCCAAATCCCTTCTGGCTTTCTCCAGCTTCGAGACACCTACTGTGTAAGAAGCAGAGCCCCACCTCCCAGGGGTGGGGACCCAGGCCTGGGCTGTGTCTAGGTGTGGCTGGTTAGAAGGTAGCCTTGGCGGACAATAATTATTTACACGTGCGTGTGCCCGTCCAGTTGGCCAAGACCTTTCCCACGCGTTGTCTCCTTCAACCAGCTTTGTAATAAACCTCCCAAGCAGAAGGGAGCGGCTCAAATCTAGGCCCTGTTACTCACCAGCTGTGTAGCCCTGGGACAATCATGTCACCTCTCAGAACCTCACTAATCTCACCTGTTCGATGGTTGCAACAGATACTCATGTGGGTGATTTTACCGTGAGGCTTAAATGGAATCATGGAACCAAAGAGTTCTGTCCGTGCCTGGCACTGGGATCAAATGTCCTGACCCCTCCCTTAAATTCCCTTGAATTCCTCTCTTGAATTTTACAGAAGAGGAAAATGAGGTTCACTGAGGTATCAAATTATAATCTTCCAAGTTTTCATTTTTTATTTTTTAAAATATTTTATTTATTTATTTGACAGATAGATCACAAGTAAGCAGAGAGGCAGGCAGAGAGAGAGGAGGAAGCAGGTTCCCTGCTGAGCAGAGATTCCCGATGCGGGGCTCCATCCCTGGACCCTGAGACCATGACCTGAGCTGAAGGCAGAGGCTTAACCCACTGAGCCACCCAGGTGCCCTCTTCCAAGTTTTTAAAGAAAATGATCATACAGCTGCATAGCGAGTGCCTGTGGAAGTTGTATTTCTCTCATTCATTAGGAAACTATAGGATGACAGAGCTGGTTCAGGGACCAGCTCCTGACAAAGTCAAGTGCTCTCAGGATGAGAAAGGGAAGGATTGGGTTTCCAAACTGTCAGAATCACTTCTCAGTAAGAATTTCAGATCTTTTTGCTTGAAAACGCAGTCCTGCGACTATATTAGGGTGATGGAGAGAAACTGAAGGTCCACAGCTATACCTAGGGGACTGGCAGAGGCCAGATCTGCATTCCCTGACTCCCATCCCCAGGGCCCCTGGGGGGCTTCCCTGGGTCTGCCCCAGGTCTGTGTTCCAGGTGCGAGTTCTCCGCTATGGCCAGAAATCACTCTGCATTGTGGTGGTGGTGGTGGGGGGGGCTCAGGAGGAAACTTCCTTTGACTGGAGCTGGGTCGCTATCATACAGCCCTGTGGGGATGTGCTGCCGCTTGGGGGTCATCAGTGCTCAGGCAAGTGAGAGTTGAGACCCTGGAGCCTACCATGACCTCCAGCCCCCCACACGTGTGAATTCTGCAGTGAGACATCCAGGAAGCTCAGAGCTAGAGGAAAAAACATCAGCAGATGAGAAGCAGCAGATGGTTGCCATGGTGATTACCTCCTGGAGCGCCAAGTGTCTTTCTTTCAGAACAGCAATGGAGGTGCAGCAGGAGGAACATGGGCACTGGGGAGAAAGTCCAAGTCTGCACCCCGATCTACCCCATATGGACAGCTTGGGGCAGGCCGGCTCATCTCCCCGGGGGTCCGAGGAGGACAGAGGATGCATTTATTAGGTGCTGGCTTTGTGCCAGGCATAGTATGTTGAAGGTTGTCCTTTGATGATCTCACTGAATCTTCTTCCCAGAAAGTGTTGCAGGAATGTGCTACACTCAGCATTTTGTAGAGGTGGAAACAGCAGCACAGAGAGGTGAAGTAACTTGCACAGGAACACACAGCTTTAAGAGCACCTGAGTTAATGCTCCAGGTCCCTTTCTCTTGGATACATTCCTTCTGGAAATTTCAGGCCCATTCCAGAGAAGGAAAGACAGGAGGGAGGCAGAACCAGGGTGCAAAGAGGGAACACTCCAGATCAAACACAGTGGTGTTAGTCCCCATTTTCTGCCTGGGCACCTTGCCAACACGAGACCTGGCACCTCAGGCAGGGAGTACCCCTGGCCCGGGCAGCCCCCCTGGCAGTGGGACACACCATAGCCCCGAAGCAGACACTGCAGCGCTCCAGCTCTGGGGATGCCATCCAGAGCACCTCCTGGTGTCCAGTCCACTCAGGGGCGGCTTCAACCCTGCCCTGCGGGAAACAAGAGGGCTGCCTTCTCCCAGAAGCCTCCCCGCTGTGAACCAGAGCCCTTGCCTTGGCCTTCTCCTCCTCCTCCTCCCTCTCCCTGCGGTCCTTTCCTCCCTGCCCTATCTCAACCTCCTCTCCCCAGAGTGTGGGTTACTGGGCTGGCCATTGATCCCAGCCCAGGCATAGCATAGGAGCTCGGGGAGGCTTTGATGAGCCCTGAAGAGCCCGGGAGCTTTTGGCAGAGCCTGGCGATGTATTTTAGAATGAGCCCTGCTCAGCCCTGACTGCCAGGACGGCCTGCCTTCTCTTCGTGCATCCAAGCCGCAGGGCAACCCTGTGAATCACAGACCAGACAAACCCAGGGCCCAGGAGCCTCCCCAGGCAGGGCTGAAGGAAGGAGCTGGCTTGTGCGTATGCAAGTGTGGACACGGGCAGGAGCCATCCAGGGTGCCCAGGGCTGGGGGAGCAGGAGCAGGAGCCCCCTGCCAAGCCCCTCACCGGCTGGCCTTGGCCTCTTAGCCCTTCCAGCTTTGTCCACCAGTCGGCTCACTCACTCATTCAACAAGTATTTGTTGGCCATTTATTACCCTAGTGCTGGGATGAGAAGGGTGAATGAGACAAAATTCCTAGCCTCATAACCAGACCTCTGACCTCCCCCACCTCGGCTCCCCACCCCGGCTTCCCCATCTCGATTGATGCAGCGTCCTGTGGCTCAGGCCAAACTTCTCATCCAGTCCAGCAGCTAATCTGTCCTTTTGCCCTAGCTCAGAACATACCCACAATCCAATGACTTCTCACCCCTTTCGCCCCTGCCACCTGGTCCTAGACACCATCAGGGCTCCCATACATGGCTCCCCCGGGGCCAACAGGCCTCCCCCCTTCTGTCTCTGCCCCTGCAACAACTTCTTCCCTGGAATCCGAGCCGAGCCTCAAAAACAAGTCAGGTCTTGTCTCCCATGTTGTCACACATCCACAGCCCCCCAGAACCTGTGCCCTGGCTTCTCCCCACCCGACTGAAGTGACCTGACCTTGCACACACACACACACACACACACACACACACACACTCCCTCACCTCCAATGTCAGCTTCTCAGTGCGTCCCTCGGTGCGCCCCTCGTCCCTCTAGACTTGTCCCATCTAACACTGCAGCTCCTCCCCTTCTCCACAGCCTTTCTTGCCAAATAACACGAGATAATTTATTTACATTTTGCTCATTGCCCATGTCCCCGCCCAGGAATGTGAACTCCATGAGGGCAAGGTTTTGTCTGCTTTGTTTTCTTCCCTGAGAACCCACCTGGCCCACAGTACAGACTCAGAAAGGAGAGTCGTGGAATGAGGCAATGAATGACTTGTGGGGGCGACAGTCATTAAAAAAAGGCAGTCCTTGTCTCCACTTCTGCCATTTCCTGTCTGCTCCACGTAGGTAGCCAGTGGTTCTAAAAAACACACTGTGTCCTTCAAGTGTTAGGGCAGGTATGACTGCATGAGGCAGCCCCTTGGGGAACTCCCATCCTCCCCGCCCCCCTTGTCCTGTAATTGCCAGGATCCTGGTGTTCCTCAGGGATGCTGCCTTCTGTAAGAATGAGGGTGTACCTAAATAAAATATATTTTTTTTTTTAAAGAGGGTGCCTGGTGGCTCAGTTGGTTAAGCGACTGTCTTTGGCTCAGGTCATGATCCTGGAGTCCCAGGATCAAGTCCCGCATTGGGCTCCCAGCTCAGCAGGGAGTCTGCTTCTGCCTCTGGTCCTCTCCTCTCATTCTCTCTCTCAAATAAATAAATTAAATTAAATTAAAAGAATGGGGTGTACGTGTCTCACTCAGGAGACAGGATGGTGCAATGGGTGACGGAATGGACTGCCCGGGTCCAAATCCTTGCTAATATTTGGGAATTTAGGCGACTTACCTAAATTGCCTGGACCTCTGTTTTCCTGCCTATAAGATGGGGATAATAACAATACCTTCCTCAGAGTCCCCCCAGGAGAGGACCCAATGAGCTAATACACTTGCACTTAGGAGTTGCATGTGGGACATAGTTAGTGTTAAAGGAAAGGTAGCTGTCATTGTTCTTCAGGGTCTATCTCCAGGGCCTGGCACAAAACCCGGCCCACACTGAGTACTTAGTAAGTACTTGTTGGATGAATGAATGAATGAATGAATGAGGACAGGGATAGAAGGATGAAGAAGTGGCATGAGAACCTAGGGGAGGGCCCAGCCCCAGCCCGAGGAGAGTCAGGAAGGCTTCTTGTAGGAGGGGAGCTGATTCCTGTCGGATGGCGGGGTGGGGAAGGGGAGGTTCACTGAGCAAGGTGAATGTCAGGAGCAGCAAACAGCAAGTGCAAAGGCCCCTCTCCCCTTGGGAAAGCCTTGTTCGTGCAGGGAAAGTCAGTCCAGGACTCAGTGATGGACACTGTAGGCGAAGAGGCCAGGTTTCCCCTGTGCTGGCCATTTTGAGGACATACTTGGGTGAATGAACTGTGCTTTTCCCTCAGACCTGCTGCCCATGGACGACAAAACATTCCCACAGAGGGCAAAACATTCTCCCTGGTCAGATCAGTGGCCCTCTGAGATCAGGGCAAGGCAAGCAAGGAAAAGAGGTTGCCACTTGTTGGGGGACCCCATGGGATAGGCCTGGATTTAACCTGACAACCTTCTCACGTAAAGATCTTCACCTCCGTGTAGAGATGAGGGGACAGAGGTCCCACATCATCCAGCTGAGAGGAAGAGACAGAGTTTGCTCTCGTCAGCCTGGTCCAGTGTGGCCTCCCGCATCAGACTGGCACTCCTGGCGGCCAGGGGTCTGTGCCTCAGCGATACTTCAGTGGGTGACATCCCCCATTCCTAACCCCCCCCCCTTTCAGAGCACAGACCAAGGAACTAAGCAGGGGAAGCCCTCAACAGCCATGGACTAATGGATAGCCAAGTGTCAGGCAGAACTCTCCATATGGACTGGAGGGTGAGCCTCAAGACCTTCCCTCTAGGGCTCCTGATGAGGGCAGACCTCATCAGACACCTGACCAGCCGGTGACAGGAGTGGGGATGACAGGAGTGGGCCTGAAAAGCCTGCCGCCAGAAGAGATTGGGGGGCGGTGCTGAAGGAGGAGGGGCTAATCCTGGGAATCAGTGGGAGCGTCTTACCCAATACCACCCACCCCATCCCGCTCCCACCTACCCCTCTCCCCACTCGACACTTCACTTTCCTCCTCTGTGGGCTTCCTCGTCCTCTGACTGACAGACTCCGCACACTCGCACCACCAGCTGCAGTGACCGGTGGGGAGCTCTAAGAAGAAGGGCCTGGAGTTCAAGGTTTAAGTCCCCGCCCTGCCGCATCTTTGTCATTTTAGGAAGATAACACCTCTCTCTGAGCTTTGCTTCTCTCCCTGTGAAGCATGACACGGCTAAACCACTGCTTTGGAGCCTTGACGTGTGAATTCAGAGACGGGCTGGGATAGCTTGAGGTATCTGAGAGATTTGGGTCCCGCCGGTGAGAATTACTGACATTGGAGGAAACTGGTTTGGAAAGGGTTAAGTGGAGACCCCGCCTCCCAGGCAGGAACGAATCAGGGCTGGCAGGGGAGGAGCCAGGCTGGGAAAGATATCCAGTCCTGCCAGATGCTGCCCGGAGAGGGAACGGGAGAAGACGCCAGTTGGGCAGGGGGCGGTGGGACTGGGCGTGGGGCAGGGTCCTCGGTGTGTGCCCCGTGATAGCTCCAAGTCAGAGGGTGCAGGACCAGCTGCTAGGGGTGGGGGAGGAGGGGACCGAGCTGCCTGCGTAGGGGACAGCCGCGGAGTGGGAGAGGACTAGGACCCAGAGAACTCCCAGCCCCCCAGGCAGGGGGCACCGGCTGCACCCAGGCCTTGACCTCAGCCGACCCTGATAGCCCACATGGGGTGTGGGGTCTAATTTTAGCTCCAGCCGCAGGGCCCACAGCCCAGGAGTGCCAGCCAGTGGGCTACTCCGGAGCCGCTCAGGCAAGGGGAGAATTGGAGAGGTCAGCCCCCCTTCTGTCCAGCCCTGCACCCTGGCCAAGCCACCTCCTGCGAGAGCCCTGACGGGTTCCCCATGGCCTGGCAGACTGCCCACCTCTCTGCTGAGGCCAAGGTCAGGGGGTGCAGCCAGGAGGGCAGAAGGACGTGGCCTTGCAGTGTGGTCAGGGGATTGCATCAGCCTGAGCAGTGCCCAGGGGCAGGGGGCCCTGCTGCAGGGGCAAAGCCCAGCTTGGTTGTCCAAAGGCCAAGGAAGCAGATTCCTGACTGCAAGAAGGCAAGGCCACAAAGTCGGGTCCTATCTGGCTTCCCGGCACCTGGCTGGTGACTTGCGGTTTGACCTTATACAGGCCGCCCGTTCTCAATGGGCCTCAGTCTTCCCATCTGTGCAATGAAGGCGCTGAACTAGAAGGCAGAGCCCAGCTCCAGCGACTCACCCTCGAGCCCCTGCTCCTCCTGCTTCCCCAGCCCTGGCCACGGGTGGCCACATGCAGTCGTGGAGAAGAAAGTCCCTCTGGCTGGCACTGTCGGCCTCTTGGCTCCTCGTCCTTCTGAGAGTCTTCCCCCTCCTCCGCCTGGCAGTGCCTGCCAGACCCCGGGCGGGTGCCCCCCAAGGCTGGCCCCACTGGCTGGACATAGAGCTCCTGCAGAGTTTCTCCCAGCCTGGGGAGCTCCCAGAAGATGATCCTCAACCTCTTCCAGCCCCCCATGGCGGCAGCTGCGACTGGGGAGCTTGCTTTGATGTCTCCAAGTGCAGGGGTGGTGGTCTCAAGGTGTTCGCGTACCCAGTGGCTGGACCGATCTCTGACATTCAGCGTGGGATCCTGGCTTCCATTGAGAGCTCCCGCTTCGGCTCCGTCAGCCCCGAGGAGGCCTGCCTCCTCCTCCTCCTCAGCCTGGAAGCCCCAGCTGGGGAGTGCAGCCCCTTGCCCCAGCAGTGGAACGGTGGAAGGAACCATCTGGTCCTCGGTCTCCACCCAAACTTCTGCCCCCAGACCTTCCAACTGGGACAGGCGATGGTGGCCAAGGCCAGCCCCACAGTGGACACCTTCCGGCCTGGCTTTGACGTGGCCCTCCCGCTTCTCCCCGAAGCCCACCCATGGCGAGGTGGGGCCCCTGGCCAGCTGGGACAGCACAGCCCCCACCCTGGGGTGCCCCTGCTAGCCCTGGCAGAGGAGAGGGGCGGGTGGCGCACGGCAGGCACTGAGTCCTCTGCCTGCCCCCGGGATGGGCACTGTGAGCAGGACCACGGACCTGAGCAGTAAGTGGACCTTTACCTCTGCCACCCCGGGGTGGGGGTGGGGGGTGGGTAAGGCGGGTGCTGGGTGGGAGGGATCTGCAGTGGGAGTGAGCCCAGAGGCCAGGGTAGAGGGCGGATGGAGATGGGACTGGAGAACCAGCTAGGCCTGACGAACTCTGGCCCCAGCTGCCCCAGAAGGGAGAATCAGGTTAGACTGAGAGAAACCCCACTCAGAAGGTCCTTTGTCACACGGGGTATCCAAAGTAGGTTTGGGGGTTCTCCCTTAGGGGTCCGTAAACACAAAAATATGACTCACTCCTACTTACTCTTTTTCTCTTGTTCCAATTCCTCCTTCCCTAATATTTTAACATACATGTCTGTTGGGCTTGGTCTGTGCTAAAGTATAAATAATCGTTATAATAAAATAATACTAACTGCTTTCATTTGTTTGTGTACCAGACACTAAGCTCAGAGAGGTTAAGTAATTTGTCTGAGGCCACCCAGACAGACAGGGCACAGTGCTGAAATCCAGAGTTGCCCGTTTCCAAAGCCTTCAGCATTAGAATTCTGAGTTTTAACCAAGGGTGTACGATCAACCCATCAAATGCCTCAGAGCCGTGGAGATTAAGGACTAGTCACAGATGGAAGCTGCTCCTGTGTCTAATTTGGGGAATTAATCTCTTAAGGAAACAGCAAATATGAATGAGGTCAGACCAGCAGAAGAACTTCCCACCAGCACGACTGCCTGGAGACATGTAAGGGGCGTGGTGGCCTGTGGGACATGGAGAGTTGTTCAGAAACTCCTGTCCCTGGGCTAGTTGGAGTGACAGGCCTCAGGTGATAAAGCAGTTAACCCCTAAGTATCCAAACCCCTCTGCGCCCCTGGGAGGCCGGCAGTGTCCGAAGTGTGGTTGTGCAGGCCTGTATTCCATTCCTTTTGAGGTTGTCCAGGCCCCGAGCAGCAGCAGGTTCCTTCTCCATGCGTGGGGCAGACCCGAGTTGGAACCTGTTACTCTGGTGTCCTTCCCTTGCTCCCTCCCTCAGGTATCTCCCTGTTCTCTGCTAGAACAACATGGGCTGTTCTCAGCTCACCACCCCTGTCCCCCACGGGAATTCTTCACGTGGCCAAGCTCCCTTTTTGCCTCTGCCTCTCAGGGGCTTCTCTCAGCCAGAGGGCTCTGCTGGGAATGCAATTCCTCTACCTCCTCAAGGCACATGGCCTCCAGGGAGCCCCACAGCCAGAGGTAGGAATGCAATGGCCTCTTTAGCCCACAGGCCCTGCTGCCCGGACCCATCCTCGGAGTGATCTGAAAGGTCGGGGATCACCCCCACCCCCAGGCCCCTGAAGCTCAGAGCTCAGACAGAGCTTACCTTCAGTGAACAAGTTTCTCTTGTTCACCATGGCCCCGCCTGACCTTCCTAATTAGACTTTTAGCTGCTCTTGCTTATAGAAGATTTTTTTTTTTTTAAGATTTTATTTATTTGTTTGACAGACAGAGATCACAAGTAGGCAGAGAGGCAGGGGGATAGAGAGGAGGAAGCAGGCTCCCTGCCAAGCAGAGAGCCCCCATGTGGGGCTCGATCCCAGGATCCTGGGACCATGATCTAAGCCGAAGGCAGAGGCTTTAACCCACTGAGCCACCCAGACGCCCCTAGAAGTTCTTCTTTCGGCTGACTTTAATTACTGCACTGGTGAATCTGAAAGCTATTTCGGTCTGAACTTCTTTGCGAAACTGGAAATTAGGGAGCTTCACACAGGAAGCGAACTGAATGTGTTCTGATGGAACCCAAATTGGCCAGAACTGGCCAAGGCTTTCTCACCCGTGCGGGCCGCCCTCTGGGTAGCATGGTGGGTGAGTTTATTTCCAAGGGGTAATGGCTGGCAGACTCTGACTGTCCTCTGCAATTTCCCCAGTTCTGTCTTTGACCTCAGCTCCCACCCCCACCCCCTGCAGAGAACAGGCCTTGTAATCTCTGGAGTAACGTTAAGCCTCAGTTTCCCTGAGGTGTCAGGCAGCTGCCTGAAGCAGCCAGACAGTAAGGAGAGAGGGAGGCCACCAGCCACAGGGCAGCCCCCCGAAGGTGGCCTGAATAAACAAGCACTGGCCCGAGAAAGAGGCAATTCCCAGTCCCTGCCACTGTCCCACAGCCACTTTCCCACATTCACTGGGCAGGCAGGGAGGCCGAGGGGGAGGGGAGGAAGTGAACACGTGGAGCCCAGTGCTGTGCCAGCCCCTTTGCACAAGTCACACACCCTCAAGTACCCTGCAAGGGAAGCATTTTCATTCCCATTTCAGGGAACAGGAAACTGAGGTTCAGAGTGGTGGAGGGAGCCAGCCAAGGCCCTTGGGTGATGAACTCCTTGACTCATCACGGCCTCCCTCGAGTTTGTGATGGGGCGGCTACGGAGCTGGGCTTCAGCCCTACACTTCTGGCCCCAAAACCCGTATTTTTCCACCTCCGGTGAACAGTCTCCTATTGCTTTGGAATAAGCCTCCACCCTTTTAAATTGTTATTTATTTATTTTTATGAATAGGGAATTCATTCACAGGCTACAAAATTCCAAAGGCACAAAAAGGGTATACAGTAAATCTCCCTCCCACCCCTGACTCTGGCCACCCAGTTTTCCTTCCTGGAGCCAAACACCGTTTCTAGTTTCTTTTCTGAGGTACTCTGTGTGCACGAACAACGCATGTGTGTGCTCTCTCCCACTTAGGGTTTTTTTTTTTTTAAACATAAATTCAATGCATGTTTTAAGGTCTCCTTTGGATCTAGGAGGCACAGTGCCTAGGTCCTGTGGTACTTTCAGGGACCCAAGAAAATTTTTATTTTGATGAAATGATTTTCATTTCTTTAAAAATCAGAAGAAAAAAACCATACATTTAAGTGGAAGAAAATGTTTTGATATATATGTTTTTTGTTTTTGTTTTTTTTAAGATTTATTTATTTATTTTAAAGATTTGTTTATTTATTTGATAGACAGAAATCACAAGGAGGCAGAGAGGCAGGCAGAGAGAGGAGGAAGCAGGCTCCCCACTGAGCAGAGAGCCCGATGCGGGACTCGATCCCAGAACCCTGGGATCATGACCCGAGCCGAAGGCAGAGGCTTTAACCCACTGAGCCACCCAGGCGTTCCAAGATTTATTTATTTTTTTGACAGACAGAGATCACAAATAGGCAGAGAGGCAGGCAGAGAGAGGAGGAAGCAGGCTCCCTGCTGAGCAGAGAGCCCAGTGCAGGGCTCAATGCAGGGCTCAATCCCAAGACCCTGGGATCATGACCTGAGTCGAAGGCAGAGGCTTTAACCAGCTGAGCCACCCAGGTGCCCCTTGTTATATATGTTTTTAAAGATTTTATTTGACAGTGAGAGAGCACTAGCCAGGGGTAGGGGTGGGGCAGAGGGAGAAGGAGAAAGAGACTCCCTGCTGAGCTGGGACTGCCGCGCCCCCTGCCCTGTGCAGGACTCAATCCCAGGACCCTGAGATCCTGACCTGAGCTGAAGGCAGATGCTTAACTGACTAAGCCACCCAGATGCCCCTAATATATAATATTAATGTTTTCATTTATTTTTAAGTAATCTTGACCAAGAGTTGCACACCCCACCAAATGAGCCAGCCAGGCACCCCAGTGTTTTTGTTTTTATACCAATGAAATTATCAAATGTAATTTATATATAATATCTATGGCAGAGAGACCCCAAAGGCCAAAGAGCCTATGGCACATGGAAGTCACAGTGTGGCCCTGCCTATAGCCAGCCCGCAAGAGGGCCCAAGGGAGCCACACTGACTCCATCCTTGGGCACTGAGGCCCTGAGTCTGTAGCAAGTGCCTTATAGGGTCACAGAACCCTAAGATCTCGTTGGCAGTTTCCATGATGTCCCCTCCATAACATGCACACAGACACACCACACAGCGGCAGGTGCTCATCTAGCTCTGCTTAATTAGCTCTACCGACGGGGATCTCACCATTTCCCTAGGCCACCCCCCGGCTACTGTCAGCGAAATCCATTATTAGAATTTGTGCAGAAACTGACATCTTGGACACCTGGCTCCCGGCTCCTGGGTCTGTCAATTTATCACACATCCGTTCACTGAGCATCCGTTACGTGCCCAGTCTCGGCCAGGTGCTCTGCCAGGCTGTGCAGATGTGGGCCACGGCCCTCAGGCTGCTCCATCTTGTAGGAAAGGCAGGCAAGTTCCCAGTTAAGACCCACATCATTAAGCGGAGAGACGCTGTACAAGCTGCCTTGCTCACTGACTCCTTGACTTCCAAGCTGTGAAGCCCCTCCAGGCCTCCATTCCTTCATCTGTAAAGCAGGGGACTAGCAGCGCAGACCTCCCGTCTTTGAGGGAGTGCTGTGAGAATGAAGTGAGTTACTGCCCCAAAGTACTTCGTACAGGGCTCAGTCAAGGTCAGCTGGCTCATTACTACTGCGGGCACACAGGCTGTGAGAGCAGAGAGAAGGGAGCCATCTTTGGAAAGATCAAGGAGGGCTTCCCAGAGAAGGTGAGGTTTGAGTTTAGACCTTTAGATCGAGTAGGAGGAGGGGCACCCGGGTGGCTCAGTCAGTTAAGTGTCTGCCTTCGGCTCAGGGCATGACCCCAGGTCCCGCATCGGGCTCCTTCCTCCGTGGGGAGTCTGCTTCTGCCTCTCCCTCTGCTGCTCCCCCTGCTTCTGCTCTCTCTCCTATTCTCTCTCTCAAATAAATAAATAAAATCTTAAAACAAACAAACAAAATTATGAAAAAAAAAGATTGAGTACGAAGAATCCCTTGGGTTGTAAGGCAGAGAGGGATGCTCGAGGCTGAGCAAGGACGTATGGAGACACAGAGGAGGAAACAGCAGAGGTTAGTGAGGACTGGGAAGTACAGTTTATTCAGAAAGCTCTTTGGATTCTCGGAAGCCTTGAACTTAGGGCTTCTCAGTCCCTTAGGGCTTTGTTGGAGAGGGAGGAGGGCTGTAGCTGGCTGGTGCTGTGGCAGCTTCTGTTAGAGAATGTTCTGTTGTTTAGCGTGTGAGTTCTTCCAGGAGAAGCCCGGTGGATGCCTGAGCAGTAGAGACAGAAGGGCGGGGGGAGGCAGAAATAACCCAGGGACAGGAGTCAGCCTATTTGGTTCTACTTCCAGCCTTAACCCTGTCTGAGTCCCCAAACTAGTCCTTGGGTCTCTCTGAGACTCAGTCTCCCCATCTGTTCAGTGGTTCAGACTCAGACCAGACAGGATGTAGCTGAGGAGGGTCCTGGGACCTCTGGGCCCTATTCGTCAGTCCCACTCTGAGCAGGCCTGTGAGCTCAGAGGTCCTGCCCCTCCGCACCCTCCTCAAGCCTCCCAGTAGCTAGGTCATGGGCACGGCTTCCCTGGGTGGGCAGTCGCAGGGAGGTGGCTTTGGGGAGGCTGTAAATCAAGCCTCCCCCCCAAACACACACAGCCTGAGTGTGGTCCTGGGCTTGGGGGGAGAAGATGGGAGGAACAGAGGAGGCCTGTCCTCTGGGTGAGGGGGCCTCTGGGCAGCAGCTTCCTGTGCGGTTCCAGGCTGGGGGCCCAGCCCACCTCCTGACAGAGGAGCTTTTCATGGGCCTGGGCTCTCTGGATGGGGGGAAGGCAGGGCACGGAGGCCTCGCGCAGGTGAGGGCTGCCCCAGAATCTGCAGAGCGGTGGGAGGCAGGGGGAGGTGCAAACCTGTGCCTCTCCCAGTCAGACTAGGCCTTGGAAACAGCTGGTCCCGCCCCCTCCTGATTTGCAAATGAGGAAACTGAGGTCCAGAGATGAGAAGGGGGAGATGCCTGAGACCCCAAGGGCAGAGGCAGAACTAGAACCCAGGGCTCCTGCCTCCCACCCCACCATGGGTGAGGGGCGGGTGTGAAGCTTGTGTTCATGTCAGTGTTCATGTGTGGCTGTGCGTGTGCTTGAGTGTTTGTTAATATGTGAAGCACAGATGGTGGATTTGCACACTGTGAACTGGGGAGTGTTGAGGGGGTTGCGGGGGCATGGAGGGAGCCGGTGGGGTGAGGGGCTGGTGTCTCAGGCCTCACCTGTGCGGTACCCCTCCTGTACCTCCTTAGGACCCACCCTGGGGCAACGCTCCCCAATGCTACCTTCTGCCTCATCCCTGCCCACCAACCTGACGCCTTGCACTTCCTCCAAGCCCTGCAGGTACAACCCCAACCTGGGCATGCCCTGGCCCTGTCCTCCCACACTCCTGAGCTGGCAGGCTCTCTCGGCCAGGCCCGGGGAAGGGACCGTGAGCTGCCCACACCCACACTCGTAGAACAACCGGCTACCCAAAAAACCGCCTTTCTCTCCTCTGGGTCCCTTGTCCCCAACGGAAGCAGCAGCTAGTTTGGAACTGGGGGAGGGGAAGTGTGTTCAGGATGTGACTGGGCTCCCCAGTGCCTACCTTTCCCCCAGGCCGGCTGTATCCCTGTGCTTCTCAGCCCTCGGTGGGAGCTGCCCTTCTCCGAGGTCATCGATTGGACCAAGGCGGCCATCGTGGCTGATGAGAGGCTCCCATTTCAGGTAGCTCAGGGCCCTGCGCACAGGGTGGGGACTGAACCCAGGATGTGGGAGAAGCCTGGGATCTCAGCCTCCAGGCTGATCTCATCCCTCGTTCATATCTCCCCGTATGTGTATATTCATGATTTTGCTCCAAGCCCCAAGCTTCTGGGGCTCCCACAGGATCAAAGAGAGGCAGAGACTTCTGACAGTTTGAGAGCAAGTCCTGAGCCTTTTCCAGCCTCAGTTTCTCCAATCTGTACAATGGGATAAGTTAGACCAGATGATCTCCACGGGCCCAGCCGAGATGACTCGACCAGTTTAAGGGAAAGCCATAAAAATCCAAAATCTGAGTGCCTCCAGGGAGGTTGGGGTGGGAAAGCAAAATGCACGGTGACTTTCCCAGCTGATGAAACTACTTTTGCTTGCCCGACAATGAGAGAACTGCGTACGCCTTGAATCTCCTGAGAAGCGAGAACAGTATGGTAGTTAGTAACAGTAGCTGCCTGCATTGAGCTGCTACCATAGGCCAAGCACTTAACGTATATTGTCTTAGTTATTTATTTATTTTTAAGACGTTTAAAAAAATTTATTTGAGAATGAGAGAGCACACAAGTAGGGGGAGGGGGAGAGGGAAAAGGAGAGGGAGAGGAAGAAGCAGACTCCTCGATGAGCAGAGAGCCTGAGGCAGGGCTCGATCCCAGGACCCCAGGATCATGACCTGTGCCGAAGGCAGACATTTGCTTAACTGACTGAGCTACCCGGGAGCCCCTGTATAATCTAGCTTAATTCCCACAGCCGCCCTATGAGGCAGGTACTGTTATTATCCCCACTTTACAGATGAGGACACAGACTCAGAGAGGTTGAGTAGTTTGTCCACAGTCACACAGTTATTAAGTGGCACTTAGGCTCAACTCTGTGTGACCTTGATTATTACCTGGGACTTGGCCAAAGGTGGCTGCTTGGAAAACTGTGGGGAGAAGGCTTCTGGTTCCCAGACCTCCAACCTGGGTGGTCCCATCTTAGAGTCAGTCAGAGCCTGACAAGGCCCCATGCCTTCTCCTTTCCTCCCTCTGTACCTCAGGTCCTCGCTGCCCTCCAGAAGATGCCCCCCACCCGGGTCCTTGCCCTGCGTCAGCAGACCCAGTTTCTGTGGGATGCCTACTTCTCCTCAGTGGAGAAGGTCATCCATACCACTCTGGAGGTGAGGGAGACTTCCATGATGGGAGCCATGGTGCTTGGCTCCTGCCTCATTCCCTCTCCACATCCCTCTCTCCAGACACATCTTCTACCCTGCTGTTTGGACTTCTCCCCTGCAGGGGCTTCTGGGATGAATCTGAGGCTTGACTCTGAGCTCTTGGACAAGTTCCTTCTCCAGTCTTGGCCTCGGTTTACCCCCATCTGTAGAGGGATAGCTCTGGCCAATAGATTTCGAAGCCTGTGCCAAGGTGTCAGCCCGGGTGATGGTCAGTGGCTGCCTTCAGTGCTGTGTTAAAGGGGAGTCTGGGTCCGGAAAGAATGTCGCACTCGCAACTCGTTAGCCACATCTGCCCTGAGTGAGGAAGGACAAGGAGGCAGCAAGTTCACCATCACTGGCCACTTCTGGACACCGTCACTGAGTGCCCCCTATTCTGGACTTCTGCACCTGAGCCCTTCGGACAGTGATGCAGCTGTTGCCCTCCCAGGAACCTGAAGGGGGAGGGGCGGAGGGGCGGAGGGGCGTGGCTATGCCAGATCTGAACTTCCCCAGACCCTGCCCACGACCACACCCGCACAGCCCTCTCTCATTTCACAGATTATTCAGGACCGGATCTTTGGAGCACCTGCTCACCCCTCGCTCCTGTGGAACAGCCCTCCAGGCGCCCTCCTGGCCCTGCCCACTTTTTCTACAAGCCCCTCGGACTTCCCCTTCTACCACCTACAGCGGGGTATGCCTGGGGATGGGACAACTTGAAGTCCCCTCACCAACTCTTCCCAAGACTGTCCCAGCCTCAACCACAGAGCCCTGCCATGCCCTTCCCTGATTCACCCACATCTCTCCTGGCTCCTGGAGTCCCCAGCTCAGGCCACCCTTTAGGGGGTCCTGTCCCCTCCCACCCTAACAGCCTGTGTCTCATTTCCCTAGGCTCTCGGCCTGCTGGCAGGTTCAGTGCCCTGATTTGGGTGGGGGCCCCAGGCCAGCCCCCAGTGAAGCTCATCCAGGCGGTGGCAGGCTCCCAGCATTGTGCCCAGGTCTGTCCCCTTTGCCAGTGGGGGCCCTGGGATCCAGGGCGGGGGCGAGGGAAAGGGCAGGGCCCTTGAAGACATCTAGACCCCAAGCGTAACTACATGTTTTGAGGGGAGGCACAGGAGGGGTTTTCAAGGGGTTTTCACTGCCCTCTTTTTTAAGTCCCAACATTCTTGTTCCTTTCCTTCTCCCCCCTCCCCCCGCAAAGGAAACTGATGAAATCATGTAAAAGGCAGGTACCCCTTGGGGCCACTGGAGAGGTAAACAGGCGATCACGCGTGTACTCACCCATCAGTCATTTTCTCAGCGCCAAGCCCGTGGGGGTGATGCTGAGGACTTCGAGAAAAAGCAGGAAAGGATTCTGCCCCGGATTCAGATTCAGTTAGCACTTTCCGGCACACGCTGTCAGGTGTCACTTCCAGAGAAGCCACATAGCCTCCTGAGGGGACTTAACAGGGGAAGCAAGCCCTTAGCTCGGCCAGGGACAGACAGAGCAGCTCCACAGAGGGGACATTTGAGCTGGGCAGCGAATGATAAAGGACCAGAAGTGATCAAAAGCCTCTGAGAGAAGATGGGGATGGGACGAGGGGCCAGGACCCAGGCTAGGGGCTACCACAACTGGCTGTCCCCAGTTCCGATGCTGAAGGTAGCTACCTTCGGGTCACACCAGAATTCCTGCCTTCCTGATGCCCAGAGGTAAAAACAGGGCAGCAAAGGACGGACCTTGGCTCCAAGTAAACTCTCCCAAACTCAGAAATACAGCTGTTCTCCCAGCCTTCAGGAACACCCCCTTTTCCTCCTAGATCCTGGTTCTCTGGAGCAGTGAGAAGCCACCCCCTTCCAGGTGGCCCAGGACAGCAGTGCCCTTGACAGTGCTGGCCGGGCAGAGGAAGGTGAGGAGTTGGGGGGAGGGGCGTGGGAGGGAGGGCTCCAGCCCCCGCATGCTGGGAACTGGGGAGGGCACACATGGCTGCTTTGCTTGAGCCCGAGCCAGATCTGGACTTCCAGTCGGGCCCGAAGCTGGTCAGGAAGTCGCGCCTCACTTGTCCCTTAAGGATCTCCCCAGGCGGACTGCTTGTGCCGTGTGGGTGCAGCAGAATTCCGTGGAGTGGACGGTGGGCTGTCTGATGTGGGTCTCAGCTGCGGGCCCGATAGAGATGATCCTCTCCCATGCCTGGCCCTTGTGGGTTGTGCCTCCTCCAGAGAGCTGGGGTTTTATGTGATGAGGGAAGGCAGAGGGGATATGTTGGCTGCCATGGATGAGCCAGAGGAGAAACGTGGAGTCTTGAAGAAATGAGAACAGATGGCAGCAAACAGAGCCAGAGGAGGGTGGCTTCTGAGAACCCGGGATGCTGGGAGCCCCCTGCGTGCTGTGTGGCTCTGGGCAAGTCCCTTCATCTCTCTGGACCTGTTTCTTTCAAAGAGAGGATGTCTGACAGTCCCTCCCAGGGTTGAGGCGAGCATGTGATGTGATAAGAGGAATCCCAAAGGGTGGAAACTGGAGGGGCCCCTGGATACCTTCTGCCCCATCTGCTCCTGGTCCCAGGTCCAGGCGGCCCGGCTGTTGTCAAGTCCTGCCTTCTACACCTGCGTGCCGGGGCTCCTGCTTCGTGGCTGTGTAGACTGTCACGGTGGGAGCCCAGGGACGGTTGCCACGGCTGAGTCGGCCTCACCTCCCTCCCACTATAGGCCAGCGACCGCTTCTTCCCGCACCGAGCCCTCAGCACGGATGCCATCCTCAGCCTCGACGCACAGAGCAGTCTTACCACAAGCGAGGTGAGGTCACGGCCCGAGAGGAGCCCAGGGTGGAGGGGGGACAGAGACACCTCAGATTCCCAGAGCAGTGAGGAGCCTGGGACCAGCGCCCGGGTGCAGCCTCCTGCTTTTGAAACCACCCCCGAGAGCCTGTCGGCCTCCTCCTTAGTCATCTAGCAGAAGCTTTCAGCAAACTTTTAAAAACAGTTTTCAGCTCCCAGGGGGAAAAAGCACTGTTTCCAGCTCCCCGTTGGGAACCCCCACCCCACCCCACCCCACCCCAGCGCAGCAGTCCTGGGAACTTTCATGCACGCACGTCCTCTCCCGAGTCCCTCGGCCGGGCTGGCCTGGCCTCCATGTCTCTAGATGTTCCCGGCTGGTCGGGAAGTCCCTCCTCATACCTCACTTCAGTATCTCCCCAGGTGGACTTCGCTTTTGTGGTATGGCAGAGCTTCCCGGAGCGGATGGTGGGTTTCCTGACATGGAGCCACTTCTGGGATGAGGCCCGGGGTGGCTGGGGCCACACTGCCGAGAAGGCCAACGAGTTCTCCATGGTTCTCACATCAGCTGCCTTCTACCACAGGTACGGATGGCCGGCCTGGCACTGGGAGCCGAGGGCTAGAGCCCCCACTCCCCCCCACGGCCTTGATCCTGGGCAGGGCAGTGTGGGAGTGAGCGCATCAAGCTAGGGCCTAGAGACCCGGGTTCTGGACTCAGATCTACCACACCCGAGTCGTATGATGGGCAAATCTCCTCAGCTCTTGTGAGGCCTCAACTTTCTTTGTCACCTCACAGGGCTGATGTGATAATCTGATGAGAAAACCATATGAAGGCCTTGGCACACAGGTGGCCAACGAATGGTAGCTAGTGTCATTTTAAACAGAGCTAGGCAGAGGGTAGGGATTTGAATTTGGTGATGGTGATGGCAAGGGAATGGCCCTGAAGACATTTTTTTTTTTAAAGATTTTATTTATTTGACAGACAGAGATCTCAAGTAGGCAGAGAGGCAGGCAGAGAGAGAGGAAGGGAAGCAGGCTCCCTGCTGAGCAGAGAGCCCAACGTGGGACTCAATCCCAGGACTAGGATCATGACCTAAGCCCAAGGCAGAGGCTTTCATCTACTGAGCCACCCAGGCTCCCTACCCTGAAGCTTTATAAATGTGTGTGTGGTGGGCTGGGGACTGCCCTAGGCCTTCCAGAAGCACCCATCTTTGGGGTAGGGACTGAATTCTGGAAGGCCCCTTTAGAAGGGTTCTGTAGATGTGTTTAAACCAAATATGTGTGACCTGGAACCTCTAGTAGGTTTACCCAGAAGCTCTGCGAGGGAGTCTCAGCAGAGTGAAGACTACCCCTAAGGTCTGCAGGGTGGGCCTAGGTTGTTCTAGAAGGCTGCGTGGAACAAGGCTCACCCTGAGCAGCATCAGTCTGGTTAATCCACAACCTTCCTGAAGCTGGTCTTTGGGGCTGCCATTTTTTATGGCCTTGGAACCAACTGACACCCCCCCCCCCATTCTGTCTGAATTCAGTTCCATGGTGGCCCCATGGAACTGTAACAGAGGGGGCAGGGAGGACACCATGTGCTGCAGACAAACCCACACAGTGCAGGACAGCAGAGAGAGATGTATTTCCGGTGTGTGCTCTCTGAGGCCGCCAGGGCTTGGGTGGGGTTGGGGGCGAGCAGCATTTTCTAAGGAGGCATGGGGATTGAAGTTAAAGGGAGAGTGAGGTCAGGAGGAGAATGGGGCCTGGCAGGGAGAAGTAGTGGGTAAATTTGACGGCAGCCCCTCCCTCTCCCCTTGCCCAGATACTACCACACCCTCTTCACCCACTCCCTGCCCAAGGCTCTAAGAACCCTGGCAGATGAAGCACCCAGCTGTGTGGACATCCTGATGAACTCCCTGGTAGCAGCAGTCACCAAGCTGCCCCCTATCAAGGTGCCCTATGGGAAGCAGCGTCTGGAGGCCAGCCCTCCCCTGGTGAGGATCCAGGGGGACAGGTCGGAACTGGGAGGGTGCTGGCGGTGGAAGGGATTCCCTCTCACTAACCCCAATCTTTCTTTGCTGCAGGGTTCATGGGCATGGGGGGTGGGTTTAGAGGACAGAGAAGACCTCCAAAGCGTTTTTCCTCCCCCTTAGGCGCCTGGGGACCCAGACCCGCAGCCGCCGGCCCAGGACTGCATCAATCAGATGGTGGCCGAGTTTGGCTACATGCCTCTGGTCTCCTCTCGCCTTCGTCTGGACCCAGTACTGTTCAAGGACCCGGTCTCGGTGCTGCGCAAGAAGTACCGCAGCCTGGAGAAGCCCTAGCTTGGACCAGCAAAGCCCCCAGTCCGGCTCCTGGGGGGCGCTGCTCCTGCAGAGGGTTGGGGGGGGGCTCAGCCCCCTCCCTTGGGAGGTCTGAAGAGCAATCAAGGCTGCCAGTTAGCCAACACGTCAGGTCCCTATTAGCCAATCACCCCAATGCCCGGAGCTGTGGGGCATCGCCCCACCCTCCAGTCCCGCCGCTTGTGGCAGGTCACAAGTGCAGGGCCCTCGCTCTGGGACTGTGCCCTCAGCCATCGTGACCTTATGCCTGGAATGCCTTTCCCAGCTTCTCTGCAGGAGCTGACTTCTACTTGTCTTTCAGATCTCCGCCTCCTCCACAGACTTGCCTGAACCCCATCCCAGACCCAGTTCCTCTGCTCTTTTACAGCCGAGCGTTCCCCACTGTTCATGCTGCTTTGCAAAGTACACAGTCAAGCCCCAGGACCAGCCTGGAATCCCCGGGAAGGCAGGGCCATGTCCTCTTCTCTCTGGCCTGGCAGGTGCTTCACAAGTATTTGATGAACAGATAAGACCTCAACTGCGTGCCTGGCCCTGTGCCATAGTCGAGAGTGCGGACAGTGTGCCAAGTGAGACAAAACTCCGTCCCCCCCCGCCCCTTTCAGGGTTCTCAGTCCGGCAGTAAGGCAGCCACCCGCAGATGCCTGGGTTGCCAGGCGCGATCTTCGTACAAAGAGGCGCCGAGAAGCCAGTTTCGGGCTTCCCTCCCGAATCTGGCAGAGCAGGGGCCGGTGGGGCAGACAGACGGGAACGCCAGGGGGCCTGCCAGCCCAGCCCAGCCCAGCCCAGCCCAGCCCAGCCCAGGGTTCTGCATTACCGAACATGACCACTAGAGGTCAGCGCCGCCCCGCGCTCTCTCTTCCGGGAATGGGAACGGAGTTCTTGGCGCCCCTCCGGTCAAGGGGTGACCCGGCAAGGGGCTGTGGAGTGTTGATGGGGTGCAGCCCGAGGTCCGAAAACTGGGGGGAGGAATTCGAAAGAACAGTCCCACTCCTTTGGCCCACATACTCTGGACTAAAAAGCCATTTCTAGGTGGGCTGGTTGGGAGATGGGGTGGTCCAGAGCACCCTGGGCCGTGGGGGGGGGGGGGGGGGGGGGGGGGGGAGACTGGAGGGTTCATCCACCTGGAACTAGAATTATCACTTCCGAAATAAAGTGCATGTCCTTGCTCCCTCATGCTCAGGCTATAAATAACTCCTACAGTGGCTGTGTCAGGGTGGGGGACTCAGGGCTCACAGGGGAGTGGGGGTGCTGGGTCCAGCCCAGGTCCAGGGTGTCAGGTGTTTTCCTGCTTTGACGGCCTCACCGCTTTGGAAACTTTCCTGACTAGCTCACCCTGGCCAGCCAGAACATGCCGTCCCCCAGGGCTTCTCCAAGGCCTTCCACCCCCATCGTCCAGTTTGACCTCTTGCCCCTGGATGACTTGGGTCCTCCCTGCAACCAGTCACAGCTGGGGTGCAGAGAGGACTCTCCCTTGGAAAGCATGGGGTTGCTAGCTTATTAAGGTGGACGGGGGCCTGGGAGTTAAAAAGGAGGGAAGGCATTCTGGCCCAGGGTCAAGAGCAGCTGAAGGTGGGTGAGGAAGCACACAGCTGTGGCCCAGGCAGCCTTCCCAGGGCGGGGAGGGCTCTGAGTGCCAGGCCCAGCAAAGAGAAAGAGGCTTCCCCTTCCCACTCACAGCTTCGGCACCCAGGCTCTGAACTGCCTGGGCATGGCCTTACCCATGGAGGGCACTGCCAGGCCCAAGGGCTCACACTGTACCAACATGCAGCCCAGAAGGTTTTCAGCTCCTGCTGTAGAGGGAGGCAGAAACCCCAGACCTGCTTCACAGTGGCTATGTGACTTCAGAGACTCAACCCCTCTGAGCTTTGGTCTTTTCATCTGGAAAAGTAGACCCTCTTGAGAGGTACATAGCCTCTCAGGATCCAGGTTCCTGGGGCCTGGAGGGGAGAAGGGGTTTGATACCCCAGAGAATGGAGCAGAGCAGAACACAGCCATCAGCAACCCCCTGCCTCACACTTCCAGGCCCGATGACTTCCCACAGATTTTGAGGGGCTGAAGAAGCCACTGACCTTTATCACAGGCAAGCCTGGATGACAATGCCTGAAAGACATCAAGAGGTTATTTCGTAGATGGGAAAAGAGAAGCACAGAGGAAGGCCAAATGACCAAGCCTTCCTCATCCTGCCACGAATCAGGGCAGAGGCAAGACAAAATCAGTGCTGCCCCTGGGGAAGCTAGAAACCCACTTGGCTCTTTGGCAAGGTGGCCTCAGGCTGCTACCTTTCCAGCATGATGGTCAAAGTATGCACTCTTCAGACAACACCAGGTGCTTAACAGACTTTGGTTCCAGTCCTCACAACAACCCTGTGAGGTAGGTTCACTCTTAGTCTCTCATTCTCTGAGACCTAAGAGCCACCTAATGAGTCAGGTGGCTGCTTTCTCTGTGAGACTAGGGACAAGTCTCCCCTCTGTATCTTGCCAACGCAAGCGGCCCCTAATTCAGGAATCTACATACGCCTCAGGAAGCCAGTGCCTCCCATCCGTTGTGCCACCAACGGAGCAGGTCAGGCCACACCAGCCACAGCGCTGGCCCACGGAAGTCAGGCTCTGAGATCCCTGAGACTCTTTTTTTTTTTTTTTTTTTTTTTTAAAGATTTTATTTATTTATTTGACAGAGAGAGAGATCACAAGTTGGCGGAGAGTCAGGCAGAGAGAGAGAGAAGCAGGCTCCCGCTGAGCAAAGAGCCCGATGCAGGGCTCGATCCCAGGACCTGAGATCATGACCCGAGCCGAAGGCAGCGGCTTAATCCACTGAGCCACCCAGGCGCCCCGATCCCTGAGACTCTTATCAGGACAAGAGAAGTGGGCCAGGGGCTGTGGGGCTGCCACCCACCCCCCAACCAACCGGGGCAAGGCTTCCTGGGCAGGGGGAATAAGGAAAGAAGAAGCCGGCCAGGTCCTGACATGGTCAGACGCCTCCCCCCTCCAGGAAAGGGAAATGTGGCTCAGAGCTGAAATGACTAAGGCACAGGCAGGCCTCAGGTGCCCACTAGTTTCCCATCTCAGGGGGACAGGTCGGAGAGTGCAGGGTCTTCACAACTCCCAACCCCCAAGGCCTAATCACACCACAGTGTCAGAGGCAGAGGGAGAAGGGCTTCTTCACAGATTCATAAGGCAAAGGCCAGACTGACATGAGGAATAAGGCAGGCGGGCAAGGGGACGTTGGAGCCAGTCTCCCCTCTGTTCCCCCTCACTGTGCTTCCCTGCCTTTCCAGAAGCTGGTGTAGGAAGGCATTAGATGTGGATGGGGCCCAAACCCAGCCCTGCCAGGCACCAACCCAGAAGCTGGAGGAGCAGGGTCATACTAGCTTTACACTTGCCACGTCTCCATCCTTAAACTGGCTATCTAGTCAGATGGGGGAGGCAGGGGATGGGTTCCTTCACACTCGACACAGAGCAGAGGTCAGGAGAGGGACCCGCTTTATAATACATCCAGGGGAGCCCGAGTCCCAGCTGGGCCTGGGGGACACTCAGCCGCAGCGGCTGCAGGTCCTGTCCATGCCTCCGCTGGCACCTGGCCAGGCAGTCAGTCCGAGGGGCCTTGGCATGCCTGACAGTCCTTCATTTCCTCGGAGTAGTCTTCGATCTGGATGGTCATGGTGTGGAAGTGGAACTTGCCCTGCAGGCGGGTGCTGGCTGCCTTCAGCACAGCCTGGCCATCTGCATTCTGAGCTAGGGGCAGAGAGGACACACCAGGGGAGGCACTGGACAATGATTTACTCACTCGGGCCCTGAGGAACGATCAGGAGCCTAGCTCATTCCCTACCCACAGCAGGACATGGTACAGGCATCAGAGAGCACCCCTCCCCTCCGCCCAGTCCCATCCCTGCACTGGGCCACCCTCCAGTTCCCACACCTGGTACCATCCCTCCAGAGCAGGGGCCGCCCTGGCTTTAAGGCTGGGAATCTTGGCCCTGCCACCTAGGCACTGTCAGAGCCTGGGCAAGTGACCTGACCCCCCCACCCAAGCCCCAGTCTCCGTTTCTTCATCTATAAGCATGACTGGGATGACCAAATGAACAAGGTCTATAAAGTACTCCGCGTGGGGCCAAGTTCAAAACCAGCCGCATTGCTGCAGATTTGTGAGGCCCTCGGGCGCTTCAGGGATGGCCCCAGGCCTCCGGCAGCCTCTGTCCCTCACCCCGCCCTGAGGATCCTGGCCACTCACCGATGGCGATGTGGACAGACAGCACAGGCTGGGCCACGGTCAGGGCCCAAATGTGCAGGCTGTGCAAGGCTTCCACCCCTTCCACCGACAGCAGCAGGTCCCGGACAGCCGTGAAGTCCACACCCTTGGGGGTCCCTGAGGGGGGCGGGGATAGGAGCTGAAGGAGCCTGCTCCCTCCTGCCCCTGCTGGTTTCTGCTGAGCACCCTGGCCAGCAAATCTGATGTTGCCCCCACACCCCAGATGATCTCCATCATACTACCCTTCTGTATTTTCCTCCTCATGCCTGACACTGTCTGAAATGACCTTGTCAGTCCCTTCCTCATGTCCCCCTCTAAAACGGAAACTCCACGAGCACGGGATGGTCTGCTTTGTTTACTGCTGTATCCTCAGTGCCTAGAACAGTACCTGGCCCAGAGCAAGTGCCCAATGACTGTTTTCCCGAACAGAAAGGAGAAGGAAAGACGGGCATCAGGGGACCCCCGCGCCCACACGGGCCATCAGCATCATCACTTTTATCTAGGGCTGTCACACTCTGGGGGAAAATGCTCTGAATCACAGCCAAACACTCCGGCTGACTCCACATCAGCACCCAACTTTGGACTGCACCCTGGCCACACATAGCCCCAGGGTCCCGTGACCCTGGGGCACAAGAAAGCTGGTGACTGTGGCAACTCAGGGTGGACCATTTGCCAGTGCAGAAGAAGACCCCCTGCCCCCAGCTGAGCCAAGTGCTCCTGAGCAGAGGCCTCAGAAAAGAAGTCAACGAGCTGGAGGGGTCTGGGGAGTTTTGTCCAACACCCACCATCCTTTTTTTCTGAGCCTCAGTCTGCCACCTGTGCAACGGGAGGCAGAATCCTCGTCCCTCTCTGCCCAAGGGGAGGCAGCTAGAGACTGCAGAGATGTATGGGGGAGGGGCGGAGCAGCTGTTGGTATACACTACCTAGAAGTTAATCTGACTAGACAGGGAGGACACACCCCAGCAGGGAGGGGGACACCTTGGGGCTAGAGGGAAGGGAAGGTTCGGTCAGGGTCATATTTCCAGGAACAGTCACACCTGAGGGCTCCAGTTGATGCCAAGACTGGCCTGGGGCCCCAGGAGGTTTTCCAGCCTATGCAAGGCTCCAGACCATGGCTCCCTGCCAATGTGCTAGGACTCTCCTGCTCCCCCCACCCTGATCCCCACCAAACTTGTTAGTACTGGAGAGCCCAGAGCAAAAAGAGAGCCCCAAGCCCAGGTTACCTTCCATCAGCACCAGGATCACATCTCTCAGAATGGTCAAGGTTGTCCCCAAGACCAGGATGGAGAAGAGGAAGGTACAGATGGGGTCTACGTACTTGTACTCTGGCTACAGAAAAAGGGGAAGGCAGAGCAGCGGCTCACCACCCAACACCTCAGCCTCTCTCTTCCTTCCCACCCAGCGCTGCGGTGGGGAGAGGAGCCCTCTGCGGGGTGGGTACAGGCCTCACCCCGGGCTCTGCCTCCCAGTTCTCTGCCTTTTATCCTGTGCTCACAGGAACAGGCAGGAGAGATCACAGCTCAGGATAAGACAGGCCCTTCCCACCCCTCCTTGCCCAAGGGACTGAAGTGTGAACAAAACTAAAAGGAATCCTAGATACCAGTGGTCCACCATCTCATTCTATAGGTGGAGAAACAGGATCAGTGAGTGCAAGGGACTATCCATCATGTCGCTCGCAGGGGCTGGAGCCAGGCCTCAATCCCAACGCCTGGCTCTTTCCACTACACCACTCTTCCTCTGTGCGGTGGGCAATGCATCGGCAGCCTGCAGGCCTGGGGGTCTGAATCTGACTCCACAATTTCCCAGCTGTGTGACACCATCCAAGTCACTGAACCTTTCTGAGCTGCAGAAACACCACCAGCTGCTCTTCAGGATTACTGTGAAGATCGGAGGTGCTGACACTTGGTAGGCACTGGGTAAAAATGTTCCTTCCTCTCCCCATATAGCGGGGAGGGAGCTAGAACCTGGGAAGGGCCATGTGTAGAGAGGAGCCCCCACTTGATCTATACTCTCCTGCCCACTCCCCCCACCCCCCAGCCTACCTCCCTTTGTCCCCAGCTCTGACCTTGAAGTATAAAATATAGGCTGCCACCAAGATGCCTATGCTCTGCAGAAAGTCTCCAATCACGTGGATAAAGGCAGCTCGGACACTGGGGTTCTCTTGCTGCTGGCTGGGGTCGTGGCTGTGCCAGTGGCCAGACGGGTGAAGAGTCAACCCCATTCTGCAGAAACAGAGACAAAGCCAAGGGTTCACTGACGTAGCAGGGAGAGGCCCCCCAGTAGGGCTGGCCTCCCTATGGGACAAAAATCCTAATCTTCAAACTGCCTGTTCCCTGTGCCTGGTGAGGATCCCAACCACCATGGCCTTCGTTCCAGAGCACCATGGGAGAATGGGCTCAGTTCCAATGCCAGCCTAAATCCGGGCACACAGATGCTAACTCTCAGGACAGGAGGGCACCATGGAGGTCATTTTGTTCCCCCCATCCTTTCACAGAAGGGGAAACGGAGGCCTAGGGAGGGAAGTGACTTGCCCAAGACCACTGAGCCAGGAGAGGAAGCCCAAACAAGACACCCATGTTCCACCATACTCTGCCTCTCACTGACACCACTTTTAGGGCCAGCGGCTTGAAAAAGAACTTGGATTCTGCCCTTACAGACATCTGCTCCTGTAAGAGCTAGACCCCTTCCCATTTGAGGTATGAAGGCTCCCTGTTTATTCCCGCACACATATGGTGGGAAGGTGGCCGAGCTGATGCCACCCCAGACTCCCAGCTCTCAACGGCTCCAGCCTAGGCCTAAGGCAGAACTGAGGTATTCCAGAAACTAGAGCTCAGATTAGGGAAATTCTCATCCTGTGGCCTGTGCATGGCCTCCCTCTGCTGAGAGCAGGCACGCAGACATGTGTGTGAAAAGTGGGAAGGAGGACTCACAGGGAACAGAAGCGACACTCACATGATATTCACCGCCACAGCACAGCCCGATGTGATCAGCATGGTCCCCCCTTTGATCTCATAGTCCCCAGAGATTAGCCTCTCCACCGCCAGGAACACCAGCACTCCAGTCACGACCCAGATGGACAGTACAGAGAGCAGGGCTCCCAGGATCTCTGAGGAAGAACCCAACACCCATCTTAGCATGCGGCCCTAAGACTGAGGCGGCCTCCCCAGCCCTCCACGATCCTCCTGCCCCATCCCTGTAAAGTCAGGGTCTGGAGCCACCTGGGCTCTGCCGAAGGTATGGCTGGCATGGTCACGCCTTACAACCTCACCACTCATCCCTCAGAGGACGTCAGAGCTAGAAGGAACTTAAGTCACCCAGGTCAACCCTTTTTGTTTTACTTGTGAAGAAACTGACTTACTAAAATATGTACCTATTGCTCAGCTGAAGAACTGAGGCTTCTGAGGAGAGACTGGGGCATCTCCCACCAAGAAGAAAATGATAGTGTGGCCCAGAGATGAACTAAAGGGGGCTTAAAGCCTTTATCTTCCAGTAGGCTTTGCTGACCCTTTCCCTGCCCCGGAAATTATTCCACATGCAATTATGTACAGAGTTAATGCCATAGTCATTTGTTCTTGAAGTCTGGCCATTTCATTTCTTAGAAAGGTGAACTCTCCTTCCCTGTAGGTTCCCTCCGGAGGTTCCCAGAGAACAGGGGACCAGGGCTCTCCCATCAGACTGGGAGCTACCAAACGACAGAAGCTAAAACTGACATTCTCTTCCCCACCCCAAGTCACCCTCCCGGCCTCACTCAGGGATCTACCTGCTGTAGCCACGAAAGAACCCACATCTTGACCTGCCCCCTCTTCCAACCCCATTCCCACCCCAACAGGGGTCCTCACCAGCTCGCTGCCAGCCGAAGTTCATCGTCTTGGTGGCTGGTCGGGAGGACATCCAGAGAGAAAAGAGGCTGACCAGCATGCTGGCAAAGTCAGTGAGCAAGTGGGCTGCATCAGTCATGACCGCCAAGCTGTGAGCTAGGTACCCACCTGCAGGGGCAGGACCCGAGACGGAGGGGCCTTATCAGCAACCCATGGAGCCAACTTCTCAGACTGTGTGTGCAGCAGGCAAACCATGGGGTCTGGAGAAAAATCATGTGTTTGGGACCTCTCCACCCATGAGCTGTGTAACCATGCACAAGTCACTAACTTCCTGTGAGCCTCAACTTCTATCTGTGAAATGGGACTGACAAGATCTACTGAGAGGGGAATTGTGAAAATCAAGTTCAAATAGGGCCTGTAAAGCCTAGGAGGCACTCAGTAAATGCTCTTTCCTTCTCGGCATCCAGGCCATCCCTTACACACTGGTTGTGCATAATCTTGGGCAGATTACTTAATCCTAACTGCCTCCGTTTCATCAACTATAAAATAAGACCACCACCCATGATAGTATTAGTGTGTCATGAGAACTGGATGAGATAACCTGCATGTAAAAGACTCAGCATAGTGAATGTTCAATAAATGGGGCTATTCGTAGGTTCTTTTTAATTAAGTAGGCCCCACACCCAATGTGGGGCATGAACTCACGACCCTGCATGCTCTGGGCTGAGCCAGACAGATGCCCCAAGGCTATTAGTTAATTAATATTACTGGGAACATCCTGGAGAAAAAACTTTTAGATCATGAGACTATCCATGCACCCAATTTCGTTTAATTAGCACAAAAGTTCTTACCAACGACTTCCCCAATCATGAACACCAAGCAGATGGCAGAAGCCACATAAAGCTGTCGCCGGGCCCGCTCCTTCTTGGGGTCGAAGTGATTGCCAGGACCCTTCTGGGCATGACAGTAATGATTACTCTCAGTGACTAGATCAATGGCCTGCAAGTCCAGGCCAGATGGGGACAGAGGGATCCAGCCAGTCCCCTCCTGCCACAGAGATCCCGTGTAAGACCTGGCCAGAGAGGATGGGAGAGGCCCGACTCAGCTCTGAGTTGGGGGCAAGGAGGCCAGACTCCAGTCCCATCTCTCTTTGGGGTCTTGGCAAACGTTCCCACGCGTCCAATTCAGGGAATATCTAAGGGCACTCCAAGCTGAGGAGTGACCAAAAACTCGTGTTTGGAGTGGGGTGCTGGGGAAATGACCAGTCCAGGGGTCTTGAGGTCTTGGCCCAGGGTGTTCCTTCCTCCCCCACCCCACCCGGGTCAAAGACGGAGAAGGAAAAGACCTTGGGACGCGGCCAAGGGGCAGGGCCAGTGCAGCCAAGCACGGAGAAGGAACAGAACTCAAGCTCTAGGAGAGCAGACGCCCCTCTTGCGCACTTGGGGACACAGGGCCTCCCAGGGCAGAGCTGCCCCGGGGGCAAAGTGTCGGGCCAAGGGCGGGGCTCCAAGCATGCGACTGCCCACTAGTGGTCAGGATCCGTGCTCAGCCGCGGGGGCGGGGGAGCTCCCCCCCGCCCCGCGTCCAGGTTCGATTCCCTCTTTTCCCTCTCCTTCCCCGTCCCAGTTCAAGCCTCCGGCAAAACCGTCCACTGTAAACCGCAAACCAGGAGATGCGTCCGGAGCCGCTGAAATCCCCGCCGCTCCGCAGACTCTCGCCTTACCGGGCTCCCACCCTGGCGTCCACCAGATGCTGCCTCTCCGTGGGCTCCATGAGGCCCCACATGCCCCGCGCGGGGTCCGGGAAGGCGCGCGGCCGCCGTGCCCAGTGCGCCCTGGAAGTTGCGCGCGGGACGCTGCGCCGCGCGCCGTTCCCCGCGCCCCTGCGCCCGCGCCTCCCGCCCGCCTGCTGCTCCGCGCTGCAACTCCCGCCCGGACCACGCTGGGGGCCGTCCCGCTGCCGCTCCGGCCGTTCCGGCCGCTCCAGACAGTCCGCGCCCACAGCTGCGCCCAGCGCCCGCCCGCTTTATCCTGCCCCGGCCACCCCGTGTGAAGCCGCTCGCTGCGCGTCGTGTGCAAAAGCCCGCCGGGAAGGGGGAGGGGAGGCCGGCTGCGCAGGTTTTCCCGGCGCTGCCCCCGAGCACCCAGTCTTCAGCGCCCCTGGGGCCCGAGGAGCCCACCCCACGTGACTAGGACTAGGCGACGGCTGCGCGCACTGTCCCCTGCGCTCGGCTGGCCACAGCCCGCCGAGGCGCTCTCGGATCTCGGTTTGTTGAAATCCGCTTTCAGTCCCCTGAGAGCAGGAATGTGGCTCCTGAAGTTAGGTGTGTTGTCCCCTCAGGCTGAAGGCTCCTGGGGTTGGCTGCTCAGACTAGGGGGGGGGGGTCTCCTGGGGGCGGGGTATGCGGACCCTCGGGCTGGGGCAGGAGCCCTCCTTAGGACTGGCTGTGACCCACGGGCCCATCCCAGCCACCGCAGCTGCGCCTCTTCCTCCCCTCCCGCGCGCTCGCGCTCCGATTAGATTACTATCTGGAGTAGCTTTATCTCCACCCCTACGTAGAGCAGAGTAGCCTTCAGCAGCAGTCCCCATCTGCAGAGAACCGACACCACCAACCCCCTCCCTTCCCCGCCCTTCCGCCGCTCACGGAAGCCCCTGGAAGGTGCTGTACGCGGTGTTCCACCAGAAAAGCTGGCCCAACTGGGTTGGCTTGGTGCCCTACCCACTTTAAGCTTTGTCTTCTCGCTGGGGCTCGGCGCGGGTGTCGGGACCTTATGGCCTAGCCTTATGGGTGGACTCTGATAGGGACCTATTATATAGAAAACTCTGGACTGCTGACCTCTCAGCCCAGTCACTTCATCATCCCCAGTACGCTTGGTCTAGGGGACCATGGCTCGGCTACGTCCCTTCAGGTAGACAAGTGTTTAAGTTGCAAGCTACTTGCCCACACCATTGGGGATAAACAGGTTCCTTCAGTCTTTCCTGGACAAGAGTCACTTTATTTGGAGACCAGGTGTGCGGAGTGAGGGTGGCAGCAGCATGCCTACCCAGACTGGGTACCCACTGAGTGCCTTTCCACCTTCTGTGGTCAGTGAGTGTGAGAAAGGTCTACCTTAAGCTTTGTGGTTTTCCTGGTATAATCTAAGAACCAGAAGATCCAGCATTACCTGGAAAAGGTGTTAAAATGCAGGTTCCCAAAAGGCTGCATCAAACTAACTCAATCAGAATCTTAAAACTTGGGGCACCTGGGTGGCTCAGTGGGTAAAGTGTCTGCCTTCGGCTGGGGTCATGATCCCAGGGTCCTGGGATCCAGCCTCAGAATGAGCCAGGAATCACATGGGGCTCCTGCTCAGTGGGGGGGGGGGGGGGTGGGGAGTGGAATCTGTTTGTCCCTCTTGCTCTGCTGCTTCCCCCCACTTATCCACTCTCTCAAATGAATAAGTGAAATCTTAAAAAAAAAAAAAAAAGAATCTTATGACTTATTTGATGGCAAATGTTTACGGTTTAAAAAGCATATTTTGGGGGCGCCTGGGTGGCTCAGTGGGTTAAAGCCTCTGTCTTTGGCTCAGGTCATGCTCCCAGGGTCCTGGGATTAAGCCCTGCATCGGGCTCTCTGTTCAGTGGGGAGCCTGCTCCCCCCACCCCTTGCCTGCCTCTCTGCCTACTTGCCATCTCTCTGTCAAATAAATAAATAAAATCTTTTAAAAAAAAACAAAAACATATTTTTTGTGTCCCTCGTTCCCTTCAATTCAGAGCACATTGTAAGTCTTAATAGATGCAGATTTATAAGTTGGATTCAGATGTATGTATTCATTTTGTAAAAACCTTTTATGGCAATTTTCCTTTAAATTAATACTTTCCAAGATGTACTTTAATTGATTTGCAAGAGTATGACCAGTCAAGACTTTGATACAGTGAAAAAGTGCTAGGTCCCCTTATTTTATGCCAGGAGGCCTAAGGGAATGACCTAGCAATTCCTAGACCTCAACCTAAGGAATTTTATTTTTAAAAATAGAGATTCCAGGGGCACCTGGGTGGCTCAGTCTGCTAAGTGTCTGACTTTTGATTTGGCTGAGGTCATGATCTTAAGCTTGTGGGATTGAGCCCTGTGCCAGGCTCCACACTCAGCAAGGTCTGCTTGAGATTCTCTCTCCCCACTCCCCCTGCCCATCCCCCCTCCAGCACCTGTGCTTGCTCTCTCCCCTCTGTCTCTCTCAAATAAATAAAGCTTTAATAATTAAAAAAAAAAGTACCTTTACCTAAAGTATTGAAAGATAAAATGATTTGATATTTGGGATTTACACCCCAATAATCTCAGTGCTAGGAATGGGTAATGATAGAGATGAAACAAATGTGTCAAAAACTGTTGAAACTGACTGATGGGTACTTTATACTATTCCCTTTACCTTTCCATATGCTCGAAATTTTCCCAAATTAAAGGTTTAGGGAAAAATAAACTTTTTCTGGGGCACCTGGGTGGCTCAGTGGGTTAAGCCTCCGCCTTCAGCTCAAGTCATGATCTCAGGGTCCTGGGATGGAGCCCCGCATCGGGCTCTCTGCTCAGCTGGGAGCCTGCTTCCCTATCTCTCTCTGCTTGCCTCTCTGCCTACTTGGGATCTCTCTCTCTCTCAAATACATAAATAAAATCTTTTAAAAAATAAAAAATAAACATTAAAAAAATTTAACTTTTTCTGGTGATTCAAATGCAGCAGGCTATGGAACCATATTGAAGATTCACTGGCATAACCCCTTTGAAGCTTTCCTTTCTTACAGCAATGATCTTAAAGGAAGTTTGTTTGTTTGTTTGTTTGTTTTAAAGATCTTATTTATTTATTTGACAAAGAGATCACAAATAGGCAGGGAGGCAGGTGGGGGGTAGGGGGAAGTAGGCTACGGCTGAGCAGAAAGCCTGACGCAGGACTCTATCCCAGGACCTTGGGATCATGACCTGAGCCGAAGGCAGAGGCTTTAAACCCACTGAGTCACCCAGGGGCCCCTTAAAGGAAGTTTTTGATCAAGAGCCTTTCGTACTATCCTTAAGTGTTCTGGTTTTCAAGAATAAGCAGAGCCCTTTGTGTGGCCAAATAGAGACCTTCCCATTTGCAATCAAGAGATACTTCCCTGGAACTAAAACATTGTCTACTAGCTTTGACTGCCTTCTCTGTTCTTTCCGATAAGAGATCAGTCCAGAAGATAGTGGACTGTTACGCCTTTTCTCACGTAATCAGCAACCTGGAGTCAGAATGTGGACACGTTGTAATACTGATTCTTGTGATTTCAAAATGATGGAGACCTTTCTCTTTCTGTCCGGAAATTCCATCGGTCATGGCCTATCAGAAGATATTTCAGGACTATAAAGAAAAGCAAGTGTGTGATTACCTAAAAAAGGCACGACAGTGGCTACCTCCAAAGAGGGGGCCGCCTGGGCTTCCAGGGGCTGGCAGTGTTCTCTTCCTTGCCTTGCACAGTCCCAACTCAGAATAGCATTATGCAGCAGTTTCTTAAATCTATAGCCCGTTTTGTTTACTTGTTTACTTTGTGTTGGGGCCGCTTTTAGGCAAACGGGGATCCCCCCTCAAAATATCCATAGGCCTGAAGTAACCAATGGGCTACTTATTATACGGCACAAGTACCAAAAAGGGGGAAGGTTCCATGCCTCACCACACTGCCTCACCTTCCTCCTTTATAAACAGCGGCGACCCCTGCCTCCTTGCAGACAGCCTGGCCTCTGCTGTCCTGCCCTCTGCTCCCTTCCAGGTATATTCAGTAAACTTCTATCTCCTTTATTCTGCCTCAGGTGATTTTTTTTTCTTTTTTAAAGTAGGCTCCATGCCCAGTGTGGGACTTGAACTCATGACCCTGAGATCAAGAGTCACATGCTTAGGGTGCCTGTGTGATTTAGTAGGTTAAGAGTCTGCCTTCAGGGGCGCCTGGGTAGCTCAGTGGGTTAAAGCCTCTGCCTTCGGCTCAGGTCATGATCCCAGGGTCCTGGGATGGAGCCCTGCATAGGGCTCTCTGCTCAGCAGGGAGCCTGCTTCCTCCTCTCTCTCTCTGCCTGCCTCTCTGCCTACTTGTCATCTCTCTCTCTCTGTCAAATAAATAAATAAAATCTTAAAAAAAAAAAAAAAAAGCTGACCTGCTTTCAGCTCAGGTCATGACCTTGTGGTTCTGGGATGGAAACGGCGGCGTCAACGGCAGGCTCCCTGCTCAGCAGGGAGTCTGCTTCTCCCTCTCTCCCTCTGTCACTCACCCCTGCTTGTGCTCGCTCACTCTCTCTCTCAAATAAGTACATAAAATCTGAAGAAGAAGAAGAAGAAAAAGAAGAAGAGGAGGAGGAAGAAGAGTCACATGCTCTATCAGCTGAGCCAGCCAGATGTCCCGCCTCAGGTGAATTCTTGTCACGGCCTGCACCACTGACTTCCACACAATGTCACCCCACATATGGGGGCCCTCATCCTCTCAGGAGATACACCCCATTTAGACACCATAACTGGTTAAAAAAAATTAGTAACTTGAGAAAGGATTAGAAATGAGAGAAAATTTTAAAAATTCAAAGTTAGGGACTGAGTGAGTCTTGGTCCCAGAATAAGAATGGACAAAGGTGTGATGGGTTTAAAGCACTTTTGTAAAGTGAACTGCACAGGATACTAGTTCTGGATGACATCCCGTGAATGAATAAGCTGGGAAATGTTGGGTTAAATACTCAATCCACCAGGAAATATCAAGCGGTGGTATTTCAAACACCATGAACTAGATGGACCAATCACTGTCTAAGGTTAAATCGCCTTCTTTATGGCAGGACTGCTCAGAGCTCTTACCTTGCTGCTGTGTTCTCAATGTTGAAAACATGGGACAGACTCTGCAGTGTTTCTCAAATGCCTAAGTTTGCAGCATCTCAGACCCAGTAAGTCCCTCCTTGGATCCGCTCAGCCTCACCTCTCTACTGGCCCCTTGGCTCCTTGATCCTGGAGACCCTGGATGCTATTTCAGCCTTGGTCTCTGCCTCATCCATCCCCTAGCTCTGGTGGCTGGCTCGGCCTTCCCTGCATTAGGCTGGGCTCCCACAGAACCGCTCTTGGGCCGCCTGTGGTGAGAGTAGCAGCCGCGCCAGCAACCATGTCAAGCCAGCACCCATGTCCAACCTAACCGGGGCCCGGAGGCTCTGCTCATCCCAACACCTGCAGTCAGGTGTGCCTTTTAGCCTACCCCTCCCCCCCCTGCAGCTGCCCCAAGGTGGAGGGAACCGGAAGTGAAACCCAGAAGTGCAAGGGAATTAACACTCTGGGAGGCAGACTTATATCCTGAGACAGAGACAGAATTCCCTCCCTCCTTCCTTCTGATGAACTGATTTGAGCAGTGCTGTGTTCTTTATGACCTGCTAGAAACATCTCATGGAACTGAGCAAGTAGCAGGGGGTCTCTTGGTGATGCTGTGGCTGGCTCAGTGATGCCCCACATCCCATGTCACATTTGCTTCCCTGCTTTCTTGTCCCGCTGCCACTTCCTGCTCCTCTGGCTGCCCTGGGATCGCACCGAGGCTACAGCATTGAGGCTTTGCTTCCGTCCCAGTGTTTGGGAGAACCAGAGAACAAGGCACTAAACCTGTTTCTTGGGGACCCCCTCTCAGGGTCAGTTTTCCGTGCCCCTCCCATTGGGAAATGCTATTTTAAAGAATTTCTTCTTTGGTGGGGCAGAAACCAAGTCCACAGCACACTTCTCATCAGGCCATCTGTCCATCCGCTCTGAGCTCATCTCTCCAGAACAACAGGCTGAATGAAACCCCAGCTCTTTGATAATAACAGAAAGAGAGCGCTGTGCATTTATTGAACAACATGTAACACAAACTCAGGTGCCATCCCCTACTTCATCGATGGGCTTTGACACCTGTTCCGGTACAGTATCCCTTTCTAGGCCTGTGAGTGATCCCCAGCCCTCCCTCCCGGGAAAGGAAAAGGGCAGCTTTGTCAGCCTGACTTCCCTCCCCTCTTTCTAACAATAGCTGGTCACACAATGACCAGGCATTATCATACAAAAGTTCCTTTACAAAAAGCACCAATTGGCATACATATACAAGTATATACAAAAAAATCACATTTAAAAAATGTACAAAATATTCCATTTTGCACCAACGTAGAAAAGTGTCCTGTGTGGTTGTTTCAAGCACGTTTCCAATTCTGGTTCAGTGGCTGCTGGACACAGCAGTGGGGGTCCTACTGCTAGTCCCTGCTCTCTGAGTGGAGAGAAGACACACCTTCCCATTGCCCCTCCAGGGGCCCCGACCCCTCCCACCCTGGGCCTGTCACCAAGGTGGCTGGGCCCCTCCCCACCCTCCCCGGCATCTCTGCATCCAGAAGGTCTCTCCCTCATCCAGTTCCTTACTGGTGTCCTGCAAGAAAAAGACAAAGAAACACAAGGTGAACCAGGGCACGGGGGATCTGGAGTTTACCAAACTCCAGTGACAAAATTATCAGACTCCAATTCCTGCCTGGCCTCTGCCTTCTTAAAGAAAAATAGAATTTAGTCGTCAAAACATGATGGATTGCACATCCAACACAAAACTCCGAAATTCGGAGTACCTGTATTTTTCAACTGGATTGGAATTGAGTTCCAATAGTAACTTGGCTTGAAAAATTCTATTAGCAAACATGTGCTAATTAGCAAACGCGTCCTTTCTATGCGCCACTGTGTTAAATGATCACATCTACTCTTCACCAGAACCTTTTGAGGTCAGTAGTATCGCTCCCCCGTGCACAGATAGGTAGCCTGAGACTCTGAAAAGTTGTGAGCAGCCCAAGATTATACCATTCGTTTCTGGGAAAGCTGCCATTCAGAACCCAGGCACTTAACCACGCTCTGCAGCCCAGAGAGTTTTCTAAATGACTTGCGGGAGGGCACGTGGGTGATCAGATGCTCCCGGGCCAGCGGAGGACTAGACTGAGTGGCAGACTGACAGTGGTGGGCGGAGCAAACTGGCAGAGGGGGCGGTCCCTACCCAGCGCCCGCTCTCTGGGATTGGTGGGGCGGGTGGGGGCAAGCATTGTTAGCTCTTCCCAAAATTTTACAAGAAGGTAGAGATCCAGATTCTTAGTTGAAAGTTCCTTAAAACAAAAAACAGGGGCGCCTGGTTAAGCCTCCAACTCTTGATTTTGGCTCACGTCACAATCTCAGGGTCGTGAGACTGGGCATGGAGCCGGCTTGGAATCCTCTCTCTCCCTCTCCTCTCTCTCTCTCTCCCTCTCTTAAAAAACAAAAAAACCTCCCCCCATTTCCTAATTTTTTAAATGTTGGCAACTAATTTTTAAAAATTTAAACATTGTGCTAGCCAGACAAAAGTTAGCCCAACCTGGCTCATAACTCCCTTGTCTTTTACGTTTTTTTTATGTTACCCTGTATTGCTTTCCACTCAGGAAGATCATTTAGATATAAAATGAGAGCTTTTTATTGTGAATCATTTTTTGGTGGTTTTTTTTTTTTTTTTTTTCCTCTCAGGGTAAAGAGAACAGGACTTTACCCTCAGAAGGGATAAAACACATATCAGGGCCATCACCACATACTGGCCTCATCCGCCGGGGTCCAGCATAGGACTTTGCACACAGTCAGGATTTCGTGGTGTTGAATGACTGAACAAACAAACAAACGATGAATTTCTTACCTTCTTCCTTTCTCTCTGTGGACTCTTCCCCTTCCTGATCTTCTTCTTCTTCAATGAACTCTTCCTCTTCCTCATCTGTGTGTGACAAAGAACCACTGTATTAGGATGGGGCCAGCTCCTCAGAAGAGCTGCTCGAAGGGGCACCAGGCTGGAGACAGCACTTATCCAAACCCCTGCTGACCCCCAGTTGGGACCCCATGGCCATGTGGCGACATGAGTGGCCCCGGAGGTGACGAGCTTGCCGAACCTAAGCTACACGGAGACCTGCTTCCTCCTCCCCCTGGCGCCCTCCTTCCTTCTCACACCCCTCCAAAGTAGCAACAGCAGCTCCTATCGCTTGAGCTGCCAGTGTCCAGAGAGGACTTTGCGGGGAGCACGCTTTGTGCTTCTGCACGCCTCCCAGTTAGACAGAGACACACCACCTGAGGAGACCCGACTCCCTCAGGGATCAGAGTCCTTGTCTTGAAGGAATGTGCCCAGACTTTGAAATCTGCTTGCCTACCACTCCTTGTCCGGTTTTCCTCATTCCACAGCCTACAAAGGGGTGGCTGTGGGGTGGGGGATACTCCTGGGCCATCTCCTTGATAGTTCTCTGAAGCTGAACCCCAGACAGACAGACGGCGACCTATGTCCCCGCCTTCCCATCCCGGGACGTCACTGTCAAGCTTCGCTAACAGGGAATGTGCCTGTTCTCCACCCCACCCTCTCCCAAGCCACTTCCTTAATGCTTCAGGGCCGTGCGGGAATCACCAGAGAGCAGGGCATTTGTCAAGAGTGTGTAGGGAGAGGTTTGAGAGAGATCATGCCTCCAAAACATCAGTCCAGTTTCTAGCTACATAGCCGGGACCTGTGCATAACCCAGGGGGTTTTGTTGTTGTTTTTGAATTATTATCATAATTAAGTGCTCTTAGCGGCATCTACTGAGCACTTACTATGTGCCAAATGTGCCAAGCATTGTGTGTGTGTGTGTGTGTGTGTGTGTGCACGCACACACGCGCGCACCAAACACTTTACACATATCGTCTCATAGAATCCTCCCTAGGGTTTTGGGAGCCAAATTCCTTGGTGGAGTCTGCTTAGGCTACTTACTCGCTGTGTGGCCTCCAGCAAATTATGGACCCTCTCTTAGCTTTCTTTCCTTAACTACAAAATGGAGACAACAATAGAAACTATCTCATTAAGTTAAATGACAGAATTTAACAAGTGGGGTATTTTGGAATTCTGAGTATAGCTTCAACATCAGATTCTGAAAGCCAGTGTGGGACACAGCCCAGGAGAGTTCAGCTCTGGCTTTCCCAGCGGGTCATTGGAGCATCGCCTCTCAAATCAGTACAACACTTAGCAAAATTGGATCCACTCTCTCTTTCTAAATAGCTACCTTGCAACTGTGTGACCTTGGGCAAATCATTAAATCTTTGCTCTTCATCTGGCTTCCTCATTTCCCCTTATTACTTTCTCCTAATTATTGTTATGGTTATGTTGTTATAATTACTATAGGTACTCTGTGGTAGAGTAATTACAAACAGAAATGAGGACATAAAAACAGGTAAATTAAGGTACCCAAGTATCAGAGATGGGAGAATTAAGAAGCGGAAGCTAAGCCCAGCCTTAGGCAGTAACTACTTTTTATCTAGTACATGGCAAACTCCCCTGCATCACTATCTTATCTGTTGCAAGAGCACCCTGGTGTGGTCATGACCAGTAGGCCCATGTTTTAACTTATTTTTTAAAGTTAGAAAATGCAGTTCAGGGGCGACTGGCAGACGCAGGCAGAGGAGCACGTGACTCTTGATCTCAGGGTCATGACTTCAAGCCCCATGGTGGGTGTAGAGATTACTTAAAATAAATAAAAATTGAAAAAGAAAATGCAGCTCGGAGAAGGAGAGGGGTTCACCAAAGGTCACACAGATAGCAACTGGCAGAACGTACATTTGAACTTAATCTGCCTGACTACAGTTGCCGTGTGCCTCCCAGCAGCGGGTCCATCTGTAATTGACTGAGTGATGACTATGTGCCAGGTGCTGTGCTAGGCTCTGGGCTCTTGAAGAACTTGGCTGTCGAAGTTTGGCTGTTTACTAGTGTACCTGCGTCCAGGTGGGGCTCAGTGGAAGGGAAGCAGATTACCAGGGGTGAAATAGACATGTTATCGGGGAAATATTATTAATATTATAATGTTATTTTATAATATATAATATATTATTATTTTATAAAATATATTCTATTAATATTATTAATGTTATCGAGGAAATAGACATGTGGCACTGCCACCTCCTTTACCTGTCCCAAAGTCGATGGCCCTAAGGGCGTCTGCTATGTGATCCAAGTCCAAAGTAAAGTAGTCCATGTTTTCAAAGCCCTGTTCTGTCTTCCCCAGCTGGCAACCCTTGGAAGCTTCCACAATGCTGTGGGGGTGGGAGAGAGAGAAAGGAGGGGCAGGGTGAGATTTCTGGGCCTCAGTGAGAGAAGGGGGTATCTTAGCTCCACTTCACATCAGTGCATGTATCTACGCCCACACCCAGGCCTTGCACCTAGAGGCTCCCCCTGGAGGGTGGGGTATTTCTCTCCTGTCACAAAAAGGCAGGGGATGCAAAGGCCAGGAAAGCTAGATTGGGCTGAGACCTTCCCAGCCGACCTCATGCACAGGGGGAGGTCCACTGGACAGAGGTCAAAGGCCTTGGTGGGAGCTGGGGCCTTGGATCATAGTCCTGGAGAGATACTGACCTTTTGATGAGTTGCTTTGCACTCTGTGGGGGGAAAGAGAGAGAGAGCGCAGGGTTAGGAATACAGAAGAAGTGGCCCCAAGAAATCAGCAAAAACAGTGACTGGGCCACAGGTGGGCCCTTGGTGCCATTCCGTAGCCTCAGTGGGACCTGCTCCCTGCTCTGACTTGAACAGCATTTGGGTTTTTTCCTTCTGTTCATGGTCTACACGGGTTTTGGTCATCACTCTAGGACCTTTCCACGGTCATGGCAGGAAGCTTGGATTTTCAGGGTATCATTCTAAACACTCTTAAACCCCCAAGTCTCCAAGATGAGAATCATACCCTAATCACGTTTTTATGCCCAATGTCTAGCCCAAACCCTGGTCCACAGTATGTGCTTGGGAAATTTTTATTGAGCTGTGAAATCTTATCGCTGATCCTTTTCTGTGCTCCCCCAACAAGCTTTTCTAGGGCAGGGCTGTGTCTTGTTCATCTCTGTTGTCTCTGCTTCTGTGGTTGACCCATAGAATGTTCTTGATGAACAGTCTCTACATGGACACTGTATTTTGCAGTTTACAATGCCATTTCACAAACATCCTCGTATTTGATCCTCACAAAATCAGTTAAGAGGAAAGAAGTTAGGAATCATTGTGCGCCCATTTTACAGACGAGGACACTGAGGCTTAGTGCCTTAAATGGCTTTCCCAGGAGCACACGGGTGACCAGTGACGGAGCATGACTTGCACTTTAGTCAGACCCGTTGGTTGAAGTGACCGCCCACCCCCTCCTGTTCTGCTCACCAAGAGGAAGATGGCCCCACCAGTCTCGTCCAGGGACTGGATGGCCGTCTCCACCAGCTTAGTGGACTTGTCCAGCTGTTCTCGGTACTGCTGGATGAGAGCCTCAATGAAGCTGAGCTTCTCCTCCTGCTCCCGTGTGATCCGCTGTAGCAGCTCGCTCTTCTTCTCGTCCAAGATGGCGTACAGTACGTCAAACTTCTGGCTCAGCTCTTCCTTCACCTGGTGACTGTTTTCCTGGGGACAGAATTCTCCGAGTCGCACCCTGTGGGGTCCTCCTCCCTATTTCCGGCACTGGGATGGGTGTGTTAGGAATCAGAGGTCTGAAGCTGGGAGAGATCTGACTATGTCCCCATTTTGCAGAAGACAAATGAAGGCTTAGCAAAAAGAAAGCACTTACTGAGATCTCATAGCTACTTAGCAGACCATTTGGAGGCTGGTGTCATGGAGAAAGCTAGCCCCTTCCTCAAAAATAGAGACTCCAGGGCCCTCTGTGTGCACCTAAGTCCCTCTCTCCCTCCCCACAACCCCATTTGAGGATCATGACTGGATTCAGGAAGCTCTGCCTCAGTTGGTCCTAGCAGGGCCTCTTCTAGGCCTCCTCATTGAGGCTCCCTTCTCTCCAACATAGATGCTACCTCTTGGTTTGCTTACTTATAAAATAGGAATAATAATAGTATCTCCTCAGACTGGGGGCCTCTATTACCCTCTCTCAGACTGGGAGCATCTCATGAGTAGTAGCAATGCACCCCTCTTTCTCTTGAAGCCTCCCTTCCCACAACTCTTCGCCCACCAGGAGTAAGATGATCCTTCTCCCCACCTCCTCTCTAGCTCCCCTACCTCAAGTGGAGATGGAAAATCATGGCTGCTTTTGCAGAGATAGAAAATTTTCCTTCTGCTTCTATAGTCTTGCTACTCACAGTGTGGGCCATGGACCCACAAGCTGGGCAACACCCCAGGAGTTTGTTAGGAATGCAGAACCTCATGCCTCTCTCCAGACCTACTGAATCAGAACTTGAATTTTAACAGGATCCCGGGGTGATCTGAACCGCTTTTAAGTTTGAGAAGCTTTAGTCTACCACACATTGAAGACAACACTCTGGAAACTATTAGTGCTGAAGAAATATTGAGAATTATTGCTGGGATGCTCCCTGGGGTCAGGGATCAGGTCTGTCTTGGTCACCACCCCATTCCCAGTGCCTTTGGCAGGGCCCGGCCCACAGCTGTGTTCCAGAAGCCTTTGGTGAATGAGTGGATGAATGGAACAGTTAGTCCCCACCCCACCAACCCCGCTTGAACACCCCAGCCTCTAGGCCCCAACCAGCAGCCACTACCCCCAGGTGAACCTTCACCTCAGAAACCAGGTTGCCCCGAGAGGCGTCGGACCCCTAGACAGAACTCCCTTCCTTCTCACCTTGGTCACTCGACAAGAGTCTTCCAGCTGAGTGATGATGGTCTGCACGCGGTCGTTCCCCGCCACCAGCATGGAGATACAGTTACTCAGCTCAGTCTAGTGGCAGGACCGGCGGAGGGGGAATCAGGAGAGGAGAGACAGAAATAGTCTCAGAGCCTGTCTTCTCGGGGGTGGCACCCGCCCTCCCCTCTCTGCCAGAAAGAGCCTCTTTCTGAGCTGCCGTTCGGGGCCAGAGCAGAGAACATCAGAGAGATACTGCGTCCCTGATGTTATAAATGAGGCCCAGAAAAGAGGACATGACCAAAATACGACAGCAATGTACTATCAGAGGAAGGGTCTGTTTCTAGGAAAGAAGGGACACAGAAAAGAAATAGAGTTGGAAAGTTCTAGAAGAGAGAGATCAAGACAAGAGTGGGAGGCAAGGAACAAGTGTCCAGAAAGAGGGGCCACAGCTTAGTGCATGGGAAGGATGATGGGACTCCCGCAGGCCTGGGGACCCCGGCAGGGGGTGGTGGTGGGTTCTGGGCCACTTTCTGCCACAGGAGAGGTAATGAGCACAGCACAGAGGTATCTGGGACCCAAAGCACCCTGGGATTTAGAAGTCGTGGCCTGAGAGGACCCTGGTGGCCTGACCCAGGGGTCTGGTCGCTCCCCTGTGGCCACACCCAGGTGCTCTCAAGTGGCTCTAAGTATAACCCATGAGCTCAGCCACCTCCTCCTGTGGCCTGGGAAGTCCCTCCAGAGGGACTATTCCTGAAAGGCCGGCTCAGCAGATCGACAGGGATCAAATCCACATCCTGAATCCTCCAGTCATGCCCCGCAGGCCCAGGTGGAGGCCACCCTGGCCAGTACCTTCTGTCCCTGGAAGACACTCTGCAGCGGGGCCACCTCGCAGGCCTTGTGAGCCCCAAACACCTTGCACATGGAGCACGTGGGCATCTCACACGTGAGGCAGTAGATGTTGATTTTCTCGTCCTCATGCTCCTTGCACATGGGGTGGCTGCCCTTCTGCAGGGGCCGACTGCAGTGGAGAAGAAGCGCAAGTCAGATGGGGGGAGGCCCTGTCTCCTGCCCAGCTCCAGCCCCCCCTCACCCCTGATCTAGGGCCTGAGCTCTCAGTGACTGGCTGTCTCCAGTCCTCTTCATTTTCTGGAGACCCAGAAACAGGAAAGCCAGTGACACCAAGGCTGTCCTCATATCCTGGGACTCTGACGCTGGTGGTGGGCCGTAGGCCCCGCCAGTGCTGAACATGGGAAAGGCTGTAGAATCCCAGGGTTGGAACTGGACAGAAAGGTGAACTGACTTGCCCAAGGTCACCCATCTGGTCAGGGCAGGGGAGACAAGAGTGCACTTGCTCTAATTATAGCCCCTGTAGCTCTTGGTGAATGTGGGCCGGACTCTGAGCAAAGCAATTTATACTCATAGCCTCACTGAATTCTATATTTAATCCACCAGACTGTAACGGCCATCAGAGCAAGGAGACTTGCCTCTCCTCATCTCTGCAGCGTGAAGCGCGTGGCGTGGAGGCGAGCGTGACTCGGGGCAGGTGGCGGAACACATCAGTAAACACGTTGGGAGGGTGGCCCCAGGTTCAGCAACGGAGGCAATGTGTGGGTCCCAAGTCACACAGCCAGAACACGGCAGCCCAGGGATGGCTAACAGGTCAGCCTAAGCCTCGACTTCAAGTCCAGAAAGGTTTTTCCTTCCCAAACACACATTCTTCAAATGCTTTTCTCCCTCGGTGGTGTTCTCTCCTTTGGGACTCTGGCATGTTATTTGTGTTTCTCTTGGGGCATCAGTTTCTTCCCATCTGAGGCTCAGTTTTTGGGCCTCAGTCCTACCTCCCCAGCTAGACTATACGCTCATTTAGAGCCAACCCCGTGTCTACACTGCCGCTGCTTTCCCAGCCCCTAACACAGCGAGGATCTCACAAGTGTCAGCTGATGACTGTCCCCCACCCATGGCAATGCCTCGCCTCCGAACAGCCATGCACAACTGGTCACACGCCAGGCATTATTATCTCCCCGTTCTTAAATAAGTTCCTTTCCAGACTCACCAGACTTACCTTCCTTTCATCCTTTAGCCCAGGGCCCCCCATCCTGGCAGGGGTCTCCCTTTGCCACCTGGCTCTACCCCCACCCTCTGACCCTCTCTGAGCCTCCATTTCTTCACTGGAGAACAAGGGTAAGAATGCTGCATGGATTACCGTCAGAATTAAACCAGAGTCACACACTGAAAATGCTTAGTATGGTGGGTACACACAGGAGGTCCTCCACAAATATTTGATACTTTTAACATTTCCCATCAAAACCCTATTTGAGAGTCACAAAAACAAGCCCTACCGTCCTCTTCTGCAGACAGGGAAAATGACTCACCCAAGTTCCCACAGTGCCTTAGTAACAGTCAGACTCGCCAATGGTTCGCCCAGTCAGGGCTTTTTCTCACGAAGATTGGACTGTCCCCTGTGCTTGGGAAGGACACTGCCTGCAGGCAGCCACTGAGTGACGGTTTGGGACCAAAAGGCCTGAGGGCAGCAGCCTGGAAGACTTGTCGGAGCTGCTTCCGGCCACTTCTCTTCCCAGCTGGGAAAACTTGGGCAATTGACATCATCTCTTTAAGCCTCAGCTTCCTCATCCATGAAATGGGGCTGATGAAAGTCATGCCTGATCCACAGGATTGTGGTGGGGCAGCAAGAGGAAGCTTCCCCAGGGCCCGCAGTGATAGCGGTCACCTTCACCATAGAGAGTCCGGCTGTGTTCTCTCTGGGCACTTTTCTTTGCCTGTCGCGGCCACTTAGGTGGCCCCAGTGCATCCCTCTCCCTGTCACATCTTGCCCTTCCCCTGGTTCCTATCTCAGTCTCTGCTAGGAGGGCAGCCTAATGTCTGGGCTCTTCCTATTCCCTGAGTGACACTGAGAGCCAGGGCTGGGGGATAGAGATGAGCCTCCGCTCTACTTGAGGAAGAGGGAGATGGCTCTCTGGACTAGAGAGTCTAGCTGCTCCAGCCAGGGCACTGGACCCCAGGCAGATGGGAAGGAGCCTGGGAGAGCCAGGCACAGACCAGCTGGGGAGGAAGGATGGGCTCCTGGCTGCCAGATGGACTGACCTGGAACATTCCTGCTTGTAGATATCAATGATGTTCTCCACCAGCAGATTCCTCTGCAGGCCATACACTCCATGACGATCCATGATCACCTCGTGGCGGCAGGAGGGGCAGCGGAAACGGCCACCAGACATGGACACGGAGCCAACCCGGTTGGTCCAGAAGGGATTTGCAGCCTGCAGGTGACAAGGACAGAGGTGAAGCCTGGGACAATCTCTGATTGTCCTTCTTCCTGTTCCCCCCAACCATTCTTGTCAAACCATTTGACCTGGAGCTCCCCACCCTGAGATGAGAGCCAGCCCACTCACAGCAGGGAGCACCTGAAACAGCTAAGCAAGTCTGGGATCAGCAGACCTAGGTTCAAGTCACAGTCATCCTCTGAATGACTTTGGGCAAGCAACCTTCTCTCCCCAAGCCTCCAACCCATTCATGCAAGGGGCATGATTATTAGACCCAGCTGGGAAGGCTGCTAATTCAAAGACGAAATTGTGAGAGAATATTTTGTAAAGTGCTTCTGGAAACCTTGAGTCCTGCCTCTTCCCATTCCCTTGTGAAGCCCATATTATATGGAACCAGCCTCAAGAAGGAAGATGCCTCTACTGCCCAGTGTCTCCTGGCCACCTTCCTCCTCCCAAAGCTCTGGGCCCCTTGCCACCAGGGAGCTGGCTCCAGCCCCTGAGGTCTGGTTTCTCTCTCCTCTCCGCCTGCTTCTCCCACTTATCGCTTGAGGCATTTGACTCCTGATTGGAGAGTCAACTGCAAGCTCAGGCAGCGGTGGGGGAGCTGGGGGCAGGGTGGGGACGGGAAACACACGTCATGGAGAAGGAATGGGGCAGCCAGAGCTGCCCCTGAGCCTCCTTCAGCCCCTAGGTCTCCTCCAGGATTTTCTCTGTCCGGGAGAAAGCCAGCCCTTGTTTAGAAGCCCTTGACCAAGAGAGAATGGCTTTCCACCACAGGAATGCTGAGCCGCCACCTGGGGCCCGGGACTCAGCCCCGCCCGGCACTGACCTGGAAGATGTCATTGGCACACTTCCGGCAGAGGTTGTGTTGACAAGGCAAGATGACCACCGGCTTGGTAAACATCTCAAGGCAGATAGGACAGATCAGCTGCTTCTCCAGGTTCTCCATGGGGTTCCCATCCTGGATCAGGCTTGATTTATAATCCATATTGTCGGGAGCTGTGGGGGTTCACCTGGCTGCCTCCTTCACCGGCTTTGCTCTACGCAGACCTGGGGTCTTGCCTTTGTCACAAAATACCCACACAGAGCCTCTTTGCCTTCTTCTCCTGGTGCCCGAATTCTGTCTTGGTCTGAGGCCCCTCTGATATTTATAGCTGGGTCCCGGTCACATGAGCCCCAAGAGGGGACCAGCTGAGCATTCCAGTGCCAAGTGGCTGGCTGGGGCTTGAGTTTCCTCCAGGCCTGAAAGACCGGCCCTCTCAAATCACATGGAGGGATGAGCAATCGCTGTTCTCCTGGGAGGAGGGTCGTAAACAAGAACAGCCTGTTCGTGGGCTGGCGTGGGGGGAGGAAAGGCTACCAGAGTTTCCTCCAGAGACTAGTCTCCCAGAGCAGGCAGGTAAGCTAGCAAGGGGACCCAAGGAATGGGGCCACTGAGATTTGCAGGATTAATTGCCAGAAGTCCCTCACTGCCCTCAACCTCCTCCTCTAGAGTACCGAGTAGCTCCTGAGAAGAGGGGTGAGGGTAGCCCTTCTCTCTGAGCCCATCTCTGAGCCCAGAATATTGCTAGACATCTCGCGACCCCACTCCAGCGAGCCCATCCCTCCTGCATCCATTGGCCACTAACTTCACTCTAATGTTGGAAGGGCTTCCTTGAGACATAGTCCAGTGCCCCGGTGGGGACCCTGAGGTCCAGAGAAAGAAAGGAACTTATTCATAGTCATTTAGTAAGTCAGTGGCAAAGCCAGGAATCTTTTTCATTCATCAGACATTTCTCTGAGTACTAACTATACATCAGGCACCAGGGTGACAGCTAAATGAGTAATCCCTCTCCCTTCCCTGAGAATCTCACAGCCCAGGGAGGGAGGCAAACAGAAATTGCTCTCATGGGTGCCATGAAGCCCTACCTGGATACTTAGAGGTTATCCAGATGTTCCCCTTTGCTCTCTGCACAAATTTAAATTTTTCTCTACGTTCTTCTGGACATCTTCTGCGTTGGCAGGTAGAAGTTATTAGAGTATTTCCAATGACTATTTTTAAGGTAGAATCTCACACAAAGGGAAATAGGGCCAGCCAGTGTCAGGTACTGGGACAGGAGTGGGGTCAGTGACAGTGGGCCTCAAGGATGAGCCTAAGAGACCATAGAACATACAGGAGTGTCCAGGGTCTCATGAAAGAAGGGTGGTAGGAGAGGAGGTTGGGTCCCCTCTGCCTGAAGAAGAGTTGATGGTTAGAGCCCTGAGAGAAGACATAGAGGAGCCAACTGTGGGGTGAGGGGAAGAAGTGAGAGCAAGAACCAGTCACAGAAAGAGCAGGAGGCCCAGAGGACAAGAGGCTAGGGAATTTTTTTTTACAATTTTATTTTTTTAGTAATCTCTGTACCCAATGAGGGGCTTGAACTCACAACCCCGAGATCAAGAGTCCCATGCTCCACGAACTAAGCCAGCCTGGCACCCCATGAGACTGCAGAACTTTAAGGAAGGGGTGGTCCCCACCAAAATGTTAATGGCTAGTTTTTGCTGAGCACTTGCTGAGTGCCAGGCACCATGCTAAGCGCTTCGTAAGTGTTATTTCATTTTATCACCCCAAGAGCCAGCACATAAGACCTGTTCCATCCCCAGATGAGGAAACTGCAGTACAGAGCATAACATAGCTGCCATGAAGTAACACAGCTTGCAAGAAAATGGCTCTAGGACACAAATGCAGGCATGCTTGACTCAGGAGCCCAAACTCCCTTTGTTATTTATTTATTTATTTACTTACTTACTTACTTATTTTTAGAGAGAGTGCACATGCTTGAGCAGAGGAAGGGGCAGAGGAAGAAGGAGAGAGAGAAAAAAACCCAGATTCCTCACTGATCGCGGAGCCCAATGGGATGGGGCTCGATACCATGACCCTGAGATCATGATCTGAGCCAAAATCAAAAGTCAAAAGCTCTACCCACTGAAGCATGCAAGTGTCCCCCAACCCCACCCCAAGCTCCTTCTATCTTCCTTCTCTATCTACTGAATGCAGGTCAACACTGCCAGGCCAGCTACGGGTCGGAAGATGGGGAGGGTTGGAAAGAGGCCATCCCTTCTTCCTTGCTCATATCTCAGTTTTGTTCAGATATCAGACAGCACTGTTCTCCAGGAAGGTGGACCTCTCCAAGGCCACGGGAGACTAAGGCTTAAAGCTATCATGCTAATCCCATTCTCCTTTGCCTTGGTGATATAGCTGTGGCCTAGGAGACCCAAAGGGCTCGAGGAAGTAGGGGAAGGATAAAGTGAAGGGCAAAAGGAAAGCTTCATTCTTGCCTTTGAATGGGGCTGTGAGAAGGTGGGGCAGCAAGCTTACAGCCAAGATGGGAGACAAGTCTCAGGGACACGTCCACTCTCTGAAAACAACAAGAAGGTTCCGTAGAAAGCACAGGGAACATTGATGCCATCACTGTGCTGCCAATTCACCCATCCCTGGAACTGCCCCCCACCTGACTATTTAAGATCTGAGAGAACAAATGTGATCATAGTGGAATTACTCTGTTACTTGCAGCAGAGAACATTCTGTGTACATTCAAGTCTCTACCTCCCATATGCCAACAATTCTCACATCTCTTGTTCCAATTCAGACCTCTCTTTTCCTTAAGTTGAAGATTTGTTGGAGATCTCTACTGGGATGTCCCAACAGCCCCTCAACTCCTCATACCCCCCAAACAGACCACACCATCTTCCCCCACATCTAGCTCCTCCTTGCATTTTCCTTGTCTCGTGTCACAGTGAACACCACCACCATTCACCCATTTGCACAGACCAAAAAGCTGAGAGCTGGCTTAGGGCTCCCTATCCCCTCATTGCACACCTGGTCAATCTCTACATCAAGCATGGGCCTATCTTTGCTTCCCACCTGTCATCTTACCATCATCTGTTTGTGAGTCTGATTCTCCCTCTGGACCTTGAAGACTTTGAGGGTAAAGGCTGCCTCTGTTGATTCTGTACCCCCAGTACCTGGCACACAGTAGGTACTCAACAAATACTTCTTAAATGAATGGAGAGTGAATGAGTGAGTTCAGCAAAAGGGCAACAGGGTCACTGTCAGACTAGGGAAAGATTAAGGTACTTGAGCAAGTTTTTTCAGCGGGCATGTTGGAGAGAAAGTACTGGAAGATTGGGAGGGGAGGAATGGAGTAAATGATCCAGGCTCAGAAAGGAGGAGACTCTGTGTCTTAAGTTGGGAGGACAGAAAAGAGAAGAAGGAGGTGAGAATCAAATGCTGGGAAGGGGAGAGAAAGGTGGTCCTATCATGATCTCAGTCAAGAATGAATTGAGGCCAACTTCCGAGGCTTACCCGGGGGAAGCGGAGCGTGGGTGGGCAGACCAGCCAATGCGGGCCTGCAGGAGGAAGTCCCCTAGAGAGGGCTGAAAGGGCTGTGCGAGGGCAGAGGAGCCTCGCTGGTGTTTCATAACCATAGTTTTCTATTTGCGAGCGGCCATTCACATGGTTCCGTTGACTTTGTCCAGGACATTTGGCAGTCCAGGTGCAAAAGTCACGCAAATGGACAGTGGGATCCACTCCAGCCTGGGCCTGGGCCAGGCCAGCGCTGCTGAAAGTCAAGAGGTGAGGAAGGGGAATTCCCACGTGGGCCATGCTGGGCATCAAAACATGTCTTGTCACTTAATCCTCCCAACAGCTCTGCAAGGGGGTTATTATGATCTCCGTTTTATTTCCCAGGAGGAAACAAGGCTAAGAGAGTTAATTGGTCAAAGTCACAGAGCCACAAGTGGCAGCGCAGAGCTGGATTTCACATCTAAGATGGACCGACTCCTTACCCAGTGCTCTTCATGCTGAAGCATTTACCGAGTGCTTCTTGCGTGCTGGGCATTGGGTTAAGTCCTTCCCGTCCATGCTCTCTTTTTCAGTCCTCAATATAACTCAGTGAGGCACGGATCATGATTTTCCCTGTTTTGCAGCTGAGCAAGGAGGCTCAGAGAGGTTAAGTCACTTGGCAAAGTACCCCAGCCAATAAGTGGCAGAGCCAGGATCAAAACCAAGATGTTACAAACGAGTATCATTACCAGCTGCTGGAACATACTGGAAAGCTATGGGCTGACAGATGAAGAGACAAACAAGGAGTATCAGTGTTGCGTCTGAGTCCGAGCTTTCGACCACTGTTTTACTGTCTCCCTCTTTGCACATCTTCTTGCTTATTTATTTTTAAGCTTTAATTTATTTATTTGAGAGAGAGAAAGTGAGTGAGAGAGAGAAAAAGCATGAGCAGGGGAAGGAGCAGACACAGAGGGAGAAGCAGACTCCCCTCCGAGCAAGGAACCCGACATGGGGCTCAATCCAAGGACCCTGGGATCATGACCTGAGCTGAAGGCAGATGCCCAGTCTACTGAGCCACCCAGGCGCCCCAAATTTTACTGTTTATTAATGAAAAATTCAAACCCACAGAAGTAGAGAGAAGAGTATAATGAACTCATGTAACCAAATCCAGCTTCATCTGCTACCAATAGTTCCCCAATCTTATTTCATCTACACCCACACACACTTCTTTTGTCTGAAACATTTTTTTAAAGATTCTTTTATTTATTTGACAGAGAGATAGAGTGTCACCGAGCACAAGTGGGGTGAGGGGCAGAGAGAGAAGGAGAAGCAGACACCCCGCTGAGCAACTTCCTGCTATGTGGGGCTCAATCCCAGGACTCTGGGATCATGACCTGAGCTCAAGTCAGACTCTTAACTGACTGAGCCACCCAGGCCCTGAGTCTGATATATTTTAAAACAAATCTTAGACATCAAGTAATTTCATCCATAAATACTTGAGTAAGCATTTCTAACCAATAAGGATTTTTTTTTACATAATCACAATGCCATTATCATATCTAAACAAAAATAACAAGAATTTCTTGATATTATCTAGTTTCCAAGCCATTTTCAGAGGACACAGATTGCCTCAAATGTCTTCTTACAGTTCACTTGTACAAATGAGATCCAAATAAGGTCTTACACACGGCATTTTGGTGATTTTGTCTCATTGATCACTTTTAATCTATAGTAATTGCCTTTCCTCCCATTCTTCTGTGCCATTGACTTGTCAGGAAATGATTCAGGGTATTATGATTCTCACTTGGACTTATTCGGAACTGAAGTCCAGGGAAGTCAAGTGACTTGCAGAATATCACCTAGCTAAGAGACAGACTTCATTTGGGACTGCCCCAAAGTCTGTTACCCATGGGAGGAGGTACCCATGGGAAACCAAGGGGTTCCCAGCTGGGTAGGAGTTAGGCAAAGCAGTGGGGGGAGATGGTCTGGACCTGACAAGGAAAAAGAGTTGGAAGGTAATAATAATTAAAACACTATTATTTTTGATTGACGGCTTCCAAGTGGCTGGACATCTACTAAGAGCTTCATGGCACTATTTCATTCACGCCTCACATCAGTAGGTCATACTTATGCCCATTTTGCAGATAAGGAAACCGAGGCACAGACTGGCATATGGAGTTGCACCAAGTCCCACGACTAGCGTAGGCAGAGCTGAAAGTGGTCAACTTAACCCCAAATTCTGTGCTGTTTTTGATTGTTACCAGAGAGGGGACTTTTGGAAACCTGAGATTTTGAGGTTGGATGGAGAAAACCCTGCCAGAGACCAGTAATGTGATGCCCAACAGCCACACCCACCTTCAGTTTCTTGTTTGCCAAAGGCAGCGACCATGAAGAAATGCTCCTCGAGGGTCCCTCCATGTCCTCAGTGGCTGGATTCTTGGAGGAGCTCTTGCAGGGATGGATGACTGGCTGACGCAGGCCTGGGGGCGGTGATGCTGGAAAGGAAAGTACCCGCCATCTCTGCTTTCATTTCCGCATAGCTTGGGGCTTGCTTAAATGTTTCCTTGGTACATTGTGGATCGGATGCCCTCCACGTGTGTGTTGTTCTCTCCCCTGCCCCCATGACCTCCCCAGGAGGATGGGGGCAGCCCTGCCTCTTCCTGTGGATTTCCCCTCAGGCCTCCGTGGTGCCTGAGCACCCTCAGATGAGGGTGGGGAGGACAAAATCTGTTTTTCTTACAGCTTGAGATCTCTGTCACATGCTTCAGGGTCATCCTCAACAAAGAATCATCCCAAATCACAAGATCAAACTGGTAGGTACTTAACCCAGAGGCTAAAGACAGACCAGCTGTCAGAGGCAGGTCAATGGGGTCTTGGCTATGATGCAGTGCCCCAGGTGCAATGCCTACTGGGCCTGGCCCACATGCCATGGAAGGGGACCAGAGTGTTCTGGGCTCTCAACACTTAGGGCTCCAAGCATCTCTTCCACTGGCCTTGGGTCCAGACATCCGTTGTGGGCAGCTATGAGAGCTCTGAGCCACGGATGGCCTTTAGAGAGAAGGACTGCTCAAGGGGATATGGGACACCTAGAGGATCTGGAGGGGATTCTGCACTAATGATCCCAAAATAAAGTATGGAAAGCACTCCATGCACAGTGAGAAGCAATCGTCCCTCATTATAAGGTCTTTGAGAGCAGAGCAACTACAAAGAGGCCGCCCAGGCACCGGCAGATCTGAGTTCTGTCACCTTGAGTGGATTGCATAACCCCTGTGTCTCAGTTTGCTCAACTGTAAAATGAGAGTTGGGTCAAGTAATGGTATCTCCAGTCTTTTAAGCCCAAGAGTCTAGGATTCTAGGTGACTGTCTGCCCCCAACACTCTATGGGCTGAAAATCGATGGCACAGAGGTAGGAGTCCATTTGCCCAGCATGTGGCACATACTTGGCGCATGACAGACACTTGAAAAACACTGTTGCTAATATTTTCACAGTCAGGGCAATAATATGGGCTGGCATTTACTGAACGGTTACTATGAATAACCCCATGGTCTGTGTATCATTTATTGCTGCAGAACAGAATTTCCCCAAATGTAGCACCTTACAACGATAATAAACATTGATTATCTCAAGTAGTTTCTGTGGGTTGGGAATTCAAGGGCAGCTAAGCTGGGTGCTCCTGGCTCGGTGCGTCTAAGGACCTGGTAGTAAGGACGCTGGCTGGGGCTGCAGTGTGATTTATCTCAAGATCTGCCTGGAGTTGGAGGATCCACTTCCAAGATGGCTGACTCATGTGGTTGGCAAGTTGGCGAGAAGCCTCCATTCCTTAGCACGGGAACCTCTCCACAGGGTTGTTTGAGCATCCTCAGAGCATGGTGGCTGATTTCCCCAGACAGAGAGATCCAGAAGAGCAAACAGACTATTATGACCTAGCCCCAGACACAACACACTATCATTTCCATCATATTCTACTGGTCAGGCAGACCAACCACAATGGAGTGTAGGAGGAGACCACACAGGGGCATGAATACCAAGAGACGAGAACTATTGGGAACTATCTTGGAGGCTATCGCGGTCTGCTTTTCGTGTTTTATAGCTATTAATTTATTTATTAATTCATGAAGTTGATACTATTATCATTCCCATGTTATAGAAAAGGAAACGGAGTCAGGGAGAGATTTAGGTAACTTGCCTAAGGTTATACTTCTAGGAAATGGCTTGGGGCATTGTTGTTGATTTAATACCCATGTCTTTCCAAAATTCGTATATTGAAGTGCAGACGCCCATTGTGATGGTATTTGGAGATGGGGCCTTTGGGCGATATGGATGAGTGCCCTTAGGGACACAAGGGAGGCTGCTCCCTATCTCTCTCCTCACACTCATGTCCGGAGGAAAGGCCATGTGAGCATGCAGCAAACTGGCAGCCATCTACAAGCCAAGAGAAGAGGCCTCCGAACGGAGCCCACCTTCACCACACCTCCTTCTAGCACCCCCAGAACTGTGAGAAATAAATCACTGTGTGTAAGTCCCTCAGCCCATGGTATTTTGTTATGGCAACCTGAGCAGACCAAAACAGGACTCGAACTCAGAGGCCTGGCTTCTCAGCCCTTGCTCTCAAACTTTCCCTCCCTCTACTGCCCAGTTAACACTGGCCATGACTTGCTCTGTTCCCTGCCTGGCCCCGGCGCTGTGCAGAGAGAGAGACTCTCCTCTGACAGTGGGGTCCGATGGCGCTGGGAAGACTGGCAAGGGGACTGGAGGAAGCCTCGTGGCAAACTCAAGGTCTAGGGCTCAGTGCTGGCCCAGATGTTCTGGCACTTGTATCCTCAGAGAGACAGTCCTGGGGGTCAGCTGCCCACCCAATCTGGCCCGCTGCTCCCCCTGACACAGCTTGAATCTGGGGTTTGCCACACACACCCTCGGGGCAATCCAGATCATAAACAGTAAGCGGGAGGAAAACAAACTATATTTAAACCAGCAGTTGCTCCATAAACAAAGCTAAAAGACAAGTGACGGTCGGGAACAGTAGAAACACTTGGGAACACCAAGTATCAATGCTCATAATACATTAAAGTTTTAGAAACAAGCGAAGGGTACAAAAAGGCAATTCACAAAACAGTAAGTGCCAATACCTCCTCCCCCAAAACAAAAACAAACAAGAGGCTTATCCTCACTAATTTTTAAAATCTCATTAAAACCACAATAAAATCTGATTTTTCCTCTATCAGATTGGCAAAAAACTCTTAAAGATTAATAATATACAAGTTTGGTGGGCATGAAGGGCAATGGACACTGGCACTACCCTTGACCTTGGGGGCGGGTGTACAGTTTTACAAAATCAAAATGTGGAGTATGTTCACATGTGACTCAGCAGTTATATTCTGAGGCATCTGTCTTATCCAAAAACTAGAAAGATAACAACCAAAAGATATATTTAGCTGTAGCTAGACAGAGAGATAGAAAACCAGCTATATAGATCCATTTAAATACAAAGATGTTTTTTGCAATCTGGCTTATAGTAGCAAAACTTTGGAAACAACCCAGCGTCCCTCAATGAAACAAATAAATAGTTTTCTGGTCATATAATGAAGACTGCACAGAGGCAACAGTGAACAATTATTGCCATGGGCAATGACGTAGATGAATCTCAAAGACTGTTGAGCAAAAGAACACATACATAATGGTTCTGTCTGTATAAAGTTCCAAAAGCCCAAACTAATCTAAGCTGGTAGAAATCAAGATTGTGCGGCCCTTGGTCTGGGGTGGGGAGGGTGGGGAGTGGTGGGGGGCGGTGCGTAAGCCAGAAGCTAGGCTCTGGATGTGTTGGTCAAGGTCTGGTTCTTGATCTGCGTGGGTTATTCAAGCACACCCCCTTTGTGAGGGTGCTTTGAACTGTACCCTTCCCTTGTGGACTGTGCCCTTTTCTGAATGCATATTATACTGAAAGGAAAAGTTTATTTAAAAATAAAACAAAGCAGGGGCACCTGGGTGGCTCAGTCGGTTAAGTGACCGGCTCTTGATTTTGGCTCATGTCATGATCTCAGGGTTGTGAAATCGAGCCCGGTGTTGGGCTCTGCGCTAGGCATAGCGCCTGCTTAAGATTCTCTAGTGCCCCACCACCACCAAAAAAAGATTCTCTTTCTCCCTTTCCCTCTGCCCCTCCCCACCAAGAAAGCAAAACAAAAAACAAAGCATATTTGATGTATGCATATGTAAGCATTCCTCTAATTTAAAAAATGACATTGAGCTTTCTATAGTGAATACCAATATGAAAAGACGTTAACAATGTATTGTTAGCAACAAGCAGAAGAACAGATGCCATTTGTATGTACTCTGATTCTTTTTGGTTAAAATTATATATATGTTTACATAAATATACTTACATATGAGAAATATTGTACAGGCATAGAAATGGCTGGAAAGAGATCCCCCTGTTAAAAAGTCATTGTTCCTGTGACTTTTTAGGTTTTTAGGTCTCAAAGAGCAGAGGCTTCTTACTGAGGCTCTCTGAGGAGGCCCAGCAGGAAATCAGGGTTGGAGCTGAGTGACCTGGGCCCTCACCTCTGTCAGAGCTGGTCCCTGGCCAGCAGGCCAGAGAGGACTTAGAAGTAGGGTTTCTGGAAGCACAGTAAAGGTGGGCAGCCTGGGACCCCTGGAACAGTCAGGTCAAGGCCTGGGATAAGGCATTTAAGAGCTCCTGCCGGGCAGGGGGAGGACAAGAGAACCAGCCCTGCCCAAGGGGCCCTAGTGGTGGTGCGGGAGGGGAAGAAAGGAGGGGACCCCATTTAATCATCACAGCCCTAGGAAGGATGTATGATTATCTCCATTTGTAGATCAGGACACCAAGGTTGAGTACCTTGCCAAAGGTCACACAGGTAGGAAATGGAATAGCCAGGCCCTAAACCCAGATCTGTCTGAACCTGGAGTTAGAGACTGTGCATGGGGCTGGGGAGGGAGGTGCCCAAGATAGCAGATATGAGCTGAGTGCTTTCAGCAAAGACTCAGAAACCCAGCCCACAGGTCTTAACAAAAGTGGGTCCTGTCTAGTACCTGCAGCCATGCCACCCATCTAGGGTCAGGGCTCAACCACTAAATCTGGCCCCAGGGGCTGCCGTGTTAATTCAGCCTTAATAACCTCCAGCTCTGGCTGCCAGCAGCCTAGAGGCTGGCTCCACCCAAAATAGATCCCAGGTGTGAGAGCGTGGTCAATCCACTGTGCCCCTGCCCACAGCCACCTGGTGAGGTCCCAATGCCCCTTCTACCCCCCTCATTCCTCTGCCCCTACTCTTGGGAAGAAACAAGGTTGGGGCAATGGGCAGTGGTAACTAGAACAGCCTAGGTCTTGGATTCAAGTCCCTGAAGAAGTCTGAGTCCAATGTCACCTGCCTAGTTGAGTAGCTTAGAAGAAGGTATTTACGGATTGCTGGGGGTAAGGGATGGGGGACAGCAGCCAGTGGTTAGGAGCCTTGTACGTAGTAGTTTTATTCAGTCCTTAGGACTGCAAGAGGTAGGTATTAGTATCTTCATTTTACAGATTAAAAAAAACTGAGGCTCAGAGGAGAAGCCATTTGCCCGAGGTCACCCACAGCTTTGGCTCTGGAACCAAGGAAGACCTAGATTTTGAGCCTGGTTCCGCTACTTGGTGGTCCTGGGCAAGTTACTTGACCTCTCTGAGCCTCAATTGCCTCATTTATAAAGATGATATAAATTAATATCCGACTTGTAAAATTATTGTAAGGCTTTTAAAAAGTAATGCTAAAATTTTTAAAAATAAAAAGTAATGTTAAAACTCTAAGCATGGTATTCAGTACAGAGAAGGTCCTCTGTCAACATTATGATGATGACCAATGCCAGGTTTCATTCTCCAAGAGTTCCACTACTCTAGGGCTAGGGAAAATTTTTAACCTTCCCAGATCAATCTGAGAGGTCTTCCTGAGAGAAGCAGCATTTCTGTCCCAGTTTACCCTGAGACCGTAAGTTCACTGGGCCTGAGTATGGCTGCGGTGGGGCTGGGGCTGGGGGTTTTTGGGAGAAGGTAGAACAGCTGAGGTAGAGAGAATTACCTCCGTGTGGTGTGTGGGGGTCAGGTCAGGTCTAAACATGGGCAGGCCACCAGACCTCGTTCTCGGAGGATGTCCCAACTGCCTGCTTGGGCACCTTGGATGATAAACAGGTTGTCACCCTCCGAGCCCCAAGTGAAACTGATAAATGCTGGCAGAGCTGAAGCGAAGAGTGGAAGCCCTTCTATAAATACTCCTGACTCGAGCTCAGTGTCCTGTTGAAAGAGCCGCTTGTGTTTATGACTCTGTCACCCTGGGGAGGCGTTCCAGCCCAGGGAGGAAAGTCTCGGCCCCCCTGAGGTCTTAGACCACCCAGTTTGCTCTCCGGGGGCAGATACGGGTCTGTGGCTTAGTGCCCAGTCCCTTTCTGGATTTGGGAAATAATTCACCTCTGAGCCTTCTTTTCTTTTTTTTTTTTTTTTAAATTTAAAATTTATCTGTTTATTTTAGAGGGGGATGGGCAGAGGGAGAGGGAGAGAGAGAACCTCAAGCAGACTCCCTGCTGAACATGGAGCCCAACAACAGGGGGCTCAATTCCACGACCCCATGATCATGATCCAAGCTGAAACCAAGAGTCAGACACCCAATCAACTGAGCCACTCAGGGGCCCCCACCTCTGGCCCTTCTGTCACCTAGGAAATGAAACATGGGCTATTGGGCAGGATCATCTAGTGGTTGGGCACATAGGGTTTCGTTTTGTTTTTTAATTATTTATTTTTTGTTAATTTAAGTTCAATTAATTAACATACAGTGTATTAGTTTAAGAGGTGGAGGTCAGTGATTCACCAGTCTTATAGAATACCAAGTGCTCATTATATCACGTGCCCTCCTTAATGTCCATCACCCAGTTACCCCATCCCCCCACTCTCCTCCCCTTCAGCCACCTTCAGTTTGTTTCCTATGATTAAGAGTCTCTTATTGGGGGACGCCTGGGTGGCTCACTCAGTTAAGTGTCTGCCTTCAGCTCAGGTCTTGATCTGAGGGTCCTAAGATCGGGCCCCACATCAGGCTCTTTGCTCGGCCCGGAACCTGCTTCTCTCTCTCCCTCTGCCTGCTGCTTCACCTGCTGTGCTCTCCCTTTCTCCCTGTAAAAAAAAAGAAAAAGAAAAAGTCTCTTAGGGTTTATCTCTCTCTCTGACTTCTTCTTGTTTTATTTTTCCTTCTCTTCCCCTGTGATCCTCTGTTTTGTTTCTTAAATTCCACATATCAGTGAGCTCATATGATAATTGTCATTCTCTCTTACTTTGTTTAGCGTAATACCCACAAATTCCACCCATGTTGTTGCAAATGGCAAGATTTCATTTTTTTGATGATTGAGAAGTACTCCATTGTATATATATATACACCACATCTTCTTTATTCATTCATCTGTTGATGGACATCGGGGCTCTCTCCATAGTTCGGCTATTGTGGACATTGCTGCTACAACACTGGGGTGCAGGTGCCCCTTCGGATCACTACATTTGTATCTTTGGGGTGAATACATAGTAGTGCGATTGCTGGGTCGTAGGGTAGCTCTATTTTCAACTTTTTGATGAAACTCCATACTGTTTTCCAGAGTGGCTACACCAGGTTGCGTTCCCACCAACAGGGGCACACAAGTTTTTATGGTGCCAGAAAACCATGGGCTCAAGTCCCAGTTTCATCCCTCAACTAGCTATGTGACCTTAAACCAGTGACTTTACTTCTCTGCATCTCAGTTTCCTGAACTATAAAATGGGGATAGTAATGGAAATCCCTTCATAGATTTGTCGTGATGATGAGAAAAGAGGGTCTATAAGGCATTTAACATGGTAACCAGCATGCAGCAAACCTTCAGTTAATAGTAGGTATTATACTGGGGCACCTGGGGCTGCTGTTAGTTGAGTGCCTAACTCTTGGTTTCAGCTCAGGTGGTGATCTCAAGGTCACGAAATTGAACCCTCATCAGGCTCCATGCTCTGCATGGAGTCTGCTTGGGATTCTCTCTCCTTTCCCTCTACCCCTTTCTTCCCAATATACATAGATAAATCTTTTCATTTTAAAAAGTAGGTAGTAGGGGCACCTGGGTGGCTCAGTTGGTTAAGCGACCACCTTCAGCTCAGGTCATTATCCCAGAGTCCTGCGATCAAGCCCCGTGTGGTGGTCCCTGCTCAGCAGGGATCCTGCTTCTCCTTTTCCCACTCCCCATGCTTGTGTTCCCTCTCTCTCTGTGACTCTCTCTCTGTCAAATAAATAAGCATGTGGAAAAGCATGCATAAAATCTCAAAAAATGGAACAAACAGAATATTAAGCAGCCATTCTAAAATATCATTCTGAAAACTAAAGCCTGGAAAAGTAAAATAAAAAGGCAACCAAGATGATCACTATGACAGTTCATGTGCACACCTCATCCCAAATTTGCTAGACAGATAAAAATGGTCAGAAAAGAGAAACAATTGGTTTATTGAGTGGCATGACTGTGGGTGGCTTTTTAAATTTTTTCCTTTTTGAAAAATACCTTCTATTGTCACATCACTATTTATCTCATTTTTTTCTTTAAATCAAGAAAAAAGAAGCATCATTCCAGGCATCTCACACGGACCAAATAAGACGGTTCTCTGGTACCGTGAAGGCTAAGTGCATGAGATGGATATATCATCAGAGGGAATTGCTATGCAGTCTCAAGCAAGTTACACTCCCTCCCTGGACCACAATACTGAATACACAGGTTGCTACATTGTCTGGAACATCTGTCAAAGTGGGGTCTCTCCTAGATGAAGGCATTGGCCAAACCAAGCCACATGCTATTCATGTAACACACATTTATAAGACTACTTGTTTTTAATGGCAAGAAAAAAATGGAATCATTAATAAAAATTAGTCAGGAGAATGAGAAAACCAGTCACAGACAGGAAGAAATATTCACAAAAGACATAGTTGATAAAGCCACTGGATGGCTCCTTGGGCTTCTGCCTTTGACTCAGGTCATGATCTCATGGTCTCAGGGTCCTGGGATGGAGCCCCGCATCGGGCTCTCTGTTCAGCAGGGAGCCTGCTTCCTCCTCTCTCTCTGCCTGCCTCTCTACCTACTTGTGATCTGTCTGTCAAATAAATAAGGAAAATCTTAAAAAAAAAAAAAAAAACATTAAAAAAATAATAATAACTGTGGTCCACCATCTACCGAGAACTTTTAAAAGTCAACAATAAGAAAATGAACAACTTGATTAAAACCCAGGCAAAAGATCTGAAGAGCTCACTGAAGAAGATATCCAAATGGCAAATAAGCATGTGGAAAGATGCTCAATTTCATATGCCATCCGGGACTTGCAAGTTAAAGCCAAAATGAGAGACTGCAACATACTCGTCAGAGTGACCCAAATTCCAAACACCGACATCATCAATCGCGGGCAAGGATATAGAGCAACAGGAACTTTCATTCATTCTACGGGGAAAAGTAAAATGGCCTAGCCACTTTGGAATACGGTCTGACAGTTTCTTACAAAACTAAACATACTCTTACCATAAGATTCAACAATCGTACTCTTTGGTATTTGCTTAAATGACTTAAAAACTTAGGTCCATGTCGCTCTCGCCATCAAGAACGACCAGGAGACACGAAGCAACAAGCTTGCGCCTTACCCGGATGTTTACCCCTATTTATATCCCCTCTCCTCCAATCAGCAGGCTGCACACGTGAAAGGGAGCGAGATCAACATTTAGCATGATAAAAGGCACGCAGTGTCCACGGGCTTCCTGTTCTGGGCATAGCCAATCATTTTTAAGGTGGTGCGCAAGTCCTCTGTTTAGCCGCAGGCGCAAGCGCCATGTTGCATATTATGTACGTAGCTGCCCCCGACAGGTCCACACAAAAAACTGCATGTCGATGTCAGAGTAGCTTTACTCATCATTGCCAAAACTTGGAAGCAACCAAGATGTCCTTTGGTAAGTGAACGGGTTAATAAACTATGGTACAGCCATACACTGGAATAGTAACCTGCACAAAAATAGAGCTAGAGGGAGCGAGCTATCAAACCACATACAGACATGGTAAAAATTAAAAGGCATATTACTAACTGAAAGAAGCCAACGCTATATACCATATGATTCCAACCATATGCCATTCTGAAAAAGGAGTATGGAGACAGTAAAAAGTTCAGTGGTTGTCTGGGATTTGGGGGGAGGAAGAGATTAGTAGGTGAAGTATAGAATTTTTAGGACAGTGAAAATATTCTATATGATACTGTAATGGTAAGATACATGTTATATACATCTGTCAAAACTCATACACACCAAAAATGAACTCAGATGTAAGCTATGGGTTTCAGGCAATAGACATGTCAATGACAGTTCATTGATTGTCATAAATGTATCACACTGGCTTCATGCTGATGGTGGAGGATGCTGAGAGTGGGGGAAACAGAGGGTGTATAGGGACTGTCTGTACCTTCTGCTTAATTTTGCTGTGAACATAAAACTGCTCTAAAAAAAGGTTATTAATTTTCCAAAAATCAGTATAAGGAAACAAAGAAGACTTCATTGATCTAATCGTTAGCTCAGGTGGAGGAACGGGAAATTCCTCAAAGATCTTTGCTCCTTGAGGTCTGCCACCGCTCGCACAGGAAGGAACGAGAAGTCATGTAGAAGATGAAGGGACTGGGCTCCCGACATCTGCTCTTTCGCTGGACACTTAATGCGCACTCAGCCCCGTGATGACATGAATCATTTCAACTGTTCTTTCAACAGCTAAGAGAAAATGTTTCTATTACGTGAAAGGGTTGAAAATTATTATTTTTCCCAGGAAACAGCTAAGGATGTAGATTTTCCCTCATCACCCAACTCTGTCAGAGAGGCTGAGCTCTAAGCCAGTAGGGGAGATTGGGGGAGCCCTTGACCCCATCCACCGTCAGCATTCCACAGTTCCATGAGTGGGTCTGTCTCTTCCGGGGGCCCATTTGGGGGACCCTGCTCTCTCGATGCTAGATTCCTGGAAGGACAGCTCTGTGCCCTTAGGGGACTGAGTCTGACTGCCTGGAGCGCAGCTTCAGGCCGGAATTTCGCGCCTTCCCAGACCCTAGACCACAGGTGGAGGATGTCTGGGGGATGGGCCAAGTCTGCCTGCAAGGCTAGGAAAGGTTGTTCCCACGGAGAGAGGGCTCCTTCTCTAACCCTCAGCCACCTGTTCCCCAGACCCACCCTCCCCACCGCTGCACCTCCTCTCCGGAATGCCAAATCCAAGAGCTGGTGGGGCCGGCAGGGTATTAATAACCGGAGTCTGACGTTTGTGCTGATTAGAAAGGCATTCCCTCCTGGCAGCCAAGACGTCTGAATACCTTTCAGCCCATCTCTCCAAGCCTTCCATGACCCTGAAGAGGAGGAGGGCCGCGGGGTAATAATAATAATAACAACCACCTTGGTTTGAATATCGCGCTGCCAAACCCATCACCAAACTTCGCCTTCAGTCCCTTCAGGTACTTTCGTCAGATTCCTATACAGAGACACTGAGGCTGATGAGAGAGAGGTCAAGTAACTTGCCCCAGGCCACACAGCAGGGGAGCTGCTGGGCAGGAACTCAAATCTGTCTGCCAGCAGTGGCGGAGCCAAGGACAGGTGTCCCGCTCAGGTGCCAGTAAACACTGTAGCCCAGTTTCCTTAACTTCCAGGAGCAGAGTGGACTGGTACAGTGGGGCGGGGCGGAGGGGTGGGGCGGGGAGCAGGGGTGAGTTTCCAGGAAGCCATCTTTTTGATGGACTGGAGGACCAGGCCTGTTGGCCCATGCCTCAAGACAGCCCCAAGGGGCAGGGCCAGTCTGGAAGAGGAGCCCTCCCCCCACTTCTGGCATGGGGAGTCAGGTGCCCGGAACCACCCCCCCAGCCCCCCCCCCCCCCCCCTGCCCCCCCCCCCCCAAGAAAACTGGGCTCAGCTCACCCCTGAGCTCACCATTTCTGCTTCTGGTCTTCCAGATCGTTCTCACTTCTTCACACCTTTGAGGTGTTTGACTATTTGGGAGGGACAGGTTCCCAGGGAGAGGAAAGCAAAGAAGCCCGTTTGTCCAGGGACTCATAGTCACAAAGGTCTCGAGTCTGGGCTTGGACATTAGCTTTCCAGGGGCAGTGTGGCATTGCGGTGGCTTAACCACTGGAGCCAGACTGCTGCTGGGCTTCCCTCCCAAGTCTGCCTACTTAGGACTGTGTAGCTTCAGTAAGGTTCTTGAACTGCTCTGTGCCTCAGTTTCCCCATCTGTAAAATAGGGATAAATAGTACCTACTTTATAGGGTTGTTGTGAAAATTAACTGAGTTAATAAATGTGAAGTGTGGGGGTGCCTGGGTGGCTCAGTGGGTTAAAGCCTCTGCCTTCGGCTTGGGTCATGATCCCAGGGTCCTGGGATGGAGCCCCGCATCAGGCTCTCTGCTCAGCTTCATCCTCTCTCTCTCTGCCTGCCTCTCTGCCTACTTGTGATCTCTATCTGTCAAATAAATAAATAAATAACCTTAAAAAAATTAAAAAAATAAATGTGAGGTGTACTTTTCTCTCAGCATAAAAGCCTGGCACAGTATAAACACTTAATCAGTGTTAGCACTCCATCATTTACTATTTCCAAACAAGTTCCATGCAGAATAACAGAAAGGAAAGGAGACATACATCAAGGAAATTTTTAAAAATCATCTCCCATATCCCGCCATTCAACACAACCACCGACACCATTTCACTGCGTTTCCTTCCAATTATTTTCTTGCCTGTCCTTTCTACAACTCTATAATTATGGAGTACTGAAAATTTTTGCAACCTTGTGACTTGTTTTTCTTTTCTTTTCCTTCTTTCTTTCTTTTTTTTTTTTTTTTCTTAAAGACATTACTTATTTCTTAGGGAGAGAGAGAGAGAGCCCGTGAGCAGAGAGAACAGCAGAGGGAAAGGGAGAAGCAGGCTCCCCATCGAGGAGGGAGCTGGATGTGGGGCTCAATCCCAGGACCCCAGGATCATGACCTGAGCCGAAGCCAGATGCTTAACTGACTGAGCCACCCAGGTGCCCTGGGACTTGTTTTACATTTAAGATTTTATCCTAAATATTTTCAACAATCATTCAGTAGGATTTTACTAAGGGTCTGCTTTGTGCTGTGCAGTAATCTGAGCTCTGGGCATACAGCAACCAGCAGGAGCACACAAACTCCTCCTCTCCAGGAACTTACATTCTAGTGGACGATGCTACATTGCCTTCAGAACCCGTGCTTTCGGGGCATCTGGGTGGCTCACTTGGTTGAGCATCTGCCTTCAGCTTAAGTCATGATCTCGGGGTCCTGGGATCAAACCCTGCATCAGGTTCCCTCCTCAGCAGAGAAACTGCTTCTCCCTCTCCCTCTGCCACTCTCTTGCTCACTCTCTCGCTTTCAAATAAATAAAATCTTAAAAAAAAAAAAAAGAATGTGTGTTTTTACATGGATGTCTCATCACATACAGTAGAGAACTCAAATAGGAAGCATGAAGTTCAATGAATTTTTACACATATCTTCATCCATGTAACCGCCACCCAGATGAAGATCCAGAACACTTCCATCCAGAAGATTCCCTCCCCTTCCCCATCAATAGCCACCCCACCTCTACATAGACTACTTTCACCTGTTTAAGAAGAGAATCCATTCTTTCTGAGAAGGCCGGTTTTCTAATGGCAGAACATTCGATATATTATTGGACACATATTTTGCATTTAGTTTCTCGCTGTTATCAATGGTGCTACAGGGAATGCCACAATTTTAATTATCTTCTTAGCCCAGACTCTGAAAAGCGGGATTGATTTTGGAAAGGGTTATTTAGTAAAGACGGACAGACTGCTTCCCTAAAAGGTTGTACAGCTCCATCAGCAGTAGGAAGAGCAAGGCACACGACGCTGGCGGAGTCCCGCTTCTCTCCTGCCTTCTCGGCTTGACTCACCTAGAGTTTTAGCTAGAATTCTCAGCTTATGATACGGAAGGGTGTCTTCACGACAAGTCTAAATGGCATGAGAAGGACTCACAGGACAGGATCTCTCTTGGTCCTGAGTTTGGGACTGAGCTTTACAATGTCAGAACCCCAGCTTCTCACAGCACACTAAAAAGGGATTCAGGAGATTCTTTTTTTTTTTTTTTTTTTTTTTTTTTTTGAGCTTGAACTCAGACCCTGAGATCAGGACCTGAGCTGAGATGAAGAATTAGACCCTTAACCGACTGAACCACCCAGGTGCTCCAGGGATTCATCTTTCATTGGTGGATTAACAAGAACCAAGAACCAGAGTCGGATTCAATCATTAAAGCAGCTATCACTCTAGGAATTTACAAAGATACATGGAACAGTCAAGGAAACCAGAATATGCATGCCATCCCTCTGATAGATGGCCACAGAGAAAGCCAAATTACAAGGAAGTTCCTTGGTGGCTGAGTCTATGTTCCCAGAAGGCAGAGCTGGTGAGACTGAGCTGTGAAAACAGGACACTTCATCTGCAGCTCAATGGACTTCCTCAGATCAGAGTCCTTAAGGAAAAGTGAGGTCAGCCCAGCATTCCTTGATGCCTCCTCCTTCCCATGGCAAACTTCCAAAGCCCAGATCCCATGCGATCTCCCACTTGCCCTTAGATCTACTTCTCCCCTCTTTCCTGGTCACAGTCTGGACCACACCACCACCTTCACCTCTGTCCTAGACCTCTGCAGCCTTTTCTACCCTTGGCCCAAACTTCATCTGCCAATTCAGTGATCCTCTATTTTTTTTTTTTTAAAGTAAGCTCCACACCCAGCATGGGGCTGGAACTCCGAGAGTCACACACTCCACCAACTGAGCCAACCAGGTGCCCACCTAAGCAATCTTTTATTCTTTTAACAATTTTTAAAAGGATTTTGTTTATTTATTTGAGACGAAGAGATGCAGAGAGAGAGAGAGCTTGAGCAGGGGGAGAGGGAGAAGCAGACAACCTGCTGAGCTGGGAAGCTGAGGGCGGGGAGGTGGGGGGGGCTCAATCCCAGGACCTTGGGGTCATGACCCGGGCTGAAGGCAGATGCTTAACCATCTGAACCATCCAGGTGCCCCTAAGTGATCTTTTAAACTGGAAATCTGTTATAGACATTGGGGAGGGTATGTGCTATGGTGAGTGCTGTGAATTGTGTAAGACATGATTCACAGACCTGGACCCCTGAAACAAATAATACATTATATGTTAATAAAAATAAAAAAAAGACGAGGGGTGCCTGGGTGGCTTGGTGGGTTAAAGCCTCTGCCTTTGGCTCGGGTCATGATCCCAGGGTCCTGGGATTGAGCCCCGCTTCGGGTTCTCTGCTCAATGGGGACCCTGCTTCGCCCTCTCTCTCTCTGCCTGCCTCTCTGCCTACTTGTGATCTTTCTCTCTCTGTCAAGTAAATAAATAAAATCTTAAAAAAAAAAAAAAAAGACAAGACATAACAAGTGTTAGCAAGGATGTGGGGGAAAAGGAACCCTTGGGCACTGTGGATGGGAATGTAAATTGGTGCAACCATTATGGAAAACAGTACGGAGATTCCTCAAAAAACGAAAAATAGAACTATCATATGATTCAGTAATTCCACCTCTGGGTCTTGACCCAAAGAAAATGAAAATCCTAATTTAAAAATATATATGCAAAAAAAAAGAAAAAAACAAACCTGAAAATCTGATCTCACTTAAAATCTCAGCTTAAACCCCTTTGGTGACGGAAAGATGAATGGATAAACAAAATGAGGTGTATACATACAATGAAAGATGATTCAGCCTTAAAAGGAAGAAATGAGGGCCGCCTGGGTGGCTCAGTCGTTAAGCGTCTGCCTTCAGCTCAGGTCATGATCCCAGGGTCCTGGGACCTAGCCCCACACTGGGCTCCCTGCTCAGTGGGGAGTCTGCTTCTCCTTCTCCCTTTCCCACTCCCACTGCTTGTATTCCTTCTCTCTCTGTCTGTCAAATAAATAAATAAAAATCTAAAGATTTTTATTTATTTATTTGACAGACAGAGATCACAAGTAGGCAGAGAAGCAGGCAGAGAGAGAGGAGGAAGCAGGCTCCCTGCTGAGCAGAGAGCCCAATGCAGGGCTCAATCCCAGGACCTTGGGATCATGACCTGAGCCGAAGGCAGAAGCTTTAACCCACTGAGCCACCCAGGTGCCCCAAATAAATAAAATCTTAAAATTTAAAAAAAAAAAAAGGAAGAAATGCTGAGGCATGCTACATGAATTGAAGGCATTATGCTGAGTGAAAGAAATCAGACACAAAAAAACAAATACTATTAAATATCATACGGTGCTTCTGTGCAGCACCTGGAATGGTCAAGTTCATGGAGACAGAATGTAGACTGGCAGTTCCCAGAGGCTGAGGGAAAGGGAATGAGGAGATGGTGCTTCACAGGGATAGTGTCTCAGTTTGGGAAGATGAAAAGGTTCTGGAAATGGATGGTGATGATGGATGCACCAAAATGTGAATGTACTTGTGCCGCTAAACCGTACCCTTGAAAATGGTCAACTTTATATTATGTATATTTCATCACAGTTGAAAAAGCAGCTTCGATGACCTTTTACTTCTATCTCTACCGCCATAGCAGGGTCTGTAAGATCCTGCAGGATCTGCCCCTGGCCTTGTGTTGGCCTTTTAAGGCTGATTATCACACCTCCGCCCCCTTCAATTGGGGTGGGGGCCCTACTGGGAAATAGGAACAGGAATCAGACTTGCTGAAGACCAGAGCTTTGTTCCTGATGAAGTGGGGCCAGGGACAGGCTTCTCTCTGTAGCTGCAACGAAGCTGCCTTCCTCCGAAGCTTCCCCCAGCTCCTGACTTTAACTTCCAACTCCGTGCTTGGAAGAGCCCGGGGTGCATCCCTTCCCTCTGCTGCTGCTCTATTGGCTAATTGCTTCTCATCAGCCATTTGTTAGCATATGTGTCACTTGATGAGAGAGGCCTTCCATGACCCAAGCCTCCATCCTACCTCCGCTCCCTACCCACTAACAAGCCCTGGGCCTCTACAGCTTGTCCATAGCACTTCCTGCAATGGCATCTCTGTGTCTCCTTACATGGTCATTTGTGGGATTAAATAGGAAGGTGAGTTCCGTGGGAGCAGGCGCCCTGGGCATGTTTTCCCAGCACCTGGAACAGCTCCTGGACAGTTCCGTCTGCTGCAAGAAGGAAAACGTGGGTAAGGCTTTGGGGGTGGGAGGTCAGGGGTGAGCCCAAGTAACGTCTGCCGCTACAGCAAGTAGTCTTTTCCCCAAACAGCACTCAGCCCCTGCTCTAAATGACCGGGGATCAAACATTCAAAGAATGTCAGTTTGAAGGAGTGTCCAAGTATCTCTCTACGACCCTCAGGTCTCAATTTAAATGCGAACTCCTGTCAAAAGCTTTCCCTGGGGATGCCTGGGTGCCTCAGTTGGTTGGGCGACTGCCTTCAGCTTGGGTCCTCATCCTGGAGTCCAGGGATCAAGTCCTGCATCAGGCTCCCAGCCCCATGGGGAGTCTGCTTCTCCCTCTGACCTTCTCTCCTCTCATGCTCTCTCTCACTGTCTCTCTCTCAAATAAATAAATAAAAACTTTAAAAAAATAAAATAAAAAAGCTTTCCTTGATCCCCTATCCTCTGTCTTGCTAGAGCAACTTAGGGCCCCCTTCCCCAACCCCCCAGCACTAATCAGCTTGTACTGTCTTTGGCTGTTTAGTTTTCTGTCATCCCTGCTAGACTATGAGGGCAGGGACCTTGTCCTCTTGTTCACTGCCTTTTCATCAGCATCTAGCATAATTTCTTGCACCTCGTAGGTACACATTAAATAGCTGTTGCCTTAATGAATGTGCCAGGCACTAGTGACTCTTCAGAAGGGGGTATGTGTAGTGACATTTGCTAGCTGCCCCCACCAGTCAGTAAGCCCTGTCCTTGAGGACACAGAGCTTGGCCAAGGAAGGCCCACCATTCTTAATGAGCCAATCAGGCCCAAAGAAGACTCAACTCCAGACTGTTTGAGGAATGGAGTGACTGACTTTCTCACTCCAGCAAGGGCATACTCCTGAGGCTGAATCCTCAGGACTGCTGCCTACCACCTGGGCCTATCAGACAGGGCAGCCTTAAGCCTTAAGATGTAGTCAGCAAAGTGGAAGGCAGAATAGAAGAAGCTGAGTCTTCAGGCGATAATGTGAGCTGCTGGATCAAACCTTTCCTGAAATCAGGCCTCCCATCTCAGTTCTTCTCAGACACACATGCCAACCATTCCCTTTAAGTCAGTTTGAGTTGGGCTTCTGCCCTTGTAACACACAGCATACAGAAGGGCCAAAGGCAGCCAAAGCTCCAACACCTTAGTGTCTGCTGAGGAGCTTCATGAATCCTGTTTGAGAGGCTTTGGGGACCTTGTCTTGCAGCTCTCAACTCCTCACCTATCATGCCTATCAAATGGGGACACCCTCTAGCAGCAGTTCTTGGCAGCAAGGGGAGGGGATGCGGAGCTTGGTCTTAATTACCAGCTGTGCTCAGTCCTCACTAAGGAGACAACTAGGACCCGTCCAAAGACACAATAGCTAAAGTTGTGACTGACACATGACTTTCTTGGGCCTCTAAATCACCTGTTTGGGGGGAGGGTAGATCAGAAACAAGCATTTCAGTCTTGGTACAAGCATAGTGGAGGTGTAGGCCTAAAGAATCAGAGTGGCAGAGCTGGAAGGATCTGTAGAGATGAGCTGGTCAGACCCCTTATTATGCATATGGAGAAACTGAAGTACGGAACAGGGAGAGTTATCCAAAGTCACACAGCATGTCAGTGCCAGAGTTGGCATTCTCCTTAAAGGAGTTTCTCCATCAGCCTCCCCCTGCAGAGTTGGGGCTGGAAGTAGAGGGGAGAGAACATGGATGGGGATTTTCCTTGCAATGGCAAGATAGGAACTGCTCCGCCAAATAGTCACTGATACACCTGGTTAATTGCCCTTAATAATTTGGTAGCATGTTCATAACACCTTGTAGCTGGCCTGGGGTGCGATGACTTCCGAGTGTACCAGGTCTCCGATGAAACATGAAACATCAGGCATGTCTCCAGAATTTCCGCAGAGGAAGAATTTAGGGCCTGCAGTCTGTGGGAAAAGGAGACCAAGAGACCCTAAATGCCCTGAAGTTGCATTTGCATAGCGAGTCTACTGCTGTTACTTAGATTAGTTTCTCAGTTTCCACACTACTGACTTTTTTTTTTTTTATTTGACAGAGAGAGCACAAGTAGGCAAAGAGGCAGGCAGAGAGAGAGGGGAAGCCGGTTCCCCGCTGAGCAGAGAGCCCGATGCGGGGCTCGATCCTAGGACCTGGAGACCATGACCTGAGCTGAAGGCAGAGGCTTAACCCACTGAGCCACCCAGGCGCCCCCACACTACTGACTTTTTAAGCAGGATAATTCTTTGTGGTGGGGGACTGTCCTGTGGCTTGTAACAGCATCCTCAGCCTCTACCTACCAGATGCGAGCAGTGCTTACCCTCCCAGTGTGATAACCAAAAATGTCTCCAGACATTGCCAAACGCACCCTGAAAGGCAAACTACCCCACTTGAGCTCCACTGACTTAATTATATGTGTAAGTGGCAGAGAGGGCATGATGGTGAGTCTTCTAAAAGAAGAGAGGAGATAAAAATAGAAACCACCCTTTCCTACAAGGAAAAAAAGAATCATCAGAGGCATAGTCTGTTCTAGGCAGAACTATGAACTTTGACTTTACCCATGCACCCTTCCTTTCATGACCATTTTCTTCTCTTTCGAGGCTCCCATTTCTACCTTAAAAAAATATATATATTTTAAACTATCCATGAAAAAAATAATAATTAATATTTGTCTTCGTGCTAAAAGTGAGACAAGCAGAATACAATAGTTACTGGGGGTTAAACACACAAGCATTATGTTCTCTTTTTTTAAAGATTTTATTTATTTATTTGACAGACAGAGATCTCAAGTAGGGGGAGAGGCAGGCAGAGAGAGAGGGGAAGAAGCAGGCTCCCCGCTGAGCAGAAAGCCTGATGTGGGCCTTGATCCCAGCACCCTGGGATCATGACCTGACCGAAGGCAGAGGTTTTAACCCACTGAGCCACCCAGATGCCCCACAAGCACTATATTCTTAAGATGTGAGCATTTCACTGTAAGTAAACCATATCTCAAAAAAATTTTCAGTAAAAAACACATGGGTACTGTAGTCAGACCCGGTTTCAAGTCCCAATTCAGATGTTTCCTAACTATGTGACTTTTTCCTCTTAGGAACTCTGTTTCCTTGGTTGTACAAGGGGAGCAACAACAGCACATGCCTCCGGATAACTATGCAGAGTAAGTGAGATCATGTATAAACAACACTCTGCACAGCACTGGTTACCTATTTTTATTTACATTTATAGTACCTATTTATATTTATCTGTAGTTTATAGGCAAAATTGCTGCCCGACGATCTGCTTCCTGTGGACCTATTTTAATTAGGGGCATCTCCACTTGCCTCTTTTCATGGGACCCCTTTGTTCAAATAGGAAAAGGAAAGTCTGGAGACACAGCAGTTTATGGGGTTTGGGACCTGGAGCTTGGCTCTGCCAGTGACTTACTAGAAACTGAACTTATTGAGTCCCTCCGAGTCCCCCTTTCCCCAGATAATACTAATGGTGTACTAATGGTGTAGTGATACTACCCGTTTCATAGGGTTCTTGGGAGATTTATAACCCAACTGGACAGCTCTGGGAATTTAGATCTACCTTTAAGGCTGGGGCAGTAGCTGTACCAAAGGAGACTACCACAAGGGGGCAGGATCGCTACATCCAAGTTCGCACCTATCCCCGACATTTCATTTTTTGAGCGTACTTGTCTACTTGTTATAATCAACTTGAATATATAACTTGTATATTCAAACATATACATAAGTAGATTGGTACGATGAACTCCAATGAGCTATCAATATTTTGTCAATCTTCCTCTTTTTGTCTGCCGCGCTGCTTGTGGAATAATAAAGCACAGCCCAGACCTCATTACATGTCATCAATGTGCCCCTTTTTCTCAACATTTTATTTATTTGACAGAAATCACAAGTAGGCAGAAAGGCAGGCAGTGGGGGAGGGGGGAGCAGGCTCCCCGCTGAGCAGAGAGCCAGATGCAGGGCTTGACCCTGGGATCATGGACCTGAGCCTAAGGCAGAGGCTTTAACCCACTGAGCCACCCAGGCACCCCTCAATGTGTCATTCTAATTGAACAAGGCTTTTATTTCCACAGGCACGATGTCGTTATCACATCTAACACAAAAAGAATAATAATTCTTTAATCTATCAGTCCATATTCAAATTTCCCCACTGGTACCACACATATCTTTCGACAGTTGGCACACTTGAATCAGGACCCAAATAAGGTTATTGGATTTGGCATGTATCTTGAGTTTTTAGTTTTTATGCCTTAACATTCCATCTTCCTTTTGTAATTTCATGCCATGAATTTGTTGCCAAAACCAGGTCACTTGTCCTGTAGGATGTCCCACATTTTGGGTTTGGCTGATTGTAGTATTTGCCTATCCCCCTGATTTCTGGTAAACTGGTAATTAGATCTTGGCTTGATTAGGCTTAGACTCTTTTTTTTTTTTTTTTTTTTTTGCTTTTTAAGACAAGGATATTTCATGGAGAGCACTGAATCCCCCTCTTGGTAATGTTTACTTTGGTCACTGGTTTCAGGCAGTGTCAGCTTAAGCTATTGTAAAGTTCCCCAACACCTTTCATACAATTGTTTTAGCATCATTTTATGTTTGTCGCCTAGACTCATTCTTTCATTAAGGTTTGCAAGATTGTGCTTTTCTAATCCTACCATCCTACCATTTCTTTTGCATTTATTAGATAGAATTCTTCTACAAAAAATAACTTTCTTAGCTACCCTTTGGTTACATGCAATATAACTAATCCATGAATGACCAGAAAAGTGTTTATTTCTCTACATCAGTGTTCAGAGTAATTAATTGATTCCCTATAAAACTACATTGATAACAAATGTGTTGTTTGCCTTAAGTATCATTATTAATGGGGTTTGTATATTTTATGTGTTATGATCAATGGAAGTCATTATTTTTCTTTTAATGCTCAAATTATTCTATCTTAGACCAGTAGGGTCCTTTGTATTGGTTCTCAGTATACATGACTTCTCAGTATACATGACTCCCAATAGTCCTTGATAGTTTCATGGTTTATGGGCACAAGACGACCCAACATCATCTTTCCTGCTCCAGATCTGGAACCAGCCATTTATCAAAGGAGACTTGATTTTTTTTTTTTTTTTTGCTTAATTTTTAATTTTTTTAAAACTGGAAAATGGTGTTTAGAGACCAAATCTATGCTTTAGGGGTGTTCATTCTATTGGATTGGTGATTATTTCTAGGCCTTTTTAGCAGAAAGTAGAAAACACCATTTTGTTTTGTTTAAAGATTATTTATTTATTTATTTGACAGAAGGAGATCACAAGTAGGCAGAGCAGCAGGCAGAAAGAGAGGAGGAAACAGGCTCCCCGCTGAGCAGAGAGCCCAATGTAGGGCTCGATCCCAGGACCCTGGGATCATGACCTGAGCCAAAGGCAGAGGCTTTAACCCACTGAGCCACCCAGGAACCCCAAAAACACAGTTTTTAAGAGGAAAATACATACTTCATTCATTCTGCTCTCTAACCCATATATAAAATTATCCTAGGCTTATTTAATTTTTTTTAAAGATTTATTTATTTATTTGAGAGAGAGGGCATGAGGGGGTGGGGGTAGAGGAAGACATAGAGTCTTAAGCAGACTTGTCGCCGAATGTAGGGCCTGATGCAGGGGTTTTATCTCAAGACCATGAAATCATGATCTGAGCTGACCCCAAGAGTCAGATGCTTAAAAACTTTGCCACCCAGATGCCCCATCCTAAGCTTGGTTTTTGCTTTGTTTTTAAGATTTTATTTCTTTATTTGAGAGAGAGATATATAGTGAGCAGGGGGGAGAGGGAGAAGCAGGCTTCCCACTGAGCAGGGAGCCCAGTGCAGAGCTCTATCTCAGAACTCTGGAATCATGACCTGAGCTGAAGGCAGATAGATGCTTAACCAACTGAGCCACGCAGTACCCCTAGGCTTGTTTTATATTAACTCTTTTTCTCATTTGTTGAAAATCTTGATGCCTAATGTCATTGACATGCTTATTTGCCTTATCCTTAAATATATCTTTCAAAATAGCTATGTCAATATTACTTATTTTTTTAAAGATTTTTTTTTTTTTTTTTTTTTTTTGAGAGAGTGTGCATGGTAGGGAGGGGCAGAGTTAGAGGGAAAGAGAAACTCAAGCAGACTTCTCACTGAGCATGGAGCCTGACTTGGGGCTCCATCTCACCACCAGAGCTGAAACCAAGAGTCCCATGTTTAACCGACTGCACCACCCAAGTACCCCAGAAATGTCAATATTACTTCTAACAAGACTAATGAGTGCAAATTAATATTTGTATGCAGTTCTAGTTGTCCTCAGACTATAGCCCATTAAGGAGGTACAGTCAAAATACTTATAAAGCCAGGGCACCTGGGTGGCTCAGTGGGTTAAGCCTCTGCCTTCAGCCCAGGTTATGGTCTCAGGGTCTTGGGATCCAGCCCTGCATCGGGCTCTCTGCTCAGCAGGGAGCCTGCTTCCCTTCCTCTCTCTCTCTCTCTCTGCCTGCCTCTCTACCTACTTGTGATCTCTGTCAAAAAAATAAATAAAATCTTTAAAAAAATGCTTATAAAGCCAACTGAAATGATTTTCTATATGTAGTTACACCACCAACCTGACACACAGATGGCACATTTGTTTCCATTTGTTTTTATGGAGTGTTTTATTCTTTTTACTGAACTTTGTTTTATAAATATGCAAAACATTTACAAGTTTCCAAAAGAGTCACTGTATAATAAGGTACATTCACATAAGTCTCATTTACATCTCTATCCTCTCCATCCCACAAAGGAAACCATTTTTAGAAGCCTGAAGTTTATTCTTCTACTGTTTAACTTTTAAATATAAGCAATTAATGTTCCTTTATATCATTCTGCTACTGGGTGATATAAACACTACTATGCACCTCGCTTATTTCACTTAAAACTATATATGGACATCTCTCCAGATTGGCATGTTTATTAGGTTATGTAAGAAGTCTTCCACATATCTTTGTATGGTTGCTTACATACTCTCCTGGGCCAGTACTATAATGTATTCAGCCAGTTCTTTGACATGTGATCAGTTTCCAATGTTTTACTATAAAAGTGCCATAATGAATAACTTGTGCATACAGCTTTTTGTATTTTTGTCAATATTTATCACTAGGATTGATTCCTAGAAGTTCAAGATTTGACCTAGGATTCCTGGGTAAAATAGTACATAGATATAGAGTGGCTATGTTTGCCAAATTTTCTTAATGAGTTACATCATTTTGCCTTCCTGTAAGCAATGTAGGACAATACCACCCTTGGGTGTATCTTAGTACCATAACAGATAGAGGAGGCTTCAGAGATGAATCATAGACAAGGTTCCTGTCCCAGGGAATTCTCAGTTTAGTAGAAGTCCTACGGGCAAACAAACAATGATGTAAATGTAATAAGTGGGGGAAGATTTACCCTGGAGCTAATGAAGCTTAAGCTTGAGGCGCTCCCTTACACAGACACTTCCCAAGGCCCCAGCAGCATGTTCATGGGATCATTTTGTAATCTTTTTCCTAAAGAAAACACCCCCGATTTTTTAAGCTTCAGGCTTTATAGGCCCTGAACCCATTACAATCTTTAGTCAGCCTGTCTTTGGGGTTACGGAGTTGGACTTCAAGTCTCAGTTCTGCAGTCAGAGGAGGGATTCCTGTATTTAATGACTGAGACAAACAAAAGGAAAAGGCTCTTCTAACCAAGAGATACTCCTCTCCGGATTCAGATGGATTACCCACACAGGTATTAAGACCATCTATAGTTTCTCTCTAATTTCAAGGGCAGAAACTAAGCCTTGGCGGGCGTCAGTATCCCCAGCAGAGAGCTGAAGACTGGGGGATAGCACTCAGAACAAAAGTCTGAACGGATTTAAGAGCAGGGTGCTGTCGGTTTTGGGCAGGGGAGCTGTACTAGGAGAGTAAGTATTCAACGCAGGTACACACACACACACCCCAAACTACACAACTTTTCCACAAATAAGGCAGAGGTCTGTTTTCTCACCTGTAAAAACAAGGTTAGCAATAAAGCCTGCCCTTTGGGATTTGGTCAGGATTAGAAAAGCTAATTTAAACACCCAACCCAGGCTCAGACTCTGAGGAGAAGGTCCATAAATAGAGGACAGCAAATAAAATGGGTAAGTGGTTGATCCTCGAGAGCCCCAACAGGGATTCTTTGCACATCGTGCTTACTGCAGCACTGGGAGCAGGAACCGCTTTGTTGACAAATAGTAACTGCAGAATAAATTAGTGAAGAAGGGACGGACGTTTCTGGCGGATGCTTACTGATCCGTGCGACTAACTGAATAATGGGCTGGTCCGAGTCTCTGAGTCACTGACAGTCCCGGGCTGGCTGTCAGGCGACTGAATGCCGGGATCTGACACACCGCTGTCCGTCTCGCTCCGAGAGAACGGCTGCCTTCGCGGTCCATCCCGGCCCTGGCCGCCTCGGACCGCGCGTGGGCTGGATCCCGACTCCCCGCTGGGGCCACGGCCCCGCAGGGCCTGGGCGGGCGGCAGCGGCCAGGTGCGGGGGCCGCCGCGCCTTCCTCCCTGCGCCGGGCAGGGCGCCCCCGACTCCCGGCCGCTGCGGCCCGGGAACAATGAGGTGCCGGCTTCTTTAAGGGAGATACCACCGCGCCAGCGGGGCAGGGGACGGCGTCCTCCCAGATGATCGCACCCAGTCCCGCGCCGCCGCCGCCTGGGCAACTGCACCGTCCGCAAACATGGCTCAGTGACTCTGACAAAAGGTGCAGCCTCCCACCCGGCTGGGCGGACGCCAGGCCCCCCAGCTCGGACCGCGCCTCCCCGCGAACTAGCCGAAAAGCTCCGCGTCCTGCAGGTACCCCAAGCCCGATCCGAAGAAGATGCACCAGGCGTTCCGCCCCAGCGACCCCCGCACACCTGCCTGCAGCTCGGTAGGTGGGAAGGGGGGCGGGGAGGGAACGGGGAGGCCGCGCCGGGCGCGTGCACCCCCAGGCCCGGACCTGCTGCCGCAGACCGTCCCTGGAGCCCGCGGGCCGTGCGCGCCCGCTGCGGCTGGACGGTGACCGAGCTCTGGCGGGCAGCGGCCTCCCCGTTCCGGGGCCCGGCCACCCCTGCGGGGAGGGGCACTAGTGGTGCGCTCCAGAGCGCGCACACCTTCGGCGACTCCCGGCTACTGCGAGCGACGGGAGAGGGAGGAGGCTAGCGGAGGGCGAGGCGCGCGCCCAATAAGGAGGCGCTCGGCGTCCCGGCTCGCGCTACGGAAAGCCGGAGGGGGGCGGGGCCGCGCGGCGTAAGGGGGTGTGTCCGCGCGCACCACGGGGGCGCGCGCCGGTCTCTGACTGGAGGCCGCGGAGGCTGAGGCGCGAGCTGCCCGATAATGGCGGCCTGCAGAGCCCGTGAGAGGGAGAAGCGGCGGCGGCTACCCTGAGGTAAATATGGCCCTCAGACCTGGCACTGAGGCCCTGCTGCAGAGCCGAAGGCCTTGCATGCACTTCCTTCCCCGGGAGGCCTGTCACAGACCTGTCAGCGGAGTCATGCTAGGGAAGGCCCCGCGCTCCTCAGGCCTCCGGCCCGCACCCCTCAGGCCACCGGCCCCAGCTGCGGCCTCCTCTTCTGTCCCTGGTCTCCTCCCCAGGGCCTGGGCCTCATCCGCCAGCACCGAGGATTTGGGACAGCCGCAGGACTGGCTCCTCGGGGTGAAGGGCCTCGGGAGGATCCCCTCCGGGTTTCGTCTGGACGCCTCCGGGGAGGGGGAGGAGGTGGGCCTGATACTCGGCCAATGAGCGGGGCGCTGAGCGGCCGCGTCGGACGACACCTCTGCCCAGGACTGGCCCTTCCCCGGCCCGGCAGGTGTGTGGCCTGGCCCGCCGGTCGCCGGCCGCCGGCTCAGCGGGGCGCGCGCGAGGGCCCGGGAAGTGCTGGCCGGTCGCTTGGGTTTGCAGCCAGAGATTTCATAAACGCCCTCCCTCCGCCTGACGCGGGTGCTCTGTCGTGTGCGGGTATGGGACAGCTTGCAAGACAGGAGCCACTTTGAGGTAGATAGTAACTGGCGATCCACGGAGAGCAGGGAAGAGTGTCTGCTGTGGACCTGGAGCCAGGATTCCGTGGCAGGATGTCAGACACTAGGAATACAGTAGGAATGTGAAGGGGGCTTCCAGTAGAGGAAGTGGGACTAAGAAGTAATCTCAGAAGCTTTCATTTTCTTTACTAAATCTGTCCTATGGACTTAAAGTAGCTGTACCCAGTTTTTCAGGCTCAAGAGTCAGTAGCCTCTTGTTCCCCCTAAACTGTGCATTGGAAAGATTTCACAATCTCTTGCCCATTGTGGCAATCCACAAATAAGAATTTGTTCCTGAAGCTCATTAGAATCTTAACATTCTTTGGAGAATGAGGTGGCACACTTTAGACTTTCTTGATTCAATTCATGAGCATCCTCAGTGTAGGGCCTCTGCCTTTAAATCATTTATCAATTTGAATTTGAAAGAACACTGTCAGAGGACAGTTTTTAGTGGCAAAAATGGCCTACATCTAAATAGGTGTTGTTTAAATTTCACAACAGAAAGGTAACAATATTCTAAGTAGTTTGCTTTATTTTTAGAGGACCATTTTTCTCCACAGAGTTTATTTTCATTTATTTTGTGCAAGAAATGAGGAAATAACATAAACAAAATTAAAATAGGGACATACACAGTTTGTTTACTTTAAAAAAAAAAAAAAACCACATTTTGAATTCTATATGTAATCTGGTCTACTTTTAGTCCCTAAGCACAAGCCAGGTGTTTTTTGTTTTTGTTTTGACATTTTTATGAACTTTGTGTATGTCAGCTTTAAGGAGATGCTTGAGTTTCTTTTTTCATGACCAGTAAATAAGAATGATGAATTTTCTGGTTTATTTTTAACAGTAATATTTTGAAGCAGTTTGTATGGGCGGCAGTGTAGTGTAATAGTTATGGTTATGAATGTCAGAGGCAGATGGCCTGGTTTCAAACCCAGGTCCACCAGTAGCTCTTTTACCTTAGGCATGTTGCTTAAACTCTCTGTGCTTTAGTTTTCTTATCTATAAAATGACCATAATAGTATCCATTTCATAATATTGTTGTGAGGATTAAATGAATTTAATATTATGAAGTGCTTGGAACAGATCCTGATACATGGTAAGTACTACCAAAGGGTTAGCTGCTTTATTATTACTATTCAAATATTTAGATTTGCCCAAGTTATAACAAATATCTTTCAAGCACTGCAAACAGTGAGACAGATAATTAAATCATACATAAAAAGTTATACAGGCCAGTAAATATACTTAATTTCAACAGAGCACTTTGTTGATTTTTCCAGAAACTTTGACATTGAAGATGGTGAGTAGCCAGCCAAAGTACGATCTAATACGGGAGGTAGGCCGAGGCAGTTACGGTGTTGTGTATGAAGCAGTCATCAGAAAGACCTCTGCACGGGTGGCGGTGAAGAAAATTCGATGCCATGCACCTGAAAATGTTGAACTAGCCCTGCGTGAGTTCTGGGCACTAAGCAGTATCAAGAGCCAACATCCAAATGTGATTCACTTGGAGGAATGCATCCTACAAAAAGATGGGATGGTGCAAAAAATGTCCCACGGCTCTAACTCTTCCCTTTATTTACAGGTATGTGTGGTTGAATAGGAATAGATACAACTTGAACTTAGTATTGGTCAGCAAGAAGAGGAATAAATGAGTCAGATGAACTTCTACTTTTAAATGCAGGTGTTTATATAGTTAGGAGTAGATAAGGGTCTGCCAAGAACTGAATAGATGTTTGCTTTAAAACAGGGTTTTATTTAAACCTGTGATGCAAATACCTAAAAATAACATAAGCCACCTGTTATGCCATGGTACTTGCCAGTCTGCATGGGAATGGGGCAACATAGGAGCTAGAAAAGTGATCAAGATTAGAGTCTGATAAGTTCACTTATTTGAAATCAAGTTTTGGGGAACTAAAGCCAGAAGAAAAGGAAAAACTCCATCATCAATAGCAGCACCCATATAGGTAATTGGGCATTTCTTTATAAATCACTGATTTGAATATAAGCCTTTGCTGTTTTAGAGGGTTGTGTGGTTTCTTAACCATGCAACTCTAGTTATTTCTCATGAAGTATGTTGCATAGCCCTTGAATGTTATTAATAGAGCTAATAGCTAACATTGGGGTTCCAACTCAGTTCCACACTATGTGCTCAAAGTGTTTTAAAGGCAGTTGCTCAGAACAATCCTGTGAGGGTAGTACTGTTATCATTATTACAAATGAAGAAATTGAGGCTTAGAATAAATAATGAATTTATCCAAGTCACATACCCAGCAAGTGGCAGGATTGGTAACTGAATGTAGGAGACTATCTGACTGCTAAAACTTGTGTCCCTTTAACTTCCAAATTACTCTTGCCTTCAAATTACTTTTTTTGTAGACCTGGGGAAAGCATTAACATAGGAAAACAGAAAATGTTTATTTGTTTGTTTATTTGGTTGGTTGGTTGGTTGGTTGGCTGGCTTCTAGTATAGATCAAAATCTCTAGTAGGCCTGTATTTGCTAAAGAGAAAAGATACTTAAGACATAGCTAGTTAAAGGCCAGAGAAAAATTTAAATCCAGTCATTCTTGGAAAAGGAAACGAACTTCCCATGAGTATGTCTAAATTCAGAATTTTAACCATCAGGGTACAGAAGTATGATTTTAAAACAACAAAAACTGTTGGACCAGGAACAAGGAAGAAAACAAACATTGATCTGTTTAATTAGAAGCTTGCAACTTTCATTATATTGTGAACAAATATCAATCTTGAGAACCTAATTCATATTGAGAATCTAATTCATATTGCAGTTTAGCATGCTATATCCTGAAGTTTTACCTCTTAAGACAGTAATTGTAAAGCACAACTATTTAGCCTCTATTCCATTTATTTACTTTTCTAAAAGTGCTTAGTATGTAAGTTGCACTGATAGAAAATACTGGAAACATTCTTACCACACTCCCTCTTAAAAGTGGATAGAACTTTGGGGCGCCTGGGTGGCTCAGTGGGTTGAGCCGCTGCCTTCGGCTCGGGTCATGATCTCAGGGTCCTGGGATCGAGTCCCGCGTCGGGCTCTCTGCTCAGCGGGGAGCCTGCTTCCTCCTCTCTCTGCCTGCCTCTCTGCCTACTTGTGATCTCTCTCTGTCAAATAAATAAATAAAATCTTAAAAAAAAAAAAAAGTGGATAGAACTTTGATGAACTTTGCCATTGAACTGATCTACAAATACAAAGACATTTAAATATATGACTTAGTGCTAATGGTATCCTTGAGTCCAGATCAAGCAACCTTTATAGTATTAGGTGGTCATTCAAGCCTTTAAGAGGTAAAGTATTGGGGCACCCGGCTGGCTGAGTCAGTAGAGCATGTGCCTCTTGATCTTGGGGTTGTAAGTTTGAGCCCCATGTTAGGTGTAGAGATTACTTTAAAAAATAATAAAAATAATAAGATGTAAAGTACTTCCAGCCTTGACTCAATGATTTTTTTTTAAAAATCTAAAACACCTTTTTATTTAGTACTCCCTTTTATCTTTTAAAGGCTAATGGGGGGGTGCCTGGGTAGTGCAGTGGGTTAAAGCCTCTGCCTTTGGCTCAAGTCATGATCCCAGTGTCCTGGGATCAAGCCCCACATCTGGCTGTCTGCTCAGCAGGGAGCCAACTTCCCCCACCCCACCTGTCCTGCCTCTCTGCCTACTTGTGATCTCTGTCTGTCACAAAAATAAAAATAAAAATATTTTAAAATAAATAAAGGCTGATAGGCCTGTGTTTAACTTGTAGCACTTTTGCTAGCTCTATGATCTTGGCTAAATAACTCATCTCTTCCAGCATCGATATCTTCAGATGTAAAACAGTAATAATAATTTTACCTTCCATGGAAGTTGTCAAAATTAGAAATGATACAGTAAAATACTTGGCATATAGGAAGTACTCAGTAATATGTAACTCTGTTAAAAGCTCTATTAAAATTGTCTTTTCTGTGGATTTATTAACAAGACATTGATCAACACACTTAGCAAGTGCCTTCTCTAAATTTACATCTGGTAAAAACAGTTAAATCTGTAGCATGACCACAGAGTCCCTATGCATGGCTTTCTCCATTCTCTACACAAGTTTTTGTTTTTCTCCATGTTCTTCTAGATATTTTCCTTGTTCTGATGATTAAGTCAGTTCGTAATAGCTAAAAAACTTAGCTAGAAGAAAATGTAAAGCAAATTAACTAACAGAGGATACATTCTCAACATAGGAACTTGGTGTCAATCTGTATGACTTGTAATCAGTGTCATGAATGAGAGATACAGAATGATATAAGAGCATATGAGAGAGAACCTGACATAACCTAGGGTTCAGGAATTATGAGTTGTTTCAACTGAAAATTAAAGGGTAAAGAGGAGTTAGCCATGTGAGTGAGAAAACTTGCCAGCCAGAAAGAACTGTACATACAGATGTTTTGAAGCAAAAAGTACAAAGCATTCTAAGAATTGAAAGAATATAGTAAGACTGTACCATGCCAGCAGAGTTGTTTTACATGAAACTAGAAAGGTCAGCAGGGTCAGAAGATCCCATAGCCCATGTTCAAGACCTTAGACTGTATCCTGAGAGAACAGGGAAACTGTTGAAGGACTTTAGGCAAGAGAACCAATGACTCTACATCCTTTACACATGGAAATAAGTGGATTGGGCTCTCTCAACGAGCATCCCTCAAACTATAGCCCTCAGGCAATTTTTTATTTGGCCCAGATGCTAAAAATAGTTTTGACATTTTTAAAGAGTTGTTTAAGGAAAAGAAAGAAGAATATGGAACAGAAACCTTATGTGACTTGTCAAGCCTAAAATATTTACTGTCTCACCTTACTCTAAACCATTCTTTGAATGCTGGGACTTTGTGTTGCTCAAAGTTACTTAGAAATTTGCTTTTGAGAGTAAGACAGAAGAAGAGAGAAAATGAAGGAAGAGTAATGACACTGATCTTTAATCTCAGCATATTTAGTAACAGTGCACCTGGTAAATAATTGTGTGATCTGTACCTTTCTAGTCTTTCATTTTCTGGCTCACTGGCAAACACGCAACAAAGAAAATGCGAGCAGAAGACATCTGCAGACGGTTGCAATTACAGCTGTTTGCCATTGGGGGAGATGGTTTGAAAGGTGTTTTTTGCTTCTGCCATCCAAATGACAAGAGGAAGTACTAGTACACTTAAATGTAAACTTGCAGTTCATTCTTCAACAACTCTTCAGCTTCCCTACTGAGTTTCTATTCAGTGGGTCTGAAAAGGCACCATGGGACAAATGCTTTCAAACTATTGTATGCTATATTTTACAATGGTAGTTCATATTCGGTGAAGTAATCAATATTCTTGAATTTCAGGTTATAGAATTATAATTTGATAATGATAACAAATAAAATAGCAACTATTCTAGGTTTTCAGCTTGAGGCAAAGAAATATACAAACTCTGAGGTGCCTGGGTGGTTCATTTGGTTAAGCATCTGCCTTTGACTCAGATTCTGGAGTACTGGGACCAAGCCCCACATGGGGTTCCCTGCTCAGCGGGTAGTCTGCTTCTCCCTCTCCCTCAGCCATTCTCTCTCTCTCTCACTGTCTCTCAAATGAATAAAAAAAATCTTAAAAAAAAAAAAAAGAAATATACAAACTCATATTTGAATTTTTATATCAAAACGTAAATATGTTTTTTTTATAAATTGGTTTTTAGAAGCCATATAGTGATAGAGATAGACAGTATATTTGCAATCTGCCTGTAGAAGTTTATGAAGTAATAATGGCAGTCTTTATCAGTGACTACAGGAAGGTTTGATTTCCTTTTTTTTTTTAAGATTTTATTTATTTATTTGTCAGAGAGAGAGGACAGGCAGGCAGAGTGGCAGCAAGGAGCCTGATATGGGACTTGATCCCAAGACACTGGGATCATGACCTGAACCAAAGGCAGCTGCTTAACCAACTGAGCCACCCAGGTGTCCCTCCTTTTTTTTTTTTTTTTTCCTTTTAAAGATTTTATTTGACAGAGGGAGAGACAGCAACAGAGGGAACACAACACAAGCAGGGGGAGTGAGAGAGGGAAAAGCAGGCTTTTCAGAGAGCCCAAAGCAGGGCTCGATCCCAGGACCCTGGGATCATGACCAGAGCCAAAGGTGGATGCTTAACGACTGAGCCACTCAGGCGCTGCAAGGCTTTTATTTCCCTAACAACTAGTGTTCCTGATCATTTCTCTTCTAATTTTACAGATTGCATAATGTTAATAGTGTATGTCCAATGAACAAGAAATATATTTCAGGCAGTTTAATTGAATAGAGCTTCCTAATTGATGTTTATACCTCAGCTGGCAATCTCCCAGGTCTACTAGCTGCTGAAAAGTCAATTTTTTTACGAAGCTATTGTGTAGGTAGATAAAGTTCAGCTCCATTAACTCATGCAGAAAATGTATAGCCAGTTGGATACTTTTAAAAATAAAATGTTTGTTTGTTTATGACTTAGTAAGCTTTATGCCCAGTGTAGGGACTTAAACTCATGACTCTGAGATCAGGAATCCCATGCTCTACCAGCTGAGCCAGCTAGGTGCCCCTAAAGCTTTTTATTTTTATTTTTATTTATTTATTTATTTTTAAAAGATTTTATTTATTTATTCGACAGAGAGATTACAAATAGGCAGAGTGGCAGGGAGAGAGGCAGGGAAAGCAGGCTCCCCGCTGAGCAGAGAGCCCAATGCAGGGCTCAATCCCAGGACCCCGGGATCATGACCTGAGCCGAAGGCAGAGACTTTAACCTACTGAGCCACCCAGGTGCCCCCTAAAGCTATTTTAAAATAACTTTTTACCTCCTGACTTAGAGATTTGGTATGCATTCATTAGGAGCAGTTTGAAGTACTGAAATTTAAAATAAAATGCACATATGAGAGCATTGACCAAATAAAACATTCATGAAATTTCCACTTAAAATTGGGAGTCCAACTTATTAATCAGTTACTTATTCTTTTTCTGTAGCTGAATTGTATAAACTGTGCAGATGACTGTAATCTGTTTTTTTCCCCCTCTTGTAGCTTGTAGAGACTTCATTAAAAGGAGAAATTGCCTTTGATCCCAGAAGCGCCTATTACTTGTGGTTTGTGATGGATTTTTGTGACGGCGGAGATATGAATGAATATCTATTGTCCAGGAAACCCAATCGTAAAACTAACACCAGCTTTATGCTTCAGCTGAGCAGTGCTCTGGCTTTCTTGCATAAAAACCAGATCATTCACCGAGATCTTAAGCCTGATAATATCCTGATTTCACAAAGTAGGTTGGATACCAGTGACTTGGAACCCACACTGAAAGTGGCTGATTTTGGTCTCAGTAAAGTTTGTTCAGCCTCTGGGCAGAATCCAGAAGAACCTGTCAGTGTAAACAAGTGTTTCCTTTCCACAGCCTGTGGAACAGATTTCTACATGGCTCCTGAAGTGTGGGAGGGACATTACACAGCAAAAGCGGACATCTTCGCTCTGGGGATTATCATCTGGGCAATGCTGGAAAGGATCACGTTCATCGACACAGAGACAAAGAAGGAACTCTTGGGGAGTTATGTAAAACAAGGAACTGAGATTGTGCCTGTTGGAGAGGCGCTTCTGGAAAATCCCAAAATGGAACTTCTCATTCCTGTGAAGAAAAAATCTATGAATGGGCGGATGAAACAACTGATTAAAGAAATGCTGGCTGCAAACCCTCAGGATCGTCCAGATGCTTTTGAACTAGAACTCAGATTAGTACAAATTGCATTTAAAGATAGCAGCTGGGAAACGTGACACATACATTGTTTGCAAATATCTTGGATGATATGCTGCTTATGTTTTAACAGTGATGCAACAACATAATGTGGCTGAAAAGAATATAAAAAGCTAAACTCCACCTTTTAAGGGTTTAGATTTTATTGTGGGGTGTTTTTTTTCCTCATTTTTGTTAAGTCCAAGCTGGCCATTTTGTTAGTATGTTTTAAATGTGTATTACCAATGTGGGTGTACATTTTTAAAAATGATCATTGGTAGAAGTTTGGCAGGAAAATTCTCTAAGAGCCAAGAAGAGAAGAAAGTCCAGTTCTCTGGAAATAAGTCTCAAGTATTTTAGACATTCCTTGTCAGTATTAGGAATTTCCATGGAAGAAGAGGTTTGCATGCTGGCAATGCAACCTTTGAAGCTTTGTAAAGGAAACATATATGTATATATTTATGTATATGTAAGTATGTGAATGTGTGCATTTTGCATTCCATATGAAGAAAATGCCACTTCTGTTTAAATTATTTGATGTAGGTTTGGGTTTTTGAGATTTGCTGGTGAAATCAGTGATGAAAAATAAAAGAACCTTCCCTCATCTTCCTACCCTGCCCCTCCCTCTAATGAAATCATACTACACTTTTTATTTTTGTAATATTATATGGCTTTTTTTAAGGCATCATTTTGGAGGGTCTAAAGTTATCCAATTAAGCATAAAATTAAGTGATCCAAAGCTGCTGAAGTATGTTTGAGCTCTCCAGTGCCCTATAGCTGCAGGAGTCGAAGTAGCCATGCAATCATGTGGTAACAGGTTGGCAAGGACCTTGATGATTCAGTCGTACCTTCTTTAGGTAACCAAGCATTCAATTAACCAATTAAACCATTGCACTGGAACATGTCTGCACTTGAGCATCTGCAATCTGATACAGATCTGAACACAGGATTCCTCTGTTTCTGAAAACTTTGCAATATATGAACTCTACTACTTGATATAGTAAGTTTTGATTTCAAGACTGTCTAAGCCTCAGCATAAAGTTGAAGAAATCAAATGAGCTCTACCCTCACATTGCCTGTCCTGATACGGTCTCTTGTTTAATCACTGGAATTCCTTTCATTTTGGCACTAATGCTGTTTTCTCTTGCCTAATTTAACACAGTAATGATAGTGATATGGTTGTGTTAAATGTTGATCACCTTTTTCTGAAGTGGGAGATGATACCTATACAGCGTGGTAAATGGATGAAATATTGTGGCATCCACTATATCTTTCAAGTAGAAACTTGCAAGTTACCGATTTTATACAATCATTTGGTATGGTCTATGTCAAAAACCAATAGACTGTTACTCTAATTGAAGTTAGTTTGATTTTTAACCCTAGATGGTTGTCTCCAATTTGTTTTCCTATAAATGCAGATAATTAAAATCTAAGAAAGTTTTGCTAAAACAGAATATTAGCCTTTAAGGTTAGATAGACTTTAAGGCCATTGTATCTAGGTTAGTCTTTATAAAGCACTAGAATCTTTGGTCAAAGTAAAAAAAAATATATATATATATAAGAATACCAAAATTATTAATAGTTGCATAGTCTCCTCAGCTTTTTTTTCTGAGTTTTTTTGTTTGTTTGTTTGTTTTTTTAATTAAAGCATAGTTGACACCCAGTGTGTCTCCTCCTCAGCTTTTTCGAACTTCCATAACTTTTGGAATTTTGCTATCATATTTTCCTTACTTAAAATATATTTGAGAACTTGAGAAGGTGAAAAAGCACAAAGAATTAGAGTATGTAAAATTTCTGAATTCTGCATTCATTGGCCTGGAAGTTTAAAATTTGGAATGAAAGGTTTTACTGAGATAAAACCTTCTATTTTCTTCTTAAATAAAACCTTTTAAAATTAAAAAAATCGTATACTTTGAACATCACTTTCAAGCTAATAAATACAAGATTTTGTTGGAAATGAGAGGTGGAAATACACTGGAACCTCATGATAATTGACCCTGTGGATCTCCAAATTACTGTAACACAGATCTGGCCAAGGAGATTGAGTTACTGGAAGTGGGAAGAATCATCATGTTGCATCAGTAAATGGCATTTCAGCAGAGATTCATGGTGATTCGGTGGTAGTGGGCCAGTGCTTCGTTTGCTCTTCAAATATCTATGTGCTTGGAGCCCCCGTTTCCTAAGTACATAGTTTTTGGTCTTGCCTCATTTAAAATAGCTAACGATTATCATTTATTTTGAAAGATTTCACCTGTGAAGTGATTTCTTTCTTTCATTGGCAGCAAAGGTATGAGGGGATCAGGAAGTTTCTCTTGGAATTTTCTCAAGTCCTTAAATTCTAAAATAGTCTATGATACCAAGCAAAAGGATAGTAAATTCTTTGTCTTTGTTTTTTTTTTCAATCAGGAGGTATTTATTCAGTACCTACTGTGAGCTCAGCACTAAAGGTCCGGTGGTAAAATGACAGTTTAAAAAAATGGCCTACAGCCACAGGCCTTTTCCAGCCAGGAGTAAGAAATAAAAGAAGGTTGATGATACTTGGAAATTCCTAGATATTTATTTGCTAGAGGAAAAATGAAAGCAAAAATTTGTGCACAGTGCCTTGCCCATAATAGGTACTCAATAAACAATTATTCCTCAGAGTCTCTTGCCATGGTTTATAGTGTTTTATGAAATTTGTCTTAATTGAAGAAAAGACCAAATATTTCAAATAAGCTTATAGGCAGCTGTGGCCAGTTAAAATATGGGGTTGTACAGTTAGTTCCTAGAATGTTATTTTGCACTAGTTGTCACTTAGAAAGACGGGGTTCCTGTAGATTTTTGGTGCTAAGGGATACTTTGTCATTATGATGAAGTAAGTGTTAAGTGTCAGATAAATAGCACACTGAATAGTTCTTTCTGCTGGTCTGTTTTTCCTCTTTGTTGTTGTTGTTGTTGTTGTTTTTAATTGTAAAATGTTTATCAATCAAACTATTGTAGCAGCTACAAAATAATTCACCAGCATGACAAAATGGTCAAAAAATAAGTCATCAGCACTTCAAAAATGAAAGCAACTTTTGAGATTTTCTTTTAAAATTGTCAAATATATTTTATGAAGAATTTATAAAAAGGGGAAATGATTGTAATTTATTGTTCATGACTGTTTTTTTTTTTTTTAAATAAAGTGAGTTTCAACAAAAAAAACCCTACCCTGAAAATATTATATTGTTGATTTGGTGGCTCTGTCTAGTTCTGTACTGTTTTACTTCCGGAACATAATATATAGAGGGTATAAAATTTGAAACAATATCATTTTCATTCAGCCTTATTAAGTGAAACTTTCTGTAATAGAAGCTATTGCTGAGGAAAAGATTATTGAAATTTAGGAATTTCTTTCAGCATTTCAAGTTCTCCAATTTTATTTTAAGAATTTATTTATGTCAGAGAGAGAACACACAGGCAGGGGGAGAGCAGCAGTCAGAGGGAGAAGCTCCCTGCTGAGCCAGGAGCCTGATGCCAGACTAAGTCCTAGGACTCTGGGATCATGACCTGAGCTGAAGGCAGATGCTTCACTGACTGAGCCACCCAGGCGTCTCTCAAGTTCTCCAGTTTTAATGCTTTCTTTCTGTTTTTGTCAGAAGAACTTGTATTGCCTAAAATAAATGATTTTTTTCATTAACCCTTCTATATCATTAAGATGAAGATTTATCCCAGACTCAGAATGAAATATGGTAAATGTGCCAGGAAGAGGTATTATTTCAAGCTATAACTTGAAAGCATGGTTTCCTTTCTATAAAGTCAGCTGGCCTACTTTTTTCTTTTATAGCTTTTATTATAGATGCCTTCTTCAGAATAAACAAAGTACTGAAGACACAGTGCACTTACTGGTCCAAAGGAGCAGCAGAGGGAAAGATGGGAGACAGAAAACATTAATGCTACATGTGATCTAGTGACAAATAGGAAAGCAGGCATCAGGAATTGTGGCTGCTTCTGACTGGCACCTTGTCCTGGCATAGCCTTTGTAGACAGGCAAATCTGGCTTTCTATTTAGTGATTAATTTTTTTTCATTGCATCTTAAACTATAAATATTTGCATTTACTAGCTTTTTTGTAATCCTTGGCAGTTTACAAAGAACATTCACTGGTTTTTATGTGTCTTCTTAATGGGTTTTACTTAAAACAAGGACTGGTTTCTTGATGAAATGAATAGTAATACACCAGTTAGGGTGGTAATGGTGTAAGGGTTTTAGAACCTAATCTCAGACTCCAGTTGGAGTTTCCTCTAACAACAAAGCTTTATCTTCCTCACTGAAGGACTGACCTCTGGTTGTTTTGGTCTTTTCTTTAAATTCAAACGTTGCTCTCCTAGTCAACCAATCATAGACGTCCTGTGAAATGCAGTGTAATGACAGACAGTTGGTTTGTGGTTAGATAATAACTCCTACTTGAGAAAACCTTCCCGCCACACCTCTTGAGGGCTCAGGGCTGTCCTGCGTCTCTTAAAGGCAGTACTTTCTCTTTTGCAATGATTTCTCATTGGTTAGAAGGGAATTGTTTGAAAAAAAAAAAAAAGATGTCTTTGACTTCGCTCTTTCACTTCCTGCTCATTCCTGGTATTTCAAGCTTAGCTTGTTCTGAACAGAAGTTAGGCAACTTGGTATTACTGAAGGCATCATGGCCTAGCAGCTAAAGGATAGGTTTGCTATAGTAGATCTATTTAACGCTAGCTTTTGCAAATACCTGCCTAATTAATATGTGGCATTGGGCAAGTCCCTTCATTCTGAGCCTTAGTTTTCGTATCTGTAAAATGGAGATGATACATTGGATGATGATATGTACTTTTCAGAATTTTTCTCAGGGTCAGAGATAATGTAGGTAAAGTGCCTGGCATAATACCTGGCACATTCAGTTCTCAAATGGTAGCCATTGTTGTTAATTGTGTTCTGATATTGATAATATGTTGAATGAATGAATGGTCTCTCAATGAGCCAGGCTTAGTAGCTTTCATTTTTCTCCCCTTTGGGAGAATCTGATGAAGACATTAACATCCTCTCCCTCAGGAAAATGTCTGCCTGTGATTTCAGGGGAAACGGGATGATGGGTATATTCATAGGTTTCATACATATATAAGAATTCACCACAGTACTTAAATTTAGGTACTTTATTTTACATCAGTTATACTTCAGTAAAGTCATTTAAATTTTTTAAAAACTGATCCTTAGGATCCATCTCATATTAATAAAATGAGAGTTTCAGTAGGAAGGGTACTCACATTAGTATTTTTTAAGTATTGGCGATTCTAATGTGAAAATGGTAAAATATTACAATTGAAACAGTACAGGTCAGACTGTAGGATAGGCAAAAAGTCATAGTGTAGTAGTATTTTTTAGATTTGCTTACCTTCTAACAACCAATAGCACAGACCCGTTTCAGCACCCCACCCCAAACTCAAGTCCCTATCTTCATTTTTCAGACTGTTTCTGAGAAACAGAAGACATAATGCATTAAATCATTATCAGGTATGTTATTGTAGGACTGGGCTTCTTAAGCAGGAATCTAACAAGGGAATCCAGCCTTGTCAGTGGACCCACTAGAATTATAAGTAAAATTTTATATGAATATGACCTCAACCCTTCTGCTCTAATCATATCAATACAGTGGGTCTTCTAGTATTTCAAAGGAATCAGTGCCTGTGGCCTACAGTGGGCTGCGGAGAAGAAAATGTTCTTTGAGGATAAATTACATGATTATCTGGGTTCACTTTAGGCCGACTCCCGTCCTTAGAAAAGAAACTTCGTCACTTTAGGATTTCTTTTAGGGACATAGGACCAAAAGAGTCCAATGGGGTGGTAATTAATTACCACCAGCACTAGCTAGTTAAGAGCCCTTCCAGTTCTAAGATGCAATGAGTCAATTCGACATGGAAAATTACTAATGGAAAGGATTATGAGACTTACAAAGGAAGGGTCACACATCCCTGGCCCTTGGTTGAGAAAACAAAACACACAATGTGTCACTATAAATTTCCTCAAAGACACCAAGACATAAGAACCACCACATTCCTTCATCCTTCTTGAACAACCATGATTAGAGAGAACTTCTCTAGAATCATCCACCAGACCTGTAGAAAGTCCTCTGGTCTTAACTCTGTCCACTGAGACGCTTACTGACTAAATCCCTAGGCCAGCCCTACGCAAACACCGAGGCCTTAGGCCTATTCCTTCCCGTCAGAAATCTCTCTGCCATGGGTCACTATTGGAGCTCAATTCTTACAGAAATCAGCAATACACCGTCCATCCCTTCAGTCTCGGGAGACCCCACCTTTGCCGAGGTGGGTCGGGTTGCTGGTCCTCCTGTCCATTTCATTGCCCTTGAGACTTTAAAAGCAAAGTACTTTTCTCTCCATTGGGACAAGTGAAGCCCTAAGCCTCCAGCATAGAAAGCACTATTGCCCTCTTCAAATGGCAATTGAAAAATTGCTTTTCAAGAAATTTGCACCACTGGGCTGCCTGGGTGGCTCAGTGGGTTAAGCCTCTGCCTTCGGCTCATGTCATGATCCCAGGGTCCTAGGATCGAGCCCCACCTCGGGCTCTCTGCTTGGCGGGGAGCCTGCTTCCCTTCCTCTCTCTGCCTGCCTCTCTGCCTGCTTGTGATCTCTCTCTCTCTGTCAAATATATAAATAAAATCTTTAAAAAAAAAAAAGAAAAGAAAAAGAAAAGAAATTAGCACCACTGTGTGCCTGGGACTTTTTAAGATACTTTTTAAAACTATTGAAACTAGTGTGTTAAATAGCTGGAGTTTAAATAAAAATGTGAAACTACAAAAAAAAAAAAGTGACAATGTTTGGTTTCCAAAAAATAATAGCAGAACTATTTTATTTACAAGAATCCTCTCCTAGTTGACCACTGAACTGGAGGATGCAAATAATGACCCACTCTGCAGGGGAGAAGAGTAAAACCACCTCAAACATATCTGCAGTCCCTGGGTGCCCCTCTCTGCTCTGAATGCTTTCCGTGCATTGACTCACAGAATCCAAACAACCCTGCAAAGTACTTAACACTCTTCACCATTTACAGGTAAAGAAACAGAGGCACCAGGAGGGAAGATAACCCACCCTTGGTCTACAGTTTGCTCAGGATCTGAACCCAGGCTATGAGAGCCCATTATCTTAGTCACTGCTTCGCACTGCACAGAGCCAAGCCACGAACTGAAGAGAGATCATGCAGATGCCCGGAAGGGCTATTTCGGGGAATGCATGTCAGGACACAGAGTGCACGAAGACAGAGGGATCGGAATACAAAGGGTCTTGGAAGACAGGCAGAGGAATGGGAACTTGGGATCAAGGCTAAAAAACGAATGTGTCTTTTTGTTCCAGCATCTGCTCTCAGTATTATAACAAACACAGATTCTTCATCTAGAATCCATGGACAGATTTCGTAGGATATCAAGCCCCCTGCAATTTTAGTATATTGGTATCAATGTACATGTTTTTGGAAGAGGATCTAAAGCTTTCCTTGGATTCTCAAGGGGTCCATGTCTTCCACCAAAGTTTAAGAACCCGTGGAGGGTAAAAACCAATGACTAAGTCCCTGTTCAGTCATATAGTTGGTGCAACCTTGGGCAGAACTCGGAGCCTATGTTTCTTCATCTGTAAAATAGAGATAGTAATGTCTACTTCTCTGCAGTAAATACGGGAGTGTTGAATCACTATATTGTACACCGGAAACTAATATAACACCGTATGTGAACTACACCGGAATTAAAATAAAATAAGGTAAAATAATGATACCTACCTCCCTGGGTAGTTGTGAGTGTTAAATGATATCATTATAAATAATAATATACACAGTCATACCATATAAAACTCATAATATTAAAATGTATAAAAAGACTATTAAATGTCATAAAAAAATAGGAGTTGTGATCATGAAACCTATGTTTTAAACTTTTTCCCAACAATATGGTGAATCAGAGACCTAAGGGACCCTCCTGATGAAAAAAATTAAAATGTTGCATAAAGAAAGTTTTTTTTTTTTTTAATTCTTTTTTACTATGCTGCTAGAGCTGCCATGAAAGTTAGGAGAGTGCCAAGCCCCAAAATGAAGTAGAGAGGAAAGTAAATACCCAAATTGTTCTTAACCCTCAGGGAGCCTGCCAATGCCTGGACACCATAACATCCTCCTTCCCTGTCTGCATAGGACATAGGATACAGAGAATTCCCAGGGCCTTTCCCACGGATAGGAGACCTCAAAGGATAATAACCACAGCACAAGGGCTGATACGAGACAAACACTGGCACCCAGAAGGGAGGACAGTTAAAACTTGCTTGTATCACCTTTGGCCCTGGGAAAAGGGGGAAATAAAATTTCCTTTAAGAATTCATAATTTGGGGACGCCTGGGTGGCTCAGTTGGTTAAGCAGCTGCCTTCGGCTCAGGTCATGATCCCAGCGTCCTGGGATCGAGTCCCACATCGGGCTCCTTGCTCAGCAGGGAGCCTGCTTCTCCCTCTGCCTCTGCCTGCCATTCTGTCTGCCTGTGCTTGCTCTCTCCCCCTCTCTCTCTCTGATAAATAAATAAAATTTAAAAAAAAAAAAAGAATTCATAATTTGGGGCGCCTGGGTGGCTCAGTGGGTTAAGCCGCTGCCTTCGGCTCAGGTCATGATCTCAGGGTCCAAGGATCGAGTCCCGCATCGGGCTCTCTGCTCTGCAGGGAGCCTGCTTCCTCCTCTCCCTCTCTCTGCCTGCTTGTGATCTCTGTCTGTCAAATAAATAAATAAAATCTTAAAAAAAAAAAAGAATTCATAATTTGGGGGGTGCCTGGGTGGCTCAGTGGGTTAAAGCCTTCGGATCTCAGGGTCTTGGGATCAAGCCCCACATCAAGCTCTCTGTTCAGCGGGGAGCCTGCTTCCCCCTCTCTCTCTCTGCCTGCCTCTCTGCTTACTTGTGATCGCTGTCAAATAAATAATTTTAAAAATCTTTTTTAAAAAAAAGAATTCATAATTTGCAGGGCACCTAGGTGGGTCAGTCAGTGAAGCTCTGCCTTTAGCTGGGTCATGATCCCAGGGTCCTGGTATCGAGCCCCGCATTGGTCTCCCTGCTCAGTGGGGAGCCTGCTTTTCCTTCTGCTGCTCCCCCAGCTTGCTCCTCTCTGTCAAATAAATGAATAAAATCATTAAAAAAAATTTTTTTTAAAGATTTGTTCATTTATTTGATAGAATGAGTGTGCATGAGCAGGGGGTAGAACAGAAGGGGAGAGAGAGGAAGAGAACCTTAAGCAGATTCCCCTGTTAATTTTTTAAAAAATTAAGAGAGGGAAAAAGTACAAAACTACAAATATACATTCCAAGATGAGAAACATAAATAAAAATAAATTAATCTCAATGAATGAGTTTAGAGATAAGGATGCCAGGCCAAATAAAAGAACAAAATCCAGGTGCCTGGGTGGCTCAGTGAGTTAAGCCTCTACCTTTGGCTCAAGTCATGATCTCAAGGTCCTGGGATCGAGTCCCGCATCGGGTTCTCTGCTCGGCGGGGAGCCTGCTTCCTCCTCTCTCTTTCTGCCTGCCTCTCTACCTACTTGTGCCCTCTCCCTGTCAAATAAATAAATAAAATCTTAAAAAAAAAAATCCAATGATGTTCTGTTTACTAAAGGCAGATCTGAACATCAGAACACAGGCCGACAATGTTGGGGAAGAGAAATACTAGGCTAAAGAAATAAATAAAAGCGATAGGCAAAAAGCGTCACTAGAGATAAAGAGGGTCATTATATAATGACGAAGTTCAGTTCAGCAGAGGGGGAGAAAGAGAACATATCTAAACTGGTATGCATCTAATACCATAGCCTCAAAATGCCACGGAGAGAACTGGACAAAGCCACCGTCCCCTCATGGGCTTTATTAACACACCAATCTTAGTAACTGATAGGCCAATAAACAAACAAAAATTCTGTAAGAACATGGGAGATTTGAACCGTATCCTTAATAAACTCTCCATGGTCCAGTGATCTGCTTGTCTATCCCCTACTGTCAGTACTTCATGGTCGCAATTACTGCAGAATTAAACCAATTACAAGGCAGCTTGTACACCTCCCAGGGCATAGAGCAGGTACCCAGGAGATGTCAAAGACAGCCGCACCAGAAACTGAGTATGTGACTTTACTAAGTGTAGCCGCTTCACTCTGTGAGCCCGTTACCTCTTCTAAAAAGCGGCTATATAATAAATTATCTTTTCAAGTTGCTTTGTAAATGAGAATAATATATGTGAAGATACTTCACAAACTGCAGGAGAAAATATAAATGAAGGAATTACTGCTCTTACCGGTTCACTGGTATTGCAAAGCACCATGCATCAGGGTAAGTAACCATCGGAGTGGGCAGCAGGGAGACAGCAGCGCTGAGGTCGTCCGGGGAGAGCAGAGTAATGCCAGGCAGCGGCGTGGACCCTGGGGCTGTTGGAGCTCAGACGGCAGAGTCCGTAGGTGAACGTGAATGGGGAAGGGCGTAGGTGAACGTGAATGGGGAAGGCTTCTTGAAGGGTGAAGCCTGCCCTCTGGTGGATACGCCTGGAATACTTTGCTCCAGTGCAAGGGGCCCTGTGCGCGTTTCAGAGAAACCTCTCAGCAGTCTGAGCCTGTACATCCCCTGGACTGAACCGCTGTGCTTCCTCTAGACATTGGAGGGTAGAGTGGATAATTTGGAAACAAAACGCTCACTGTGGCCTTTGGCTCAGTGCCAAGCTTGCCTAATCTCAGAGGCTCATTGGGAGGCAGTCTCTAAGAAGTAAGCAACTGACCACATATGCCGTAGAGCGGGCTTGGTCTAGGCTCCTAACTATCAGTCTCTTCCTGATCGCTAAGGCTGGCAGGCTTGGCCTCCTTACCTACGGCTGGAACCACAGGAGGCCGAGGGGAGCAGACCACAAAGGTCTAGGCCCTTTATGGGAAAAAGATTTAATCCCACTCTATAGGGAAGGCATTTAAAAATTATCAAGGCTCTAGAACTAGCGGGTGCTTAACATTCGTTTGCAGAGCAAATGTTGAAGGGAAGACGTGGGAAAAGGTGTCTAAGACTCAGTAAGTAGAAAGCTGCGTTGGAGAAGCAGCTCAGAAGCCCCCTTCAGGTTGTGGGGAAGATAGACCCATAACCAGTAAGCAAATTAAAGCAGTCATCAAAAATCTCCCAACAAGGGCGTCTGGGTGGCTCAGTGGGTTAAGCCACTGCCTTCGGCTCAGGTCATGATCTCAGGGTCCTGGGATCGAGTCCCGCATCGGGCTCTCTGCAGCAGAGAGCCTGCTTCCCTCTCTCTCTCTGCCTGCCTCTCCATTTACTTGTGATTTCTCTCTGTCAAATAAATAAATAAAATCTTAAAAAAAAAAAAAAAATCTCCCAACAAACAAGAGCCCAGAGCCACATGGTTTCCCAGAGGAATTCTACCAAACATTTGAAGAAGAATTAATACATTTAAAGAAGAATTAATACCTATTCTTTTGAAACTGTTCCAAAAAAATAGAAATGGAAGGAAAACTTCCAAACTCATTTTATGAGGCCAGCATTACCTTGATCCCAAACCAGACAAAGACCCCATCAAAAAGGAGAATTTCAGACCAGTGTCCCTGATGAACACGGATGCAAAAATTCTCACCAAAATACTAGTCAGTAGAATCCAACAGGACATTAAAAGGATAATTCACCATGATCAAGTGGGATTTATTCCTGGGATGCTAGGTTGGTTCAACACTAGCAAATCAATCAATTGATACAATACATTAATAAAAGGAAGAACAAGAACCATATGATACTCTCAATAGATGCTGAAAAAGCATTTGAAAAGTACAGCATCCTTTCTTGATCAAAAGTGTAGTGATAGCATCCTTTCTTCATCTTCACAGTGTAGTGATAGAGGGTATATCCCTCAACATCATCAAAGCCATCTATGAAAAACCCACAGCGAATCTCATTCTCAGTGGGGAAAAACAGAGAGCTTTTCCTTAAGGTCAGGAACATGGCAGGGATGTCCACTATCACCACTGCTATTCTACATAGTGCTAGAAGTCCTAACCTCAGCAGTTAGACAACAAAAAGAAATAAAGGACATCTGAATCAGCAAAGAAGAAGTCAAACTCTCACTCTATGCAGATGATATGATACTTTATGTGGAAAACCCAAGAGACTCCACCCCAAAGCTGCTAGAACCCATACAGGAATTTAGTAAAGTGTCAGGATATAAAATCAATGCACAGAAATCAGTTCCATTTCTACACATCAACAAGAAGACAGAAGAAAGAGAAATTGAGGAGTCGATCCCATTTATAATTGCACCCCAAACCATAAGATACCTAGGAATAAATCTAATCAAAGAGGCAAAGAATCTGTACTCAGAAAACTATAGAACACTCATGAAAAAAACTGAGGAAGACAGAAAGAAATGGAAAACATTCCACACTCATGGATTGGAAAAACAAATTTTTTTTAAGATTTTATTTATTTATTTATTTATTCATTCATCAGAGAGAGAGAGAGAGAGAGAGAGCACAAGCAGGCAGAGTGGCAGGCAGAGGCAGAGAGAGAAGCAGGCTCCCCACCAAGCAAGGAGCCCAATGCAAGGCTTGATCCCAGGACCCCAGGATCATTACCTGAGCCAAAGGCAGCAGCTTAACGGACTGAGCCACCCAGCCACCCTAGGAAGAACAAATATTGTGAAAATGTCTATGTTACCTAGAGCAATTTACATATTTAATGCAATCCCTATCAAAATACCATCAATTTTGGGGTGCCTGGGTGGCTCAGTGGGCTAGGCCTCTGCCTTCAGCTCAGGTCATGATCTCAGGGCCCTGGGATTAAGACTGGCATCAGGCTCTCTGCTCAGCAGGGAGCCTGTTCCCCCCCTCCCCCTCTGCCTGCCTCTCTGCCTACTTGTGCTCTCTCTGTCTGTCAAATAAATAGATAATTTTTTTTAAATACCATCAACATTTTTCAAAGAAATAGAACAAATAATCCTAAAATCTATATGGAACCAGAGAAGACCCCGAATAGCCAGAGGAATGTTGAAAAAGAAAACCAAAGTTGGTGGCATCACAATTCCAGACTTCAAGCTCTATTACAGTGCTGTAATCATCAAGACAGTATGGTACTGGCACAAAAACAGACACATAGATCAATGGAACAGAATAGAGAGCCCAGAAATGGACCCTCAACTCTCTGGTCAACTAATCTTCAACAAAGCAGGAAAGAATGTGCAATGGGGGAAAAAAAAAAAAAACAGTCTCTTCAATAAACGGTTGCTGGGAAAATTAGACATCCACATGCAGAAGAATGAAAATGGACCTTTTCCTTACACCAGACATAAAAATAGACTCAAAATGGATGAAAGACCTAAATGTGAGATAGGAATCCATCATCTTTGAGGAGAAAGGCAGCAACCTTTTCCACCTCAGCTGCAGCAACTTCTTCCTAGAAACACCGCCCAAGGCAAGGGAAGCAAGGGCAAAAATGAACTCTCGGGACTTCACCAAGATAAAAAAAACTTTTGCACAACAAAGGAAACAGTCAGCAAAACCAAAAGACAACCGACAGAATCGGAGAAGAGATTTGCAAATGACATATCAGATAAAGAGCTAAAATCCAAAATCCATAAAGAACTTACCAAACTCAATGCCCAAAGAACAAATAATCCAATCAAGATCTGGGCAGAAGACAAGAACAGACATTTCTGCAAAGAAGACATCCAGGTGGCCAACAGACACATGAAAAGGGGCTCAACATCACTCGGCATCAGGGAAATACAAATCAAAACCACAATGAGATACCACCTCACACCAGTCAGAATGGTTAAGATTAACAAATCAGGAAATGACAGATGTTGGTAAGGATGTGGAGAAAGGGGAACCCTCCTACACTGTTGGTGGGAATGCAAGCTGGTGCAGCCATTCTGGAAAAAAGCATGGAGGTTCCTCGGAAAGTTGAAAATAGAGCTACCCTACAACCTAGCAGTTGCACTACTGGGTATTTACCCTAAACATACAAATGTAGTGATCCGAAGGGGCACTTGCACTCCAATGTTTATAGCAGCAATGTCCACAATAGCCAAACTATGGAAAGAACCTAGATGTCCATCAACAGATGAAAGGATAAAGAAGATGTAGTATACATACACAATGGAATACTATGCAGCCATCAAAAGAAATGAAATCTTGCCATTTGCAATGATGTGGATGGAACTAGAAGATATTATGCTTAGCGAAATAAGTCAATCAAAGAAAGACAACTATCATATGATCTCCCTGATATGAGGAAGTTGAGAGGCAATGTGGGAGGTTTGGGGGGTAGGAAGAGAATAAATGAAACAAGATAGAATCGGGAGGGAGAAGAACCATAAGAGACTCTTAATCTCACAAAACAAACTGAAGTTTGCCAGGGGAAGGGGGTTAGGAAGAGGGTAGTGGGGTTATGGACATTGGGGAAGGTATGTGCTGTGGTGAGTGCTGTGAAGTGTATAAACCTGGCGATTCACAGACCTGTACCCCTGGGGCTAATAATACATTATATGTTAATAAAAAAAATTTTTTTAATAAAGATTTCCTAATTAATTAATTAATTAATTAAATGTCCTGATATTTCTGACAAACTTCCCAAAATTCAACTTATAAATTCTATGGTTTTGGAAGGCTTTCAGGACCTGGAGCTTGCATCACTCCAGTCCCAAGACCCTCAAGAGAACTTCTCAAGCCCCCCCTCCCAGTCTCTCCATGGTTTCTTCAAAATCCAGTCATGAAACAATGTATTGAGAAACCCACTAAGTCTTTGGCCCCATGTCAGGTGCTGGGAACACATCCGTGAACAAAGTAAAGGTCTCCACCCTCAGCGAACTTACACTCTAGTTGGGGAGACATGTATGAGCATGAACAAACATGTCATTTAGTATGATAGAATTGTGAAGTTATAAAACAAACCGACAAGAAGATGCAAAGGAGAAGTAGAGCACGGCAGCCGTGTTGGGAACACTACAAAAGATGCTGGCTGACTTATTAAACGAAGCAGTCAGGGGAGATCTCATTGGGGCAAGAGTTTAACAAAGTCTTAAAGGAGGAGAAGGAGTTAGCGAAGCTGAGAGCTAAAGGTAAGGCATTCCAGGCAGAGGGTCAAAGCCCAAAGGTAGACATGGTCGTGTGTTCAAGGAGCAGGCCAGGAGGCCAGAATATCTGTGGCAGGGTGGGTGAGAGGGAGGACAGCCAAAGATTCAGGTCAGGAAAAGCTTTGTAAGCCTTTGGGTGCATTGGGTCTCACTCCAGTGAAAGGAGGAGGAGCCTCTTTCAGGAATTTGGGTTGGAAGTGACTTGGTGATTAACTTCCACTTTGGAAAGGATGGATCTCTGCTGGGTGGCCTGAGGTTAGGAGGGAACCCTGGAGGCTATTGCAGGAATGCCAGCAAGAGAGGACAGCATTTGGCCCAAGGTGGTAGGAGTGGGGTGGGACAGAGATGACTTAAATCAGGAGATATCCACAATGATGTGGATGGAACTAGAAGATATTATGCTTAGCGAAATAAGTCAATCAGAGAAAGACAACTATCATATGATAGTTGGCTTTGACACAAACTCACTCTTGGTCTGGAGCAAGTCGCACTCTCTTGTATTTCAGGTTCTGATATGTTAAAAGGAAGAAAGTAAATTTGACCATGGCGCCCCAATGCTATTCCTTGGTGGATTCCAAATGGCTACATAAAGCTACCTGCGGAGCTTGCTAACAAGACAGATGCCAGACCTCTGCTTTCTGAGAACCTAATTTAGTAGGTCTAGTGGGGAGTCTGAAGATAGGCCAACAGATGGCTTATGGATTAGATGAGGAATGTGAAGGAAAGACATGTGTCCAAGATGACTCCAGGCTTTTGGCCTGAGTGGTTGGAAGGATGCCGAGATGGATCTGGGGGCATAAGAGATCAGTAGTTTCATTTCAGACATGTTAAACAGTGGGTTTCCAGAGATAGCATCAATTCCGAAGTAAATATCTAGTCATGCCTAAAAGGTCTGAGTTTTCCCATCCCCCGTCCTTAGAGGAAGACAGACACTGACAAACTATCCACTTGTGGGACCTGACCTCCTATTCTGTGGAGACATCAGCTCTGTGAACTGGCGTGGATGTGGAAATTAGATGCAAGGCTGAGACTCTCCATTGGGACAACAATTCACTTTAGGCTTCTGGCCACAAGACATGGAGAGTTTTCTGTGATACAACTCAAGGATATCTAATAAGCTGCTCATCTATTTCATTCCTAGGACACTCTGATCAAAGATCCCTGCAAGTAAGCGAAGATCACCTCATCCTGCGGGGAAAGTGTCCACCTTGACTCTGGCAGCCCTGGCCAAGTTCAGCTTGGCCTTTACTCCTTCAGGACACCATCACCCCTAATGAAATCAGGGAGCACATCTCAGTGGTGCCTCTCCAATATAGAGAGACCATAAAACTTTCAAGAATGCTGGTGTTATTCTCACTTAGGCTTATCTCAACACCTGGGCAAAGAACTACCCTCTGAGCCCTCATTGGGGGAATATATGCACTCTCATGTGATAAATCTCCAACATTCCTTATCTTTTTAGACGTGAGACATATTAACCAGAAAAATGCTGACATCTCAGCCTTAGTGACTACAGGCCATGTTGAGTACCTCAACTGAACAAGCAATATTAGAGCTACCTTCAGCTGCAAGAGATAACACATTAAATCTAGAATCTCTAGTAAGGGCATTCATATCAATAAAATCAGTCTGACCTAATGTAATATTCTTTCCTTCTTGATTCTCCACTAGACCTACTAAATTAGGTTCTCAGAAAGCAGAGGTCTGGCATCTGTCTTGTTAGCAAGCTCCGCAGGTAGTTTTATGTAGCCATTTGGAATCCACCAAGGAATAGCACTGGGGCGCCATGGTCAAATTTACTTTCTTCCTTTTAACATATCAGAACCTGAAATACAAGAGAGTGTGACTTGCTCCAGACCAAGAGTGAGTTTGTGTCAAAGCCAAGACCAGGACTTTGGTGTCCTGACCCCTTATGAGAACTTCAACTGCTCTTTCAAGTCAGCTTTGAAAAAAAAAAAAACAAAAAACAACAACAACAACAACAAAAAACCTGGAGGCATTTGTTGAGCATTCCAGAGAAATTAGCGTAGAGATGGGTTGTGATAGTAAGCAAAGGAAGGCTGTTCACTGCCCATGCTACAGGCACTGTGATGAAGGTAACACAGTTCTGGAGAGAAAGTTATCTCCTTCTGGTTTATTTTGACTGTAAGTAACTGAAAAACCAACCCAGCATGGTTAAGCCAAAAGGAAAGGTATTGGCTTCCCTACTAGTTTGCTTCAGATATGACCAGATATAGAAGGCCCCCTCCTCAAGGTCAGTTTTCTCTGGCTCTGACTCTCAGGGCTGCTCCTTCTCTGCTGACTCAGTCTTTGGGCAGGCTGGACCCTCTGGGCTTCTTGCATTATAGGGAAGAGAGAGATCTGTTGCCACAGTTTCAGCAAAAGTCCCCTTGGCTGTAATTGAGTTACATATCCATCTTTAAATGAAATATTGGGGCCAAAGAAACATGATAGGCTTTTTGACCCAAGCCTAGGTCAAGCACCCTGCTCCAAGTCAAGTTACGCCACTCTGAGAGCACAGGTGGCCAAAGTCAGGGTAGGATGAGAGCAATTGTTGAATGGCAAAACTCACAGATGTTTACAGTGCTAGGAACCATGGAGAAGCTGACAATGACTGGGAAGGAGTGGATGATTAGAATTCAGGGGTAACACTAAGATGTTAGTTACAATACGAGGTTGATATTAGGGGTGATGGTTATAATACTCACCTTTTGGGGTATCAGCCTAGCTCTCAACCTTCACCTTCTTTGTGAATTACCCTCCTCACGTACAGAAAGGTATGTCCCCACCATTGGGTATGTTCAGTGTGACACAGCAGCTTCCTGGCCATAGCTCAGTGCCACCCTTAGAACTAGCTAGAGGTAGGGATGCCTGGGTGGCTCAGTGGGTTAAGCGTCTGCCTTCAGCTCATGTCATGATCCCGGGGTCCTGGGATGGAGCCCTGCATCAGGCTCTCTGCTCAGCAGGGTGCCTGCTTCCTCCCCTCTCTCTCTGTCTGCCTCTCTGCCTACTTGTTATCTCTGCCAAATAAACAAATAAAATTAAAAAAAAAAAAAAAACTAGCTAGAGGGATCCATGCCCTTCAAAGGGGACATGATATCAAAATCTTCCCAAAAGTCATTTATTATTATTCTTTTTAAAATATTTCATTTATTTATTTGATAGAGAAAGAGAGACGGTGAGAGAGGGAATACTCCCCTACAAGACAGGGGGAGTGGGAGACCCTGGGATCATGACCTGAGCTGAAGGCAGAGGCTTAACCACTGAGCCACACAGGTGCCCCTAAAGTCATTTATTAAGACCATACAAGCATCTCGGTGCTACACAGCATAAGCTGTAATCCTCACCATCTGCTTTCATAGCTGACACCATTCAGCCCTGGGGAAACAAACACTTCTCCACACCTCTTGCTCTATGTCCTTGAATCAGAAGTCGACCTCATCCATATACCATGACACTTTGCACTTCTGCTGACATCACAGCCAACCACGGTTCAGGACATGGAGAAGACTGAGTGTTGATGGACCTTAGGTGAGACAAATTAGTTCTCTGGTCAAATCCTTCCTCTCAGAGATTGGAAGTGCTGTAGTGAGAATGGACTGTTTCCAGCAAGTACTGAACATCCATTTTCTTGCTCCACTTCAAACCTTCCGATGTGTAGATGGATTTTGCAATAGTTAACATATTATGGCTAAAGACTATCTTGCAGGGATGCCTGGGTGGCTCAGTTGGTTAAGCAGCTGCCTTCGGCTCAGGTCATGATCCCAGTGTCCTGGGATCGAGTCCCACATCGGGCTCCTTGCTCAGCAGGGAGCCTGCTTCTCCCTCTGCCTCTGCCTGCCATTCTGTCTGCCTGTGCTCGCTCTCTCCGCCCCTCTCTCTCTGATTAAAAAAAAAAAAAAAAAAAAAAAAAAAAAAGACTATATTGCAATATTAAACAATGCATTTTACTCTTCCATTTATTTTTTGTCCTTTTAAGTAAGCTCTACACTTGGGGCTTGAACTCCCAACACTGAGATCAAGAGTCACATGCTCTAATGACTGAGCCAGCCAGTAGCTCTGCAACTTTTCATTATAGCAACATACTTGGTAATTTTGCTCAAATCAAAGCAAGAAAAATAGATTTTATGGGATAAAGATGGAACAATTTGTGAATTAGTCACATCTTTATTTTCTTACTCATCCAGTATTGCTATCCCTTGACCAAAATACCCATATATGTTCAATAATAATTAAGTTCTGTCATGTTTGATATTTTCATGACTTTCTCTGTGTTAAAAAAGAAAATTGGGGCATCTTGGTGGCTCAGTGGGTTTAAGCCTCTGCCTTTGGCTCGGGTCATGATCCCAGGGTTCTGGGATCGAGCCCTGCGTGGGGCTCTCTGCTCAGCAGGGAGCCTGCTCCACCCCCCCCCCCCCCCCCCCCCCCCCGCCTGCCTCTCCGCCTAATTGTGATCTCTGTCTGTCAAATAAATAAATAAAATCTTTAAAAAAAAAAAAGGAAATAAAAAATCAAGCCGCATTTTTCAACATGTCATTATGAACTCATAGTTGTCAATACTTGCCGGAGGGTAGATTTCTTGCCGCTGCATTCCACAAGAACCCCCGTTTCTTGCCCACATGTTCCTTCCTGCACTAGGTGGAGACAGGATGGGTTTTGTTCCTGGTACTGGATGTGGAGGCACCTTGCTTAGGACAGCTTTGGGAGGTGGGGATGATGGAGGTGCTGAAGAAGACGTGGACGCGGAGGTGGAGGCAGTGAGCACCGCAGCTGGGGCTGCCCTCATTCCGGGCTTCGCTTGCAGGACCGGATGCTGCAGGTACTGCCTTCTGCTGGGCAGGGAGCTGGGAGCTCGTTCTGCAGGCCCTGCTCTCTGGCTGCCAGCTGTGGACCCAGCTGAGATACTTCTCTGACCCGGGCTGCTCCCTCACCGCGTTCACATGGCATTTGGTGAGAAGCAGGGACAGGGGGTGGGGGGTGGGGGGTTTACTGCACAAAGCGCCCTGCACAGGGCACACAGTACATAGACTTGGCTTCCTCATTCTAACACCATGCCCCACGTACTGAGAGAGCAGAAATCCAATCTCTTATTCACTTCGTTGGTTGGCAACGCGGAGGTGCTCCACAAACAACCTTAACGACACCTTCCTCTCCACGCCCCCCCACCGCCATCCCCCCACTTCCCGCAGTGGGTGCGGGGGGCGCCAGCTCTGCCCAGAGGCCGCACCTCTCACCGGGAGAAGCTGGAGCCAGGCTATTGTTGTGGCTGAGATTCTTTCCTAAACGGAAGGCCCCGAATTGCACAGTAGCTGCTCTAATCTCTGTGGGGGTGCATAGGGCCAGCGGAGGGGTCCCTCCCTTGGTACCCACAACAGCGTGAGCCCCTCCTGCTCTCTAAGCCAGACCCCACCCAGAGCCCTATCTCTCCTCGGAGCTGCCTCTTCTCAGGACCCCCACCACCTCACACATCTCCTCACAGAACCTCTCCCTTCTCCTCACCCCATATTCCCTCTCAGCAACCCCCAGCCCCTCTCCCTTGCTAATCCTCTCCTCCTTCTCTCTCCCTCTGTCTCTGTCCCTCTCCTGCACTCCCTTCTCCCCGCTCCCTGTCCCTACACCCCCTCACTGACCCCCTGGCCCTCCTGCTGTCTTTAGGTCTCCAGCTCTCACGGGCCCTCCCCCAACACCCACCCCCCACCTCCCAACCAGACCGGAAATCCCTTCCTCCCTGCCCCCAGCTTCTCTGGAAGAACAAATGTCCTCTGCTGTCCCCTGCGTTGTTGGCCTCTGTCACAGAAGCACTGCCCTGGCTGGAGCTGTGATCAGTCTGTCATGCCTCTGTCCACCGCCACCGCCACCCACCCCCAGCCCCTAAGCAGGCCAAGCTCCCTGAGAGCAGAAACCATGTCTGACCTATCTGCTGACCTCACAGCTCACTGCAGTGTCCAGGATGATTTGTTGACAGCAGCTGAGACTGCGGACTTAGAGAAAGGATTTGGGCCAGAGGTGTCGGGAAGGTGTCGGGGCTGGGCAGGAGCTAAAAGGCAGTTTCGTCTAACATTTATGAGCTCTTTACAGCACCAGAGGCTTTCCCAGTCACCGCAGCCACTACTTCCTCCTGCCGCTCAAGAGCTAAGTCTTGTCATTCCCATTTTACGCTGAAGGAAACTCAAAGAGGTTAAGCTTGTGCTCCAGGCCACGGTGCCAGTGAGCGGCCACACCAGGGTTAGCATGAAAGATAGGGCTGAGGTGCCTGTGGCTGGGGTGAGGGGGGCCGTAGCTAGCTGCTAAGGGCGGGGGGGGCGGGCAGAACAGCCAACCCCCCCCCCCCCCCCCGCGGGGGGGGGGGGGGGGGGGGGCGGACGGCCCCCCCCCCCCCCCCGCCCTTAGTCTGGGGTCTGGGGCTGGATCTGAAGGCCTTCCTGAGCCATCTCATTATTCCCGACACTGACCAGAGCTGCCCCCCAGCCTACACCCCCTTCCCCCCAACTCTCTCCTCCGGAAGGAGCCGGTTCTGACTCAGACCCATTCCAATTGATCATCAAGGTGGTCCGGGAATGAGCTCAATGAGCTCGGAAATAGGAAGGAAACCTCTCTCAGATTTGGCCTCCCACGGGCTCAAAGTCCTGGCTCTTGCACCGGAAGGAGCCACTTTAAGGATCTCCCTAGGGATCCATGACCAGAAAGACAGAGGATCCGGTTCATAGCAAGTATGACCAAGAGCCCAGCAGGCGGGCTGCTGGATCTCCACCTCATGATCTCCCCCAACCCCCACAACCGATCCCCTCTAACTCCTTGTGGGGGGGTACGGGGGCCTCTTTTACCCAGAAAGCCGATCTAGTTTGACCTCTCCTTCATGAGCCTCTCTGCCAGTATGTGTCCACTGGCATCCTGGGACAGGGAACTGTCACCCCTCAGACACCCCCCATCTTGGACTGCTGAGGGCAGAGCTGTGTCTCCCCTCTCTAACTGGGTGCTCTGAGGCCTGGAGCTCCCTCTCTGACTCTAACAGAGTGCACAAGGAGGCAGGGTCATTTCCAGTTACCGTCCTCAGACCCGGGGCTGCCCCAGGGTGGCACCTGTGTTCCACTCTGAATCCCCTCTTTCTGTAGCCCAAACTCTGTCTTAGTCCCTAGAAAAGAGCTGAGAAGTCCCCTGCCCCCCTCCAACCCTTACTCTGGCTGCCCTTCCACCCAACCTGGAGGCTCCTTTAAGACCAAAGGGATGGGGGTTGCATCAAGTCAGACACAACAGCCCCATCCTCCCCCTCCCTCACAGGCCAGGTTTCCTGCCATTGACAGCAGCCCAGCTGGGCCCTGCCCAGCCTCCATGCTTAACCCCTTCACAACCAGATCTCAGTGCTAGGGGCCTGCACATCTGTAAAATTAGGTGAATAAAAGTACCGTTTCACTGGGTTGTTTTGAGGATTAAATGTGTTAATCACAGAACAACACCTAGCATATGTTAATCCCCCAATAAAAGTTAGCTGTTAAAAAAAAAAGTTAACTCTTAGTCTCATTGTGTGAATTTGGATGGATCCTTTCACATCTCTAAGCCTCAGTATTATCCGCTGTTAAATGGGGAAGTAAAACCCCCTACTCCCCAAAGATTGTCCCAGGAATGAATTGTGAGCATGTAGATAAAAAAAAAAAATTTTTTAAGATTTTATTTATTTGATAGACAGAGATCACAAGTAGGCAGAGAGAGAGAGAGAGAGAGAGGAGGAAACAGGCTCTCTGCTGGGCAGAGAGCCTGATTTAGGGCTCGATCCCAGGACCCTGGGATCATGACCTGAGCAGAAGGCAGAGGCTTTAACCCACTGAGCCACCCAGGCGCCCCTAGATAAAAATATTTTGCAAAGATAGATAGCATCAGGATGCAATATGGAACTATCGTGGACCAATAAACAAACAAACAAAAAAACCCAAAAACCTTCCCTTGACTATGTGATTAAAATCTCTTACCAGCAAATGGGCCTCCTGGTTTCTCAAACTCATTACCTTACCTGACAGGCAGAGGGTGCAGCATAAAGCGGCGGGTGGTTTCAGAGTTGGGTTTTGGCAAGATCCCATTTCCTCATCCTTCAGGTGGGGTGGTCACCCCTACCGCCAAGTCCCCCCCCCCCCTCTCCGAGTTCTTAGGAGAAACAAAGGAGATCCAAGAGCACAGGTGTGAATGTGCTTTGCAAACATTCACAGTTCTACAAGGGAAGGAAAGGGGTTTGTGGAAAGTGGCCAGCTAGGGGTGGGGCAGGGGCCTGTTGGGAAGGGCTTTGAGCTATGAGCTCTGGGTGCTGCAGGTTACTGGAGAGATGGGGGCGGAAATTACCTGACACCAGCGCTGTGGGGACAGGGCTTCGCCTTGAGACATGAGATGTCACCTTGAGAAGTCCCCAGTGGGGCAAAGCAGAAAGGAGGCCAAAGACACGGGCTTGGCCCCGGAATCATCCCTTTACCTCCCTCTTCCCAGCCAATCCCATTGGCCATCAGAGGACCTTGGGCAGAGGCACCTCCAATGGGCTCCAAGGTGACTGTCGTGCCAAGACATGACATGCTAGGACAGGCTCGCCCTGCACGTCCATCCGCAGCACCAAAGACCCCACCCTTGGGCTGCAGATTCCTGGCCTCACCCCTAGGGAGAGCAGGCCTGCCACCCTCCACACATCCCAGCCAGGACAGGCCTAAACCTGCTACAGAGGAAAACAAGCACAATCGGCTAGAACCCTGCTCTACCTTGTCTTTTAACTAAGAGGTTCTGCCAAGGCCTAGCAGAGGGGGCTGACCTCACATGACTAGCATATCCCTACCCCAGGCCTCTGGAGGGAGCTAGGGAATCAGGAGACCTTGTTTGGGTCCTGGCTGTACCCCAACCTTGCTGTGCCTCCCTGCAAATCACCTACCCTGTCAGGGCCTGTATGACCATCTATAAAATAAAGGGTCTGGACCTGGTCTGAAGGTCCTCTCCAGTACTGAGACTGTGACCAGGAAGGAGTTAACTGGAGACCAGGCTCCAGGTCAGGAAGGCAAGGGTTAATCTGGAGGGGCGGGTGTGGAGGCTCTCTCTCCTTTTCCTGTGGAGAGTGGAGTTTGGCTGCCACCAAAGTTACTTCCAGTCCTTACTGTCCCTCCTGCCCTTGTCTGGTCCTGCCCAGGGACCCCTGCTGCAAGCCTAGCCTCAGTGAGGGCACAGAGGTGAGTGCATCCCGAGCCCAGGGCTGGGGTGGGAAGGGGACCCAAGGGCAGGGACGCTGGCACCAAACCAGTGACCAAATGCTTCCCGCCCTCCCCCACCCCACCAAGTCCAGATCTGAAGCTGTGGTCAAAGTTCAGACCACTAACCACAGGACTGGGAGAAGGTGAGCAAAGGGGACGGAGGGCACAAGGATGTCTGCCAGGCTTCTAGGGCGGAACATCTGTGGTCGAGCATCAGGGCCAACCCAGGAGGCAGGAAGAGACGGTGGATGGCAGACTATTTTAGTCCCTGTGTTTAGGGACTTTTTATAGCCTTGCTGCTCAGGGCTGGGAAGAGGGAAAGGGACGGGAGCATACCCATAAGGTCAGATAAGCACAGTGCCCTCTTGGGACCTTGGAATCGGACCCATTGCCTGGTATAGTTCTTGGGAGCCAGGAGGGAGGTCATTGCCAAGCTCTCCTGGCTGCCTGCGTTCGCAGTCACCAGTCACCAACTACCTATGGACTGACTTACTAGACACTAGATAGGGATGTGTGTGTGCGTGTGTGTGCGTGTGTGTGCACGTGCACACACACACACACTCTGGAGTGGGGGGTTTGGCAGGGTCTCTGGCCTCCCCCTGTCCTGGAAAGTTCTTTTCTTTTGTGACCTCCTGACTGGAGGTCCTCTCAGCCCCCAAAATTTCTATGTCCCTTTCAACTGAATGGAGGATTCAGGGAGGAGGGAGCAGGGGTGGGAGGGGTTGTGCTGAGCCTTGTGGGTGGCCCATTCTCTTACTGCCAACAGCATCATCAGCTCTTGATTTACAACCCCTTCTGGTCCCCTTCCCCAGTGGCAGAGGAGATGGCGGACAAGGGTCACGGGGGGGTCTCAGGATGAGAAGAGGACAGAGACCCTGAGGGCAGATTGCTGGGAGTGCCAGTAATTGGGAAGAATCTGTGGAAGGAACTTTTTAGTGAGGCAAAGGGCCCAGGTCTAATGGAAAGTGCTTGGGATTATAGCAGCAAGAAGAGAAGCAAAACATGAGAGGGACAGAGAGACAGGCCATCTGAACTAGTTCTGCACTGCAAGGCTAGAGACCCAGGTTTCAATCCCAGCCCCTACCTCTCAGTAGAGACCCGAGCAAGCCCTTTCCTCTCTACCAGTTTCCTTTTCTGTAAATGGAAATGCAGAGGTAGGCAAGGTGGTGTTCACAGGCGGGCACTGTGGAATTCCCTTGGCAGGGGTACAGAGGTGGGAGGTGGCTGGGTGACATGACCTGGTCGCCACCTCTCTGTCTCTTTCCCTGTGGCCCAGCTGGGACTGGGCAGGGCAGTTGGCTGTGATTACCGGAGGCTCCTACCCTGTGGTTATATCCCTGACCTCGGGTGCTTGGGGGCGGGAAGGGTGGGCCCTGCTGGAGCCGGCCTGTGGCTGGGGAGCCTTCTTGTCTTGGACTCAAAGTTGCTGGGTTGGGAAGAGGTATTTTTTCCGGTTGAGGCCACTTTCGGGAACTGAGCCGGGACCAGCCCCATTTCCTTTTCCAAGTGTCCCACTTGCTGATGCTTGCTTGGCATGGCTCTATGGCCAGATTGGGGCATCCTCAAAGGAGCATGTTTCTGGGTGGCCAGGGCGCCCCTGCTCAATGTCTTTGAGGGATAGAGAGGGGGAGGGGTAGCCTGAGCCTCTCTGCCCCTTAAGGACGGTACCGGCTGATTTGGATGGAGGAGGGGTGGCTGGCTGATCCTATTCCCAGGACCAACGGCAGGAGAAGTTCAGGGACTCTCTTCCTGACCATTCCTCTTTCCCTGCAGGCACCAGGAAGCTCCGGCCAGTTACTCTTGGCTCCTCAACTAGCTGCCTACTTCCAGTGGCTTATGGGGTACAATCCTGTCCAGCTCCGCTGAGATGATCCTGGCCTCTCCCTCCACCCCGTCCAGGGGACGCACCCCCAGCGCGGTGGAGAGGCTGGAGGCCGACAAAGCCAAGTATGTCAAGACCCACCAAGTGATAGCACGACGCCAGGAGCCCGCTCTGCGTGGGGGTCCCGGACCGCTCACCCCGCACCCCTGCAATGAGCTGGGGCCCCCTGCATCGCCCAGGACGCCCGGGCCCGCCCGCCGGAGCAGCGGCAGGCGGCTGCCAAGGCCTGACTCCCTCATCTTCTACCGCCAGAAGCGGGACTGCAAGGCTTCGGTGAACAAAGAGAACGCCAAGGGCCAGGGGCTGGTGAGGCGCCTCTTCCTGGGCGCCCCCCGAGACGCCACCTCCAGCAGTCCGAGCCCAACAGAGCGACCAGCGGCTCCTGGGGTTTGGGCCGCGCCCCAAGATGCCCCGGAAGCGGCAGGAAAGCGGGCGCTGTGCCCCACATGCTCACTACCCCTGTCGGAGAAGGAGCGCTTCTTCAACTATTGCGGCCTGGAGCGCGCGTTGGTGGAGGTGCTGGGCGCTGAGCGCTTCTCTCCGCAGAGCTGGGGCGCCGACGCCAGCTCCCAGCCCGGAACGTCGCCGCCGCTAGGCTCTGGGGACGCCAGCGATTGGACGTCCAGCGACAGCGACACGGATCGCCCGGACGGAGCTGGCGGCGGCGGTGGCGGTGGTTGCGGCGGCGGCGGCGGCTCGGAGGCAGCGGGCTCGGCGCGGGACGGGCGCCCCCCGGTGTCGGTGGTGGAGCGCAACGCGCGCGTCATCCAGTGGTTGTACGGCTGCCAGCGCGCCCGCGGCCCGCCGCGCGAGTCCGAGGTGTGATCGCGGCCGCTCGGGAGCGGGCTCCGGGGGAGTCCGGGGTCCGGGGTCCAGGGTCCCGGGAGGGCTAAGGGGTGGATGCAGGGCTGGACCCGGGCACGGGCAGGGGCGCCCTGTCTCTGAGGCGCCGGGTGCCTTTAGGAAAGCCCTTCCCTCTGGATTCTTGGTACCCCCCCCCCCCCCGCGAACCTTGGGAGGATGGGACAGAATTATTCGGAAGGCCCTTCCCAGAGCAGACGACCGAGGGGGAGGGGGCAGCTATGTGGCCCCTGTGGAGGCCGGATCTGGGGAGAGAAGCCTGGGGTGGGAGATCGGAGAACCTGCTGAATAAAGCCAAAACGTTATTTAAAGGAGTCGTGATGTTGGCTTAGAGAGCAGCTATTGAGGAAGGGGGCGGGGCGGGCTTGCGCCGAGTTAAGCGCCTGGGTTTTTAGAATGCAAGTTCCCGGCTCACTGTGTGACCCTGGGCAAGCACTTAACTTCCCCGAACCACAGCTGCACCCCTCGGTGATCAAAATATTTTTGAAATGGTCATAAAACGCATGGTAAAGTGCCCGGCATATAGGGAAGTGTTCAATAAACGACAGCCACTAAAACCACTACTGAATCAGTACTAACTCCATTATGATCATCTCCACCATCGACCCCCAGAGGTCGATCCAGGCTAGATCTGGGAGCCTGGAACAGCATGTTTGGGGAGTTCTGGGGAGGGGTCTGCTCCAGAAATGTGGGTCTGCTGGCCCGAAAAGGCCCCCATTCCTGGAGATTTGCTGCACTCTTTGGTTACTAGCTATGAATGGGCTGAGACAGGAAAAATCCAGAATTGAGGACAATAAAGGAAGGGACCATTCAAACCAGGACTTTGATCATTGGCAGCCTCACATAGGGCCACTGTCTTCCTTTCCCTCAAAGACACACAAGGTCATTCGACTGCCTCCAAGTCCACATCTCCAAGTCTTTGCTTAGGGTCCTCCTTCCTTTGCCTAGGCTACCTTCCCCTTTCCACTCATCCTTCTAAGATTACATATATTCATTCTCCCTCCGAAATTCCTGAATTCCTCAGTTGGCCTCATCTCTGAGCTTCCAAGTACAGCCTTATTTTTGTGTCTCAACTTGTCACCTTTCGTGGAACCCGCTGGTCAGTGAGTCACTGACCTTCCCCCAGTGCAGGGACGTTGCGCTCAGGAGGGCCACAGGCAACGTTTGTTGAATTAAAGAGGCTGAACAAGGTGATGGGGGCCTGTTCTCTGGGGTTCCCCAGTTTCCTGGAAAGTTGTATCCTAAATCCGACGCCAGGGCTGTCTCGTCATTTTCTCCCTGTACATTTGTGGGGGAAGGGAGTGAGGGCGCTTTGAGCTGGATCTGCCTTGAGGTTGCCCACCCAAAAGCAGTCATCCCCGCCGTCCGGACAAAGGCACGCGGTCACAAGGGGTGTCGGGTCAGGGTTTTTATGGGAGTGGGGGAAGAAAGGGGGTGTCCAGCTGGGCCGGCCGACTAGTCGCCCTTGGGCGCAGCCTTCACCCTCATCTCGGCCAGTTTGTGGGTGAGAAAGCCCCACTTGAAGCCGGCTACGTTGTCGGCCTCCCCCGGCTCGGGGCGCTCAGTGGCCTCCTCTGCGGCTTCGTCCCGGGCTTCGGGGTCTGGCTCCGGGTTGGGTTCCGCGCCGCGCAGTATGGACGCCGCTGCCGCCTGCTGCTGCTGCCACCTGCTGGCGAACGCGTCCCAGAATCCCGGCCCACGCGGCTCCGCCTCCGTCGCAGTCACTGCCTGAGAGGGGGACCGCGCCGCCAGCGGGCTGCGGGATTAGGACGGGTGTCATCGGCCGAGAGGCCCAAGGAGAGAACGAAGAGGGGAGACAAGGCGCAGGCGCCAGTAGTGGGACAGGAGGAGCCAGAGGGAGGTCAGGTGACGGGGGTGGGGCGGGAGACTGGAGGTCAGCGGAGGGCTCAGAGGCCCAGGGAAAGGCGGCTGGGACGGGACAGTGTCAGGGGATCAGGTGAGGGGTCTGGGAAGAGGGCACTGAGACCACGATTCCTGGGAAAGAGTCGGGGTCAGGCGTTTAAGGAAGTACAGCCAGAGGAGGGAAGAAAGCCTGAGCCGTGAAGTCTGGAAAGCTGTGGGAGGATCCGGGACGAGGGGCGGGACCCAGCGATGGTTGGGGCGGAGTCAGGCTCGGGGAGAAGAGGTCCGGGAAACCAGGGTTGCAGCCCTGGGGAAAGAGGCGGGGCGGGGGCGAGAGCGATGGAGGGAAATGGGGACTGGGAAAATGAGGACACACTGGAGAGAAGGACAGGTGGAGCGACCCAAGGAAATGAGAAAGGCCTAGATGATGGCTTAGTGGGGAGGAGGACTGGAGGGGTGGAAAGGCGTGTGGGGGAGGAGCAGTCAAGGAGAGATGCCGAGTCTTGAGGTGGGAGCCTCAGATCTGAGGAGGAGTCCTTGGAGCTCTGGGAAGGACAGGGGATGAGCGCCAGGAGGAAGAAAGGGACCCCTGGGGAGGGAGAGATGGGTGGGTCAGGGGGACCCCCAGGGGAGAAAGGAATAAGGGAGTGTCAAAGAAAGAGGGTGTCACTGGGCTGGAGGAAAGGGCAGAGCGGGAGTGTGTGCCAGAATGGAGCTAGGAGAAAGGAGCTTCCCTGGGTCCTACCCCTACCCCCAGCATCAAAGCCCTTCTAAATCAGTGGTTCCTAACTAAACTAGTGCCTCTCAGGTCCTCCCAAGCAAGCTGCAAATTCAGATCCCAGGCCTCAGCCCACACCTGCCGAATCAGAAGCTTTGAAGCTTTGAGGGTCTGGCACAAACTTCCTAGGAGGAGGAGGGTTTAGACCAGCACTGGGAACCACTGGTCTGGACCATCCTCTGTTCTGAACACCTAAATGTTCTCTCTTCTGTTCCTCAGCTGTAGGGAGAGGACCACCCCCCAACCATGCAGATGGGGAGGAGAGAGAGTATAAAGTACCTTTCTAGCACCTCAATTCCAACAGCCCTTAAAGTTCTCCTGAGATCTAACCTAAACTCCAGATATGTCGACTTGGCCTCTTTCCTGATGAGAGAAACATAAATGGCCAGGAGCTGGCTCTCCCCCTGGCTCCCTGGTCAGAAAGATAGACAAATAGATCAGAAGGAAAGGACATTGGGACGTCAGGCCCAGCCCAGCCCCCACCAACACGCACGTACTGGTCCGCACAGGGCTCCGGTGGCAGTAGCTTGTCTTCATCTTCTTTGTTAAACAGAGACGACATTGTCAGCCAACCTTTCACCCCAATCCCCTGAACCTGGGAGGAACGGGCTGGGAGTCAGGGAGGGGGTCACAGCAGCGTCTGCCAGGCGCCCCGGGGCTGGGGTGAAGAAGGGAAAACTCACCCGGCGGGCCAACTGTGACATGGAATGGAAAGCCTCTTCTGCGGGTTCTGCCGGCTCAGATTCCGCTAACGCTGGGTTCCCTCTCTGGGACACAAGACCCCCTCCCAGGATGAGAGAGGCCCCAGAGGAATGAGACCTCCCTCCCCGACTGCTAGCCTGGTATGCACACTCCAGTACCCCAAACCCTCCCACCTAAACACCCATCTCATCCACTCACACAGCCCGTAAATCCAGACAGGTGGCCCTCTACATAAAGCCACGAGTCCCATACCTTACCTGGATAGTAGACCCCTGCAGACCACCTTGAGCACACACCTGCTCACCCACAGACACATCCACACGCACCCAGAAATGTGTGGATAAGGGCATGCATGCCAATGCAGACACACCTGTATGTGAGCAACCCCACACAGCTATACCTCTTCCCTTGTGCTACATGTACGTCCTGGGAGGCACCTCTACAAGAACATGTCCTTGGTTACCCCATTCACACCTGTACACTTACACCAATGCAGACGGCTGCCCGGAGGCCCACCCACAACTCCCTCCACCTCTCCACCCCTCCACAGATGTCAAGGCCAAGACGAACACAGAGGATAAATATAACACCTGCCAGTGCCTGCACAGAGGGTCTCCGGAAGAGACATGCCCCAAATCCACACACCCGAAAATCCCTATCTCTAGTTCACGCCCACCCGTACAATTTCATGGACATTCTGCACGTACCCCAGTCCTTATACCAAACCCACAGCTACTTCTACACAAGCCCAGCCTGGGACACCCACCTGTCTAGACAGATGCTTCTTCACATTGACACACACACACACACACACACACCCTTACAGAAATAGTTCCTGCCCTTGCAACACCTGTTTGCACAACTACCGTATATCACAGCATCTGGATGGAAGACGGTTCCCAGTTTCAGAGCCTTTTTGATCTTTAATGTCAGGACAAAGATGGTCCAAGTTCAGGCTCTGACCTGATGCTGCAATGGTGACTCCACGTTAAGTGCCGCTTTTCCTACTTCCAGTCCCATAGGACCCTCTTCCTCTCAAGGCAAGCCATCTGCATTCCACTGAGCCCTGCCCACTAGAAAGTCGTGTCAAGCCCCACGTACCCCCGGTGGCTACTGCCCACTGGTGCTGGAAGGATCTCTTCCATGCGGTAACCCTTGAGATCTTTGGTGACAATGACTATTCTTCCGGTGGTCCCCAAATCTTCTCCCTGTTTTCTTCAATACCCTGGCTTTCTGCACCATGCCATTTGTCATCCCTGAATGTGCTGCTGGCTTTTGCACAAATGTGCCCTTCCCCCAGAGCCTGTCCCTTGCCCTTCCTTGTAACTTTCACACCTGCTGCCCCTCTTCCAGGACCCACTCAGCAAGCATAGATCGTACCCACCTCCTCTGCCAGGTCCTCCTCAGGTTCTCCACTTAGGGTCTGTAACACTTTGGACTTGTAGGTTTTCCAGAAGGCCTGGTTCATGGCTGCAGGGGAAACACACCTGGCACCCTAGTTCAGGCAGGCAGTGACTCAGTGATCACCCAGTGGGTCTGGCTCCAGGAACTTGGTGAGGCCAGGAGCCTGTCCCAGGGATCAGGTGACTTCATTAAAGATGCACCAGTCTCCCCATCTGGCACAGTGTCCAGCAGGTGAATCTGATCCAGAGGAGTCTGGGGTGGGGATGGGACAGAGCTGGCTTCTGTGGCTTCAGTCCCTGGTCTTGACCCATATTGGCCAAGAATAATGAAGACATCTCCATGGAGGCCTCCTTCCTGGCCCTAGGGGTACTTGAGTTTGAATTTGATCTCTCGGAATGGCTCTAGGAAAAATCTATTTTCATTCACAAAGTCCATTTGTAAAGTCTTTGGGCCCAAGACCCACTCTGGTGCTCCTGTGTCTGTAGTCACACCAGATGTGCCCTAAACAGGGCCTGCCCTAGATCCCTACTCAGCTGTGAACTGGATTGAGGAGGTTCTAAGGTCCCCAGTTGGCATCCTGGGCTTACATTTCATTGCTTTGTCTGGGCTGGAAACTGATTCCCTTCCTCAGGGATGCAAGTGCACGTCTACCTGTTTCCTGGCAACAGGTTCCAAAGAGCTGGAGTCCCTGAATTATTGCTGAGCTCCTCTGGTCAGCCAGAAAGGCACCAGGCTCCGATGAATGGGGAAAGGCCCTCTGGCCCTCTCCCCATTCTGAGCACACAACACCTCGGCTGTATTTGCCTTTGCTGCCAGCCCATGCCTGGGAATCCAGGGCTCAGAGAAAGGGGGCAAAGATGAGAGGTCCTTCTGTGCGCACTTCCTCTTCCCGTGAGAGGAGCTGACCCCCATTCAGTCTGAGGACATGCCTGTGCACTGTCCTCCCCGAGGAGGAACACTCCTTGCTCAGGGATCTGACTGGGGTGGATGAAGGATGGAGACCCAAGGGAATAAGTGGGGAACGGTGAGAAGTGGTGAGGGCTTTGTCAGGAACTGGAAGTATCTCAGGAATCTTTGTGGGGGCCAGGATCGCAAACGTACTCACTCTTACTCATTAATTCATTTATTCACATCACGGACATTTTCCAGCGCCTTCCAGAGATGCGCGAAGCATTTTCCCTCTCTCGACTGACCTCAGAGTCTAAGATCTGGGAAGAAGCTAGGGGTGACAGTGCCCGGGGATGACGCAGAGATACGCTGGGCCAGGCAGGACGGGAGGGCAGGGACCGGAATCCCCCGGGGGCACGCACCACCCAGCAGCTCCCCAGCAATAGCCTCTCTCAGGTCCGATGAAGCCGCTTCTGGGCCCCGCCCCGCGCTCCGTCACTGACGTTGATGGCCGCGTGGGGGCGCTCAAGACTCCAACTGCGCAAGTGACGTCATCTGAGGCGGTCTGGAGGACCGGGCTGCCTCCAGGCGTCACGTAACGTCATCCCACAATCCGGAAGCTCCCACACGTGTGCGCCCGACCCGGCTCTGGGCGTCCTGGCCCCTCTGTCACCGGCCATGGGTCGCTCCCGCCGGACGGGTGCGCACCGAGCCCATTCCCTGGCCCGCCAGATGAAGGCGAAGCGGCGGCGGCCGGACCTGGATGAGATTCACCGCGAGCTGCGGCCCCAGGTTCCCGCACGGTCTCGGCCAGACCCGGGCCCTGAGCCTGACCCCGACCTGCCAGGGGGCGGCCTGCATCGCTGTCTGGCCTGCGCGTGAGTCCCGCCCCGCCCGGGCCTGGCCTGGGGAGGAGAAGCATAGGCGGGGCGGGACAGACAGGGGCGTGAGGTCCGGGCCCTGGGACGTGCAGGGTCTTTCTCGTGCGACCCGTGGGTCTCCTGGTTTCCCATCCCTTCAGGTTCGCTGCCAAGTGTCAGGAATAGCTAGGTTCAGGGAGATAGGCATATCTGAGAGGCATCACCTCACTCTTTTTACCCACCTCCCATCCCTACAGGAGATACTTCATCGATTCCGCCACCCTGAAGACCCACTTCCGATCCAAAGACCACAAGAAAAGGTATGAAGGAGTAAGGAGAGGACTGATGAACGTCTGGGCAGACAGGTCTTGCGTCTGGTCAGCTCCCAACTCTCATTCTTCTTTCTCCCAGGCTAAAGCAGCTGAGCGTGGAGCCCTACAGTCAGGAAGAGGCCGAAAGGGCAGCGGGAATGGGCTCTTATATGACCCCCCAGCGACTGGCAGTGCCCACGGAAGTATCCACTGAGGTCCCTGAGATGGACACAACTCCCTGACATGACCTGAGGGTGCAAATCAGGGGAGCTGCCCGTGGACAGCAAGGCAAGGGCTATGCTGGGAGAGACTGTGCCAACCTCTTTTGGCCCTGGGCTTGGGGAGTGGATGGCCTCACCCTCAATAAAGGAACTGGTTAGAGAAGATTTGCCTCTGACCCTAACCTCCAAGCCACTCCCCCCAGCTCCTGCCCTGGGTGGGGGTGGGGGCGGGTGTTTCTGCTACTTTTGTTTACAGGGCCTAGGTTGTCTATTCCCTACTTGGTCCAGCTTTGGAACCTACAGCCTTGCCTTCCCTCGGGGATCCTGCATCTTAGCTGGAGACCCAAAGTGGAACCCAGGTCAGTGAAGGGGAGAGGAAGGATCAGGTTTATACTGTCCTGCTCTCATGAGAGCAGGGACTGGCCCTCAGAAAAGAAATGGGCTCCCGAGATTACAGCCCCCACTGAGTCACGTCCCCCAGGACCCAGGTAAGAGGCCGCCTACTTTATCCTCAGGCCTGTGGCCGCCGCTGCTGCCCCACCATCTTCCAGACAGCATAGCAGGAGCCACCCAGTCCCAGGACAGCCAGCAGCGTAGCCACAACCCCAGCCAGCGGACTTCGGGGCTCTGCTTTCAGCTCCCCAGCTATCTGCATCTGGAGATACACAGAGGCTCCATCTGAGGGGTGGGTCAGTTGAGACTTCCGGGAAGGTAGAGGGTGGGAAGGAGCTGAGAAGGGACGGCTGGGTGAAGGAGATACGTGTGCCATTGTTGCCCCAGGGAGATTCCATCCCAATCCCTCTCGCTTCACTGCCCATCTGGGCCCTGGCTGCTCAGGCGGCAGCAAACGTGACAGCCTGGCTGCTGGGGGTGTCAGCCCAGCTATGGTAATGGAAAAGCGGGGGGTCGGTGGCCGAAGCCATCAGTGAGAGGTACTTACCTGTAATACCCGGAAGTAGCCGGGGGTCAGGCGTCGGAATTTCATGGTGGATGCCACTGGTCTCCCTGGCGGCCTGTGAGGTGGAAGCAGGAATGAGGGGTAGTGGTGTTGGTGATACCCAGGAGCAGAAATCAGGGCATAGAGGTTTCTGACCTCCCATATGCATGAGAGCCATGCCTGAGAGGATGCTCACCAGTGTTTGCTCTCCCAAGTCTGGCAGGGGGCGGGGCAGCTAAACCTTTAAATCTGGTCCCTTCCCCCTCCTGCCCATCCTGCCAGCCTCAGGAACAGCTGTCAAGAGAGATCAGCATCAGGCCTGAGCAGCACCTCCCCCACTCGCCAGGGAGGCCAGGCTGGGTAGTCAGGAGAGGCCTTGCCTGGCAGCGCTCAGGAGTCTTAGACCTGGATCAGGTATTGGGAGGGTCTCCCCAGCCCTGGTTCCGGCTCTTTCCCTACCCCTCAGATGGTTGGATATCACCAGTCAGTCCTCAGCAAAGGAGGAGCAGAGTGCCTTATTAACTTCCTATCCTCCCAAACAGCGGTAGGCCTTTTCACTTGGTTTCTGTTGGATCAACGGCCCCTACCTTGGGGAGAGGCACATACCACTTCTTTCTCCAAGATGAAGTTCCTATAGGGACTTTCCTATTCTTGGCTTGAGAACAATAAAAGGAGATCAGTATATACTGATTAAGAAAGTTGTCCACGGCATGCTAAAAACCAGTGGCCAACCGTGTCAGGCAGTATTCTAAGCAGTGAATGTATATTATTTTATTTGGTGTTGACTATCTCCTAAAATGAAAAACATAGCATGTGGCGTATCTGCCTATGTAGAGAATGGAAACTTTCAGTAGTCCCCGTTTGGGAATGGAAGAGAGAGAGAGAATGCCCTACTGTTAACCTTTGAATGTTTTACAGCAAATGTATAGAAGTAACTCTTATAAACTCGTAAAACTACTACCATTTACTCTACCCTTACCTGCCGAGCCCTACCAGGTACACAAAATAAAGGCAAGGTTGTGGGTGTGAGGCCCCCAGGCCTTTCAGGGGAGCAGTTGAGTATGAGCGGTGAGTTCCTGTCTGTTTCTCCCCTGCAGGATTTCGTGTTCGGGGAGGGCAGGGGCCGGCTGGCTCAGGGAAGGTGTTTGACGAAATCAGGATGGTGGAGACAGGGTCTGTGTTTATTGGGATTCCGCAGAGTGCCACAGGAAGGCTGTTGAAGGAAGAGGCAAAAATGTGAAAGGGGGGTGCAGCGTGGAGCAGTGATGGAGGGACACATGCTGCGCAGGGTGTAAGGAGGCGTCAGTCAAAGGAGGAAGCCAGAGGTGAGGGCTGTGTTGCACATTTGGAGCCTCCTGGGTCACCAGTGAGGGAGCAAGGCCTGCAGGGACCTGCGGGGACCTTGAAAGATACAGCCAGTAGTCTGCATTCATGTTCGATGCCCCATGTGAAAATGGGAAGGGGTCAGCAGAGCTGGCCAAGGTCCAGAGACCTGGATTTGTATGTGAAATTATTCAGTGATGACAACTGAAACACACTATAAGAGCCATCCATAGGCCAAGTGCAGAATTTGGGTTTTAGGGCAAGATCATGACAGGCCTTGAAAGCATTGGGGCACTGGTAGGGATTCCAGAGTGACACAGCCAGAGGGCCAAGCCCCTCTCCACAAAATCAAAGCAATAATAACTCCTGTGTATCCTATGTGACAGATTTCAAAGTACTTTGAGCAAATCTTCACTGTGCTAAGGTGTAGATGTCCCTGTTTTAGATGGGAAAAAACAGGTTCAGAGAGGTATTGAGGTTAGTCTCAGTCACAGAGCAGATGGAACTGATTCTGTCTGATTACGAAGTCCGGGGAGTCTCCTGGCATGGCGTGATGATGGTGATGGTGGTGGTGAGGATGGTGACAGTCTAAACAGTATGTTTCAGACTTGTTCAAAGAGAAGGGGTCTTAACTGGGATTCAGAATTCAGGGGCCCCATAAATTTGGATGGGAAAAAATGTTACATTTTTCACTAACTTATAACCCAAATTTACCATTCCCTTCTATATGGATTGACTTATCAATCTTTGTGTCTTTGTCACCTATTGAAATCACAGATATTTTCATATCAAAATATACAGTTGTTCAACGGTCTCCACATTATATATGCTCATGACTATTTCAAAATCGTGATAGTTATTAGCCCACTGCTAAATCACACTCTTTCAGACACTCCTGCTATGTAGCCACCATTGATTGGGCAGCTGTGGCCTAGCAGAGGATCCGTGACCAAATGGTGCATCTCATCTACCCGTTCTCACGCTGGTGACCTAGGCTTCCCCATTATCTCCTGCATTCCCTCTGCTTAGTTGTTAACTGATAAATACGTGCAAAAAGGTGAATCAAAGACTCCCCCACAGCTGAACGTTCTTCTAGGTGAACAACATGCTGATATTGTTACAAAAGGAAAATTTAATAGTCTTATTTAATGCTAATAAACATAATACTGTATCATAAATTTGTGGTGTGTTTTTTTAAAGATTTTATTTTTTTTAAAGATTTTATTTATTTATTTATTTGACAGAGATCACAAGTAGGCAGAGAGGCAGGCAGAAAGAGAGGAGGAAGCAGGCTCCCCACTGAGCAGAGAGCCCGACACGGGGCTCGATTCCAGGACCCTGAGACCATGACCTGAGCCACCCAGGCACCCCTAGGATTTTTATTTTTTTTAAGTAATCTCTACACCCAACGGACATGGGCTCGAACTCACAACCCTGAGATGAAAAGTTACACATTGTACTGACTGAGCCAGCCAAGCACCCCAATCATAAATCTGTGTCTTGTTTTGTTTTAAGATTGCATTTATTTGCCAGAGAGAGAGGGAGAGCACAAACAGGGGAGCAGCAGGCAGAGGGAGAAGCAGGTTCTCCACTGAGTAAGGAGCCTGATGCAGAATTGGATCCCAGGACCCTGGGATCATGCAAAGACAGACGCTTGACTGACTGAGCCACCCAGGTGTCTTATAAATTTGTGGGATGCTTCCAAAAGCACTATTCTGAGAAAGGGTCTGTAGCTTTCATCAGAGTGCCAGAAGGGTCTGTGTGCCAAAAAAGAGGGAAACTAAAAACCCCTGTTCCAAAAAGTTTTAGAGCTGTTAATGCAGGTACTATGCACAGCAGCCCATTTTGCAGACAAAGTGAGGCTGGACAGCTAAGAAGCTGCGGAGGGGACATTTGCAGTCAGGGCTCTGGCTCCCTAACCTCTGTGCTTTGCTGCTGCACTCCCTGCTCACCTTTTTCTTTTCTTTCTTTTTTTCTTTTTTGAAAAGCCTAAAAGTCAAAGTGCAGTTTGGGGCGGGATCCTAGGGTCTCACAGCAGGGACACCGCTTCGGGTCGGGCCGCGGAGTAGCCGGAGGACGCCTGGAGGGCGGGGTAGGAGGCGGGCCAGCGGCGGGCCAATGGCGGTCGCAGCGCCTCACCTGGCGGTGCAAGTTGGGCCCAGGTGTGCGGGTGGCTCCGCCCCGCGCCCGGCCCAGGTCCCTCCCCAGGCCCGACTCCGCGGGCGGAAATTCCTGCGCGGGCGGGACCCGGCGAGAGCAGATCCCAGCGGGCGGTCTCGGCCATGGAACCAGTGGCGACCTGGACCCCCGGGAAGGTGGCAGCTTGGCTGAGAGGTGGGCCTGGGCAGAATCGGGCTTGAGGGGCGCTGCGAGGGGAGAGGGAAAGGAAAAAAGGAGGAGCCAGGTCTGTCGGTTAGTCAACAAGTCCTGTATAGACGGTCTGCCAGGTACCCGGTACTGTGCTAGGCAGAAGGATCGGCGGCATGACCCCGGGGGCCCCGAGAACTCAGAATGGGTCTCCCGGCGCCCCAATAACGCCGGTGGCGGCCAGGGTGGCGGAGGTAGTGTCAGGAAAACAGAGAGACTGCCCCAGCGCGCCCCCGCCCACTCAATCTCCTTTATCTTCCCTCGGCCCCAGAGCTCAGTGGGCTGTTCTTAAACCCATTTTTCAGAAGCGGAAACTGACGCACTGAGCCAGGAAGTGATTTCCTTGGGCTTTGGAATAGGCCCGGTCCTCCTGTGTTTTCCTTTCTCACCACCTTGAGGTTCCCAGTGAGAGAAACAGAAGGCCCAGCCAGACCGAAGGGGTTGGCACAGCCCCACCCTGGGGGCCTCCAGGGAGGACATGCTGGCCAGCGTCAGCCCCGATGGGTGGGAAACGGCCCAGACTGCAGTTAGGAGAGGGAAGGGGAGGGGAGTCCTGACAGCCTTCCTGGGAGGGAAGCTCGCAACGGAGTGGAGGGGAACGGGGGACGCTGCTGGCAGGCTCAGGGCTCAGAGCGACCAGCCCTTGAAAAGCACGGATTCAGGCCTGGAGTCAGACTCCTAGGCCGAGCTCCAGGCCCCTCCCCTCCGCTCACCAGCTCTGCGACCAGAGGTCTCAGTTTCTCCATCCATAAGGTGAGAGAGTCTGCAACTCTCATGAGGTAGACAAAATGAGACAATCATGGCAGGAGCCTAGCCTGTGTGGCTCAGTGTAGGAGACTTTGGGGGAGGAAGGCAGTGCAGCAGGGTCACTGCACAGGGCAGAGGGGCTGTCCAGGGGCTGTATACCTGGAGTCACAGGTTTGGGAACTTGCAGTCCAGTGTTCTTAATGTCACCTGGGGAATGAAGGAGAAATATTAATGACACTCACACTCCCTGGTGATAGAGCCTGACTTGGAATGGAAGGAATTCCTTCAAAGGGTGAGCAAGCTACTTTTTTTTTTTTTTTTAAGATTTTATTTATTTATTTGACAGAGATCACAAGTAGGCAGAGAGGCAGGCAGAGAGAGGAAGGGAAGTAGGTTCCCTGCTGAGCAGAGAGCCTGATGCATGGCTCCATCCCAGGACCCTGGGATGGTGACCTGAGCCGAAGGGTGAGCCACCCAGGCGCCCCGTAAAGTGGGGATGACAGGAGTCACTACCTTCTACACTCAGTATGCACCAAATGTGTTAACATGTAGATTGCCCTTGAAATTTTGCCTAGCCCATGATAAGCTTTTAATAGATATTATTCCTATTTTTGGTCTGCCTTGTCTACCCTGTGCCAGGCATGGGCTAGAGTTCAAGATGAACAGTTATTTATGGCCCAGAACTTGAGGGGCAGTGGGAGCAGGAGAGCCCCGGACCCACTCTGGGGAGTTATGGAAAGCTTCCTGGAGGGAGTTGTATTAAAAAGGCAGGTAAAGTAGCTAGAACTACCCAGGCAGAAGAAATAGCACATACGAAGACCCTGAGGCAAAAGAGCATTCCAGGAGCCCCAGGGAGTTCGTGCTCTGGATCTAAAGTATTGAGTTCGAGGGGCTGTGCCAGGGGGTGAGACTGGAGAGGCAGGTGGCGGCCTGCTCATACAAGGCCTTGTAGGTCCGGGAAAGAGTTTGCTAATGATACAATGGGAGATGTCACTACCATGATTCAGGGAATGGGCCAACTGCTTGACATGTATCCTGTCATTTGGTACGCACTGGATCAGAAAATAGGTGCTTATATTACTGCCATTTCCCAGCTGAGGCACAGAGCAGTTATGTTACTCACTCAGTAGTCTCATCTGTGAAATGGGCAGAACCCAGCCTGGGTCCTAGGATTGTGGTTAGGAACAGATGGGAGAGAAAGGGACTTTGTGGGAGTGAGGAAGTGGCCCGAGAGGCCATGGCAGTCCTGTCCTCCCTCCAGGCCTCGATGACTCCCTGCAGCATTACAGCTTTGAGGACTGGGAGCTGCCCGGGAAGTACCTGCTCCAGCTCTGTCCCCGCAGCCTTGAGGCCCTGACTGTGTGGCCTCTCGGTCACCAGGAGCTCATCCTAGAAGGGGTGGAACAGCTCCGGGCCCTGGTGAGTGAATGAATGGTGGCCACGCTGGCCGAGAATGGGGGGCTGGCTGCTGCCAGGAGATAACCTGCCTTTTTTCTGGTCCAGAGCTCTGGCCTACAGACGGAGAACCTTCAGAGCCTGACAGAGGGTTTGCTCCAGAGGACCTATGCTTTCCAGAGCTTAGTCCAGGGCCACCTGGAAGGCTGTGCCAAGCCCCCTGCTGATGTCCTCAGTGCAGCTGTGGAGCTGGTGCATGAGGCCCGTACCCTCCTTTTCTGGCTCAATAGGTACCTAAAACCCTACTGGGGAGGGGACCCTTCTCATCCTTGACCTCCTCTGCGGCCTGGGAGAGAATAGAGCTATGCTGATGTTCAGATGTTGTGGAGATGGGCAAAGAGGTTATTTGGTCCATGCAGAGGCACTGGGAAGCCTGGGTTCCCATTCACCCCACGGCTCGTCATCATAACTGTCCCGACACTGCATGGAGAGCTTCTCCACTCCCTTCAGCCGCTGCTGTTGGTCCCACAGATGCCAGCTCAAATGTCACTCCTCTGGGAAGCCTTCCTGTTGTAGGTTCTCAGAGCTCCCTACATCTCACAGCTCCTGGAGTTATATCATCATTGATGTAATCATGTGTGTAAGGTCTCTCCCTAGTGCTTGGAATAGGGCCTGGCACATCCTGGGTGCTTGACAGATGAGCCCTGTGCTAAGCTCTGTCGATGTATTAGTTCTCTCCTTTACCCCAAGCAAAACCCATCAGAGCAGATATCCCACCCCCACCCCCACCCCCCCCGCCACCTCCCGTCTGGCAGACGAGTAGTTGCCCATGAGTGGTTCCATGACTGACTGGTCATCAGAGTCCCCTAACCACTGCCCTTACCATCTTGCCCCCTGCCAGGTACCTCTTCTCCCACTTAAATGACTTCTCGGCCTGCCAGAAGATTGGGGAGTTGTGCGGGGAGCTGGGCCAGGCCTTGCAGGAGGTAGGAGAACCAAGGGCCAGGCTTGGCCCAGGCCGTAACAGACCAAGTCAGGCTAGAGCTTTTTATAACCTGTGAATCAGCACAGGATGGCATGTGGGGGTTGGGAAGAGACGGGCAGGAAGAAAGAAGGCCTGACCACGGGGTAGGGGGCGATGGGGGCATGGGGTCTTCTAGCTGGCAGGGGCGGCTCAGAAAGTTCATCTCTGGGGATGGGGGTGGAGCGGGGGAGGGGATGTATGGTGATTTCTGGGGCTTGGCATCAGCAGAACGAGACCCTGGAGCCAAAGCTCTGAGGCCTTGTCATTCTGGGAGGAGACCAGCATTCAGGTCACAGGAAGGGACCACAGGGAAGCCCACCCTTCCCTTGGGCAAAGGCAGTGCTCCTGCCTCAAGGAAGGCTGTTGCCCTCTCTGCTTCCAGGACAGTCCGGCAGCCGAGAGGGAGAGCCAAGTCCTGAGAATTGTGAGTGTGGCTTCAGTTGAGTGGGGGCGTTTGGGTGGCAGTGGGAAGGGACTCGAGGCTCAGCTTCCCATGCCCCCTCCCCCAGTGCAGCCACGTGGCCGGGATCTGCCACCACATCCTGCGCTGCAGCCCCCAGGAGCTGCTGGAACAGAGGGCCCTGCTGGAGCGTGTGCAGCTGGATGACCCTTTGGTGAGCAATGACCTCTCAGCAGCCTTGTCTGGGCCCTGAAATATGGTTCTAGGAGCCCCCGGAATGCTGTACAGTTACGGCTGGAAGCCCTCTTCTGTGCAGCTGGTAAAGGCCTAGAGGACTTAACTGGGGTCTTAGGTCATTAAGTACTTTCTCCAGTCCTGGGGGGCTTTAGCTGATGTGGTCTCAGGGGACACATTCCAGCCCTTGGACACAGATGTGGCAGATTAGGGGACTGGGGAAAGGACACAGACTTAGTTGCTTTAATCTTTGACTGGTTGAAAACACCAGAGTCCCCAGCCCTGCCCTTGTCCTGCCCCAGCCCTACTGATCCCTTCAGGAGGGCGGCTGAGGATCTGAGACCTCATTAGTCAGCAAGCCCAGCCTCTTCCTGGCCCTTATTAGAGGAGGCAGCAGGGGCCCAGAGAGGAGTGACAGGCCCAAAGTCACACAGCAAGTTGGGCAGCACCTACCTGGGGCCAGCTGTCCCCTCAGTTCTATCCACAGAATAATCCTGGCCCCCCAGCACTCAGTGACTATGGCCTCTGCTTGGGCAGGGCCTGGAAATCCATACCACCGGTAACTGCCTGCACTTCGTGTCCCGTGTGGGCCCCCAGGTGAGAATCCTACGTCCTTCTCAGCTGCCCGCCCCAAGGCCCTACTCTCCAGTTGAGCCCGCTTCAGGCCTGTGGAGAGCGAACCCCATAAGCCCCACCCCACATTCCAGGTCGCTGCTGACTCCCCGCTGCAGATCCTTCCCGGAGACGAGATTGTCCAGGTCAATGAGCAGGTGGTGGTGAGTGAGGAGGAGAGGGATGTGGCTGTTCGGGGCAGAGGGGGGTGGGGTTGGGGTGGGGTGGGGAGGTGGTGAAGGGGCTGCTGAGAAAACCCAGGGCTGGTGGGGGTGGGGGGGGCCTCATGCAGTCCCTTGTGGAGACCAGGCTTGTAGGAGCTGCTGTCTGTGAGATGAGCCAGAGTGGCCTTGGCAGGGCCAAGGGGAAGGGGCTGGAGGGGGAGTGGCCGGAGGCTGAGGGCAAGGGTGGGGGGCTGTTGGCTTACTCCAGAGCCTCCTGGGCCGCTGCCTCAGCCCAGGGTCCCTGCCCTGCCCTGCCCTGCCCCGCCCCCTGCCCTGTCCAGGTGGGCTGGCCCCATAAGAACGTGCTGAGGGAGCTGCTGCGGGAGCCGGCCGGGGTCAGCTTGGTGCTGAAGAAGGTCCCCGTGCCAAAGACCCCTCCTCAGGTACCAGTCCCCCAACCCTGCTCCCATCCCGCTTTCAGACCCCTGTCAGCAGCTCCGTCACCATTTCTGGTTGTTCCCCAGACCCCTGCTCAGACCCCGGGCTCCGCACCACTGTCGAGTCCACTGCTGGCTTTCACCCCACTGTCTCCCAGGTAACAGGCTCTGCCGCTGGTGGGTCTGGGCGGGGGTGCCATGGGCTCACTCACCACATCTCCCCTTGCTCTCCCCAGGGCCCCATCCGAAGACGTCTTTGCCTTTGACCTGACTTCAGACCCAAGTCCTGCACCCAGCCCTACCTGGACAGGTAGTTGCAGAGTCCCAGCAGGTGGCAGATGTCCCCGGCAAGGCTTGTGGGATGCCTGGCTCTGACCCTGCTCCCCCCACCGACTCTGAGATCCTCACCCTGCTGCCCAGCCTGGGGCTGGGCTCATGGACCCTTCTCTCTCTCCTCTTTCCTGACAGACTCTACCTCCCTTGACCTTGAGTCCCGGCCCATTCACCCTGCACCTCTAGCCACATACCCAGCAGGGGTAGCAGAGACTCAGGAAGCCCCAGAACAGCCTGACACGGTAAGGGGAGAGCTCCGCAGGGAGGGGTGTGTGGCTCTGGGCCCAGACCCTTCTCTAACCATTTAGGGCCTTTTCAGAGTCCTGTTTCTGGTCGGAAGAAATCAAAAGGTAAGAGACATACTTGATTGGCTGAGGGTCCCCTGACAGGAGCTCTTCAAAGTCTTTCCAGTGTTTGGCAAGACGCAACCCCCCACCCCTGCCCATTGCACACACAGCGTCTCCTCAGCAGCCTGGGCCTCTCACCAGCTCTGTGGCTTTGGGCTGTGGGCTTCTCTGATCTTCCATTTCCTCGTCTCTAAAATGGGAAGAGTCAGCCCTACCTCAGGGGGAGACCTGTAACACTTCAAGCACAGTACGGGTTCAGAAGGATCAGCTGGGAATGCTGGTGCGGGGGGTGGGGGGCAGGTGGGGGTGTCTGATCACCCGGGCCGGGCCGTGCTCCTGCAGGCGTGGCGACGCGGCTGAGTCGCCGGCGGGTGTCATGCCGGGAGCTGGGCCAGCCGGACTGTGACGGATGGCTTCTGCTGCGCAAGGTGCCGGGTGGCTTCATGGGCCCTCGCTGGCGCCGCTGCTGGTTTGTGCTGAAGAGACACACGCTCTACTGGTACCGCCAGCCCCAGGTGAGGCCCCTCCTCCCCCGCCCCATGCACGGGTCAAGGCGGGAGTCAGAGCCACGGTCCTGTCCTTATTCCTCCAGCCCCTCCACCTGTGGTCACAGGCAGGCCACAGACCCCCCCACCCCACCCCAAGCCCTATCTATAAAATGAGCTCGCTCTTTGGAGAGAAACGAATGGATACGTTGTGTGAAAGCAGGCTGAGAAAGGCATCATGGGCAGCGTAGAGAGTCCTGTTCGCTCTGCATATTAGGGCTCTGCAAAGCTCATCGGATAACAGAACAAATGCATAAGCAGTCTTCTCCCTTGTGGCTGTTCTCCTGGCTGCCTTTGGCTCCCCTTTCCTGGCTTAAGAGCCCCCCCTTGGTTGTGTCCCCTCCCCCCACCCCAGATTCCTGCCCTGAGCTCTAGGCACTGGGAGATTTGTGATTGGAGAGCCCAGGAACCACACTCTCCTCTCCCTGCCCCCAGAGCCTGACTGGGCCTCCAGGGTAATGGGACTTCAGGCTGACCCTCACTCTGTGATTCCCCTCCAGGATGAGAAGGCTGAGGGCCTCATCAATGTTTCCAACTACAGTCTGGAAAGTGGACAGGATCAGAAGAAAAAATAGTTAAGTCCTGGAGTGTGACACATGGGGGGCTGGGGCAAGAAAGAGAGGAGGAGGAGGAGACCGGGGGAGGGGGGGATTCCTGGGCAGCCTCCTGGGTTCTGGATGGGCACCACCAGGCTGAGTGAGGCCTCCCATGGCCTCCCTGGCAGTGTGTTCCAGCTCACGCATGACATGTACAAACCCTTCATTTTTGCTGCTGATACCCTGGAGGACCTGAGCATGTGAGTGCCACCTCCCCCTGATACCCCCGCTCCCACATGAGGGCTTGCGAGCCTGGCTCAGGAACCTGAATCCCGAGCCCCACTGTCTGATAGTGGCTGGTCAGGGCACTCACTTCTCCAAGCCTCAGTTTCCTCATCTATAAAATGGGTTAATAAGAGTTCCTACCTCTCAGAGGTGCTCTGCAGATGAAGTTAGAAGATGATAAAGGTGAAAATCCCCTGGCATATGGTAGATGAAAACTCCAAGACCTGTTTGTCCCCCCGCCCCGACCTCCCAACAGGTGGGTACGCCATCTCATTACCTGCATTTCCAAGTACCAGTCTCCAGGCCGGGCCTCCCTGCCGCGAGAGGAAGGTGGGTATCTCACAGGGGTGGGTCCCACCAGGTGGGTCTCAATTGAGCCTCTGTCTCTCCTAGAATGGGGGCTGGAAACTCCAGTGCCCTGGCCTGCTCCCTGGCCTCCCCAAACCCTATGGGCTTAGTGGGCTCCCTCTCTGCTCATCTTCCCCCCCAGACTGCTACAGTGAGACAGAAGCAGAAGACCCTGACGATGAGGCTGGGTCCCGCTCAGCCTCGGTGAGTAGGAGACTGGTGGGGGCTAAAAGCTGACCATAGGGCTCAGAGTGACACCCACCTCTCCGTATACCCTGCCCACAGCCCAGCCCAGCCCAAGTTTGGAGTCCACTCCATGGAGACACGTCACCTGCAGCTACCCCCACCCAGGGCAGCCCACGGACTTCCTTTGGCCCGCCATCAGGTGTTGCGCTGGGGTTCGGAGCTGAGCTGGAGGGTGGGGGAAGCTGGGATGGGCACATCCTCATCTGCTTCTCCCTCCCACAGACAGCAGCGAAGGGGCGCTGGAGGGAATGGTGCAGGGGCTGAGGCAGGGGGGCGTGTCCCTTCTGGGCCAGCTGCAGCCCTTCACTCACGAACAGTGGCGGAGCTCTTTCATGAGGCGCAACCGAGACCCCCAGCTCAATGAGCGAGTGCACCGCGTGCGCGCGCTACAGAGCACGCTCAAGGTCGGCTGGAGGGCACTGGGCATGGGGAGGGACTGGGCTCTGGGCTTTCTGTTCTGGTTGCAGGCCCTGAGCGCTGGGCTCAGCTCTGGACTGGGCCAAGTTCTAGGTTCCTGGAGCCAGCCTCTCAATGTCAGGTTTGGGGCTAGGCGGAGCCAGGTGCTAGGTTCTAAACCTGGACTCCAGAGTGAGCTCTGGACTTGGGCTCTGGCCCCTCTCTCCACGTGATCATGACCCCTTAACCCCCCCCAACTCTCTTCACAGGCAAAGCTGCAGGAGCTGCAGGCCTTGGAGGAAGTGCTCGGTGACCCGGAGCTGACAGGAGAGAAGTTCCGGCAGTGGAAGGAGCAGAATCAAGAGCTCTACTCAGAGGGCCTGGGAGGCTGGGGAGTGGTGCAGCCTGAGGGCCCCTCCCAAGTCCCGAGCTCTGACTCCAGAGAACAGTCTTCCCACCCCCTGCCCTCTGACCCTGAGGAGCAGTCCCATCTCTGCCCCCTGACCCCAGAAAGCAACCTCCGACCTCCTGACCTCTGACCCTGGTCCATACCCTGGCTCCTGACCTCTGGCCTTGAGGACCACCTCAGCCCCCAAGTCCTGACATGTCCAGGACAGAGCATCCCTGGGTTCTGTTCAGGGTTGGAAGTAGTCTGTGTGTCACTCCCAGAGGCCCCCCTTTGCCCACGTGTCACCATTTCTGCTCCTCTCTCCCTTGGAGTGGGTCAAAGTGAAGTGCACTCTGTGCCATCTTCTTTCTTGCCAATGAAGGAGTGGCAAGCTGGGCTGAAATTTCTCCCCCCTCATCCTCCCACCTGTGGGGCACAAACCTGTCCCCCTCCATCTCTGGCCCTTCTCCCTTCCCCAAACCAGTCTTGTATAGGTGCTCATGGTACACACACACTTTCAACAAAATAAAATCAGTTTATTTAAAATGAATCTGCGTGTGCCTTTGTATATTAGAACCCCGAATCTGCTCCCGCAGGGGACAAGGATGGAAAGTATCAGGAGGACATGAATGTAACTAGTCTTGGTAACTAGTTAGTCTTGGTAACTAGTAGTTGGTTGGGAACTAACTTGGTAACTAGATAATCTTGGCAACTAGGCCACCATGTGTGCAGACCAGCGGCCTGGGCCCTGTAGCTGAAGTCTGTGCCCGTCAGGATGCGGAGTTGCTGATCCATGACGAGTGAGCGCTTCCACGTAAGCATCTCTCCAAGCACTTCGGAGATCAGGGCTGCTCTCCTGCCTCATCCTCAGTGGGGGCACGAACAGCAACAGACGGGCCTTTAACTCTAGACGGAGAAGCACACCTTGCATAGAAGGACAGGGTGAGCAGCCCTGGGGACTGGGGTCATGGGCGGCATAGCTGGTGGGAAGCGGTACAGTTTGAGGTCAGCTGGGAGGAGGGCCTCGGGGCCTCTCTTCTCTCCTCCCAGTCTCACCTCTAGCTCCTGGACCTGAAGAAGGGACAAGCCCCGTGTCTCCAACCAGGCTGCACAAGAGCCCTGACCTTCTCCCATCAGCCTCTGACCTCTGACCGCCGCCCAGCCCCTTGGTGTCCCTGGCTCTGTCCGTGGGGTACCGAGGGCAGTCAGTGGGAGGAGCTTTTCTCGGTTTCAGAATTCCTTGGTGGAATGCAGACAGCTGGAGGTCACAGAGTCCTCTATGATATCACCACGAGGGGGAGCAAGACCACTTGGAAAGAAGTTTCTTTGACGGGTGGGAGGAGACTGAGCAGCTATGATAGGTAATCAAGACAACTGGTGGCAGCAGTGGACCGATACCAGTATTAAACCTTTGACTATCCTGGTAGGTGGCCCCTTCCTCGGTCCACCCCAGCTGGGCATGCCAGGGAGGGGCAGGGCGCAGGGGCATCGCCCTGGGTCCCAGGGGCTGCGGCTGCACTGATGGGCGCTCTGCTGACCGTTGCAGAGGGCCCCTGATGAGCCCTACGCCCGGCCAGAGGAGCAAGTCCTCATCAACCGCCAGGACATCATGAGCACCAAGGTAAGGAGGAGGCTGGGGCGGCGGCCTGCAGCTCCTCCCCTGCCTCCACAGTCAGCCTTGTGCCGCTGCATCCCAGGGACCACGGGCTGCCATCATAACTCTGCCCCTTCTAGTTTCTAAACATCCCCCTGAGGACCCTCCCGGTGGCCCCTGCAGTGACCCCCTCATGGCATTGTAGTACCCACCTGGCAGTGCTCCCCATGGGAGCCCCGTATAATGACAGTCACTTACCAGCTGAGCCCTCAAAGGTCTCCCTTGCAATGACTCCCACAAAGATTCCCCAGCAGTCACCCCCTTTCAATGGCCATTTAGGTAGTGATCCCCTACATCGACACCCCCATTTCAAGACCCCTCTCAGGCAGCTTCTCCCCCTAGAGCGGCCCTCATCCAGGGGCCCCCATTCACTGAGAACAAATGTCCAGGCCAAGGCCTCCCATGTGACGCCTGCCTGAAGGAAGGTCCCCCGCCCTCTCCCAGGATGCCTGGGACATCCAGGAGTTCATCACTCGCATGTATATCCAGCAGCTGCTTCGACACCCTGCCTTCCAGCTGCTGCTGGCCTTCCTGCTGGTGGTCAACGCCATCACCATTGCTCTGCGCACCAACTCCTTCCTTGGCCAGGTGGGACTCCAGCCTGACCTCTGCCCCCACGGATCTAACAGGGGGCCTGGGCAAGCCACTTTCCTCTCTGGGCCTCAGGACCCTTACCTGTTCATGACGGTTGCATTGAATGTTCTTCACGGGCCTGCCAGCTCTGACCTTCTAGGAAATTAGAGATCAAGGAAGACTTCGTGGTGGAGGGGGCCCAGACTTGTAGAGAGGGTGGGAGAAAAATAGTGTGAGCAGAGGCAGACAAATGGGTGCCTGGCGGGGGAGGGTATTCCAATTTAATCAAAAGTCACTATGAGTAGTTCTAGGTATGATCACAGTAGACCGAATGCTGTCTCAGACACAAGCATGTCATTACGGATACCTGAGTGTCACGGAGTACGTGGAAGTTCAAAGTAGGCATCGAACCTGCCTAATCTTACAGTTAGGGAAGGCTTCTTGGGGAAAAGAATGCTTCAGATGGGAAGAAGGAGTAAGTAGGAGTCATCCAGGCAGAGAGAGGTGGGAAAGAGTGTTTACGGATAGAAGAAAGATCTTGTGAGCAAGTTCTGTATGTCCATCTTGAAATCCAGTATGCTTTTGGTCTTATCCTTGATGTGTGTGGGGTTTTTTTAAAGATTTTATTTATTTATTTGACAGACAGAGATCACAAGTAGGCAGAGAGGCAGGTGGGGTGGTGGGGGAAGCAGGCTTCCTGCTGAGCAGAGAGCCTAATGCGGGGCTCAATCCTAGGACCCTGAGATCATGACCTGAGCTGAAGGCAGAGGTTTAACCCTTGAGCCACCCAGGTGCCCCTATCCTTGATGTTTTAATTTCCTACAAGGAATATGCTACATATATGAACTGCGCCATTTGAAATCCATATTGTAAAAGCGTCCAGTGCCATGGCTGATGATTTCAGAGAAGTAGTCAGCAGCCAGCTGTTGGAGGGTCTTTAAGTTATCTTAAGGATGCTGGCCTCTACCCTACGTCATTGGAAAGCCAAGGAATGGTTTAAAGCATAGAAGTAACCATGATTTAAACACATGACCAGACATGTGTTTTAGAAAACTTACACTTGCTCCCACAGGGTGAAACACAGAATGGAGGGAGCTGGGAATGGGAAAAGATGGGCCAGGCAGACTGTGTTGTGTTCAGTGAAAGGTGGTGGGACTTGGACTTGGGCAAGGGCCATGGGTGAAAGAGGTCATGTGTCTAAAGCTCTGTAGGAGTCAAATCCATGGGCCTTCCTGACTGGTCTTTTTCTTTCTTCCTTCCTTCCTTCCTTCCTTTCCTTCTTTTTTTCTTCCTTTCTTTCTTTCTTCTTAAGATTTATTTTCTTGAGAGAGAGACAGAACAAGCAGGGAAAGGGAGCAGAGGGGGAGGGGAGAGACTCTCCACTGAGTGGGAAGCCTGATGTGGGGCTTGATCCCAGGACTTCAAGATCATGCCCTGAGCCTAAATCAAGTGTCAGAGGCTTAGCCGACTGAGCCCAGGTGCCCAGGCGTCCCCGATCACTATTCTTTCCAACAAACAGTAAGCGCTTAATGTATGTACACTGTTTAACATACCTTATCCTCTCACACATGTAGAGAAAGGGAGAGCAAGGACTCACATTTCTGGCTTGAGCAACTGTGTGGGGACGGTGCTGATTTTGGGATGTGGGGGACACAGAGGGTGTGGGGAAGATGCTGGGGTCAGATTGAGTTGAGTGGTGTGGTGGTTGGAGGTACCAGGGCAATATCCACACAGAGAGGTCTAGGGAGAGGTTGGAGGTCAACTCTGAACCAAGAGATCAGGGATAGAGATGGCAGCGTGAGGGTTGACAGCATCTGGGTACGTGGTGGCCAGAAGCTAAAGGAGATGAGGCCACCTGAGGAGAGAGTGTCCAGTGAGAAGGGAAGCACCACAGGACAGAGCTCTGAGGAGAGCCTTCGAGTGAAGACAGAGAATGGTGGCGGCCAAATGAAAGGAGAATAAGGAGGGGTGGGCAGAGGAGTGGGAACACCCGGGAGAATGGGCTGTCGGGGAGGGTGGGGTGCAGGGCCAGAGAAGGTGAGAGAGGAGGCCAGAGAAGGATCATGGAGCATCCCTCAGGTTCAGTTCTTGTGGCCTTGACAAGAACGGCCTCTGGTGTGGTGGAGGCAGAAACCCAAGATGGCCGCTTCTACCCCTCACAGATTGCGAGATGGGTCCAGACTGCAGACACCAGGCTTCTGAGATAGAATGAAGCCAAATGAAAAAGAAGGAAGTAAAAGTTGTGTGTGTGTGTGTGAGAGAGAGAGAGAGAGAGAGACAGACAGAGAGAGAGAGAGGCGGGGGAGGGCAGGAGGAAGAGAGAGTACTCTGCTGCAAAATACAAAGCACATCCATCTTCCCATGGGTCCTGGTCAAAAATGCTGATATGTGTCCATGAAGGTAAAATCCTAGAGGCCTGTGAATGTCAGACTGGTTTTGACCTGGTTTAGACCCTGTAGGCCATCGGGAGCCATGGCAGGCTTGTGGGCAGAGGAAGCAAACTCTAGAATCTCATGACTTGGAGAAGGCAGGAGGCCTACTCAGGAAGGTCACGTAGTAAACAGTGAGGAGAGCTGTTGCCTCCCAGGGCCAGCGGGATGGAGCTGAGGGGACAGATGATGGGAAAGAAAGTTCTTCCTTGTTGTAAACAGACATCCCTGGCCTGTGATGCCCTTTGGGAATGTGGAACAGGCAGCGGGCTCATAACCTTAACCTCCCATCTGGGTTTAAGGAGCTCTGCTCAGCCTCTCATGAACCAGAGGACATGGGTGCTGGTAAGGTGGGGGAGTCAGGAGGCCTCTGTGTGTGGCAGTGAGCTTTGAGGCACTGAGTCTGGACCATGGAGGTAAAGGAAGGGAAGAGTCTTTACAGGAATTTTGGTAACTGCCAGGGTGGAATCACAGGTTCTCGGAGCCGTTAGTGGGGTCACAACTATAGTTGGGTCAGTATGGTATGAGAGATTGGTGGGGAAAGTGAGTTGGATTTCAAAAAGAATTCAAGGTCATCAAGTCATCCATCCATCCATCCATCCATCCATCCATCCATCAGTCCACCCAGGGAACTGGACCCAGGAGGAAGGGGGATACACAGGAGTTTGGCCAGGCTTTGTCTGGGGGATTTGGGAGCTGGAGAAGCAGGAGTGGCTGGGACAACCAGAGAAGGAAGGATGAGGCTTGTATCTGCCCTCTCGGGGGCAGGGCCTTTCTTCCCAGTCCTGGGGACTGTTCTACCTCTCCCAAACCCCTTTCTTGCGTGTCCCTACTCTAGAGGTTAGGAGGGAAAGTTTATAGCCAGACAACAGTCTTTCTTGCTAACTATCTGACCTTGGGCACCTCTCTGATTCCTCCTCTGTGACATGGGAATAAAACCTACTTTGTAGGAGGGGGTGATGCTAACATGAACGGCCCATGTACATGGAAAATGTGCTCTAAAGGGCGCCGCAAGGATATTGAGGCTGAGAAGCAGCAGGAATACAGGCCTTCCTTCCCCCGTGGATGCCCGTTCTCTCCGGCCTCCCCCAGGCTCTGCTCCACTGACCTCTCGGCTCCTCTTTTTCTCTGTCTTCCATATAGAAACACTATGAGTTGTTCTCTACCATAGATGACATTGTGCTGACCATCCTCATCTGTGAGGTTCTCCTCGGCTGGTTAAATGGCTTCTGGATTTTCTGGAAGGTAAGATCCTGGGCCCTCCTGCCCTTTCCCCAGCTCCTCCTTAGGGACTGTACCCCAACCCTGTGCTTCTGCCCCAACAAGCTGAGAATGCGTGTGCATGTGCGCGTGCATGCGTGCGTGGGTGTGTCTGTGTCTGTGATGTGTAGAAAGAGACTGACTATTTCTGAGATGTTTGTCTGAGATGCAGCAGAAAATAATTTGTCCTAGAAGTGCATCCTCCCTGGGTTCCAGTCCCTGGATTAGTCTTCCCCAGTTCTGTGATCTTGGGAAAACCTTGCTTTGCTTACCTGAGAAATGGGCTTGAGAGTCTCCACCTTAATTTACAAGGTTCAAGAACAGAGGTCAGCAGACTTTCTGCAAAGGGCCAGGTAAGTATTTTAAGCTCTGTGGGCCGTACAGGACCTGTGACAGACACTGACCTCTTCCCAGAGCACAACTGCCCTGTAAACAGTCCAGACATGCTGACCATGGCCGTGTTCCCAGGAAGCTTTATTCACAGACACTGAAATTTGAACTTCATATAATTTTCACATGTCACAAAGTACCATTCTTTTGATTTTGCCCCCTAATCATTTAAAAATATAAAAACCATTCTTAGCCTGAGGGTCTTACAAAAAATGGGCTACTGGCCAGATTTGACCCAGAGGCTGTAGCTTGCTGACCCCTGTTCGGGAGAGTGTCAGAGCTATTTGGGTGGGAACAGGTCTTAATGCTACATTAAATGAGACTCAAGCTTTGCTTCACTAGGACTTCTGCAGTCAAGTGGTTTCTGAAGTCAAGGGATTTATTTTGCCTTTGGGCATGTTTGAGAAGAGGCTTTAAAAAAACCTATCAGGGGGGCGCCTGAGTGGCTCAGTGGGTTAAAGCCTCTGTCTTTATCCCAGGGTCCTGGAATAGAACCCCGCTGCCTGCCTCTCTGCCTACTTGTGATCTCTATCTGTCAAATAAATAAATAAAATATTTAAAAAAAAAAAAGCAACACCCCAAAACCTATCAAGGAGCACCTGTTTGGCTTAGTCAGTAGCATCTGACTTCAGCTCAGGCAATGATCATCCCAGAGTCCTGGGATCAAGTCCTGAGTCAGGCTCCCTGCTCAGGGGGAGCCTGCTTCTCCCTCTCCCTCTGCTGCTCCCCACCACTCACATGCTCTCTTACTATCTGTCCCTCTCTCAAGTAAATAAATAAAATCTTAAAAAGAAAAAAAAACAACAACAATCGGGGGCCTCAGTTGGTGGAGTGTGCAACTCTTAATCTCAGGGTTGTGAGTTCAAGCCCAACGTTGGGTATAGAGATTACTTAAAAATAAAATCTTTAGGGGTGACTGGGAGGCTCAGTTGGTTGAGCATCTTGATTTGATTGAACCCAAATCCTCTTGGTTTCGGGTCAGGTCATGATCTCATGGTGCTGAGATGGAGTCCTATATCGGCTCCCTGCTCAGTGGGGAGTCTGGAGACTCTCCCTCCGCTCCTTTCTCCATGTGTGTGCCCACACACTTGCTTTCTCTCTCTTAGATAAATAAATCTTTTTATTTATTTTTTAAAAAGATTTTAGTTATTTATTTGAAAGACAGAGATCACAAGTAGGCAGAGAGGCAGGCAGAGAGAGGAAGGGAAGCAGGCTCCCTGCTGAGCAGAGAGCCCAATGTGGGGCTTGATCCCAGGACCCTGAGATCGTGACCTGAGCTGAAGGCAGAGGCTTTAACCCACTGAGCCACCCCGGCACCCCAATAAATCCTTTTAAAAAGTAAAAATGAGGGACGCCTGGGTGGCTCAGTGCATTAAGCCACTGCCTTCGGCTCAGGTCATGATCCCAGGGTCCTGGGATTGAGTCCTGAATCAGGCTCCTTACTCGGCAAGAGAGCCTGCTTCTCTCGCTGCCTCTGCCTGCCTCTCTGCCTGCTTGTGTGTACTCTATCTCTCTCTCTCTGGCAAATAAATAAAATCTTTTAAAAAAACATCAAGTACTGGGTGCCTGGGTGGCTCAGTGGGTTAAGCCGCTGCCTTCTGCTCAGGTCATGATCTCAGGGTCCTGGGATCAAGCCCCGCATCGGGCTCTCTGCTCAGCAGGGAGCCTGCTTCCCTCTCTCTCTCTGCCTGCCTCTCTGTCTACTTGTGATCTCTCTGTGTCAAATAAATCAATAAAATCTTTAAAAAAATCAAGTACTTATACCTTTTATAAAAATAAACATTCATTTATTTTTTTATTTTTTAAAATATTTTATTTATTTGACAGACAGAGATCACAAGTAGGCAGAGAGGCAGGCAGAGAGAGAAGGGGAAGCAGGCTCCCCACTGAGCAGAGAGCCCGATGAGGGGCTCAATCCCAGGACCCCAGGATCATGACCCGAGCATAAGGCAGAGGCTTTAACCCACTGAGCCATCCAGGCGCCCCTCATAGTGTGTATCTTGCAATCATAAGTTAATATGTATGTATCTTAGTCCTCCCTTTCCTTTGTCCTCCCTCCGTTTGTACTTGGCTTTTGTCACTTAATGGATCCTGGCAACCTTTCTGTATCAGTACACGGAGATCTTTCTCATTCCTCTTTTTTGACTATGCAGTGCTCACTGACTAAATGCTCCGTGTTTTACTCAGCAGTGTCTCATTGTCGGACACTTTAGTGGTCTTCAGCCTTACACAAATGGCATTTTGTACTTGGATCAGAGTCTCCATGGTTCACATTTTAGAAGTGGGATCACTGGTTAAAAGCTAAATGCATCCATGGTTTGCTACATAAGTTTCCATCTTCAGTGGCTATGCTTGAACTTTTCATACATGGGAGCTTCCTTCCTCTGTCCCTATTCCTCTATGACTTTATTCCTTGCTGGACAAAGGGCTTGTAAAAATTCCCTGTGTCTCTCTCTCTCTTGCACAGTGAGAGCTAGTCCACTTCTAAATTGGCTACCGAAGCTGTATTCTTTAATGGTTTTCTTGGTTTTTATTTTCATCTTTTTTTTTTTAAAAGATTTTGTTTATTTATTTGACAGAGAGAGGGACAGATCACAAGTAGGCAGAGCAGCAGGCGGGGGGCGGGGAGCAGGCTCCCTGCTGAGCAAAGAGCCCGATGTGGGGCTCGATCTCAAGACCCTGAGATCACGACCCGAGCCGAAGGCAGAGGCTTTAACCCACTGAGCCACCCAGGCGCCCCATCATCTTATTATTAATTGTAGCATGTGTCACACAAAGCCTGGAGCGCCCAAACCCTCTTCTGTCCCCTAACTGTAGGTCAGGGCCATTTTCAGCACTGCACTGGCCAAGGCCAGTGCTCAGCTTGGGAATCAGCTGTGTGTATGAGAGTCTCCACCGTGTGTCTCTGAGAATACACTTGGCTGTTGACATACACAGGAGACAACAAGTGCCTGTGTGTTTTGTGGCACATTTGCGGGGCAGCAGGAGAAATAACAGCAGTGGATAGCGATGACTGGCCCTGCCCTGAGAAGAACATTGAGCTCCCCCATCCTTGGGGTGGTGGGAGGGCAGACCCAGGATGTCCCCACGGGCTGGGTCTGATAGACACCATTGGGGCTGGCCCACCTCCCCATCCCCCACCACCCCCAGGACGGCTGGAACATCCTCAACTTCCTTATCATCTTTACCTTGCTCCTGGGGTTGTTCATTAGCGAACTCAATATCAACACTATCACCTATACCCTCAGGTGAGCTGGGAACTCTGGGGAAAAGAAGGGCACCTGTCTGGATCCCGGGAGAGAAATGGGGTGGGGATCGTCTCTGCCCCTCTGGGCAGGTTGGGGGTAAGTGGGGCGGAGGGGCACGGGAGGGGCCGAGGGGCACCCCTGAGAGGCTGTGCCATAGGGCACTTCGTCTGGTACATGTGTGCATGGCGGTGGAGCCTCTGGCCCGGATCATCCGTGTCATCCTGCAGTCGGTGCCTGACATGGCCAACATCATGACCCTCATCCTTTTCTTCATGCTGGTCAGTGCCCTCCCCCACCCCCAGCTGCTCCCTTTCCCTGACCAGAGCCCCCAGGTCACTGGGGACTGGGGGGAGGGGGTGGATAGAGAAGAGGAGAGGCCTCTGAGCCTGAACCCCTGGATTCCCTTGGCAGCTTTGCATGGCAGCTGCTTGCCCTGTCTCCAAGGTGGTTGGGTAAAGTTCAGGCATCTTCTTTGGTCTCTCCGGCAGGTGTTTTCCGTGTTTGGGGTCACTCTCTTTGGTGCGTTTCTGCCCAGGCATTTCCAAAACATGCAGGTTGCTCTGTATACCCTCTTCATCTGCATCACCCAAGATGGCTGGGTGGATATCTACAATAACTTTAAGTGAGTGTCTGTAGGGTATCTCTTCCCCCCTCCCCCGACCCCCAGTGGGACAAGGCAGTAGGAGTGGAGATCCAGGGCTTAGGAGGAGGATGGCCCAGCAGGAGGGGGCTGCCTGGGCCTTCAAATCAGGGAAAAGGAGACCCCCTAGGACTGGTCTTGGTTTTCTCGAGGCCTTGTCCCCCTTTCGAAGTCCTACTGCAGACCCATTCATGAAGATGGCCCCTGTCATGCTAAACAGCTGGGTAGCGAGACCTTGAGCAAGAGAGCAGATCTGTGGTTTCAGGACAGCCTCCCAGTCCCCATTCGAGCCCATCAAACTGCCTGGACTCCTGGGAGTCTCATTTCATTCATTCATAGAGCCGCTGCCCAAGGTCATTTTTGGCCACAGATGGCCACCAGGTTCCGTTCTTTATGTCTTTTCCTTTTACATCTCAACCCTACTTGTTTCCCGTCCCCTCTAGAGAGTAGATCTCTCTGACTGATACCTTTTTTCTCTTGAGGGAATAGAACAGTTGGCAAAGGGCTTCTGCGGGCATTGCCCAGTATGATGTAGGCAGTGGAAAAATCACAGGGTGAGCAGTAAAGGTAGACTGAAGGCTGGGCTTTTGAGTCCTTGCTCCATCACACTAGCCATGCAACCTTGGACAAGTTACTTCATCTCTCTTCTAAGCCTCAACTTCTTTCCCTGGCAGTTGGGAATTGTAATAATTAACTATATCTGAACTGCTATGATCAATAGAGAAAAGCTGTATAAATCTCTTAGCATAGAGCCTGGCACAGAGTGTATATATACATATGTGTGTGGTGGCGGGATGTATGGAAAGAGAGAGAAAGGGAGAAAGACCTTCTTACTTAGGAGATTCATAATAAGGTATTAAGAATGGATGGGCTTTTTTCCTGCATATATCACTTCTTCCTTCTGATCCTTCTATAATGAGCTTGAATTACTTTTGATAATAAGAAAAACATGAATAAAGAGTATAGCCAATAGATTAAACTTGATAATGCCGATGTACAAATCCCCACCTTGGAGGGCTGGCTTGAGGCCTATGCTCTGTCCCTGGCAGGACAGCAGGTGCTCAGCAAAGAGTGGATCCTTTGACAATCAGAGCAGGCACTAGATCTGCCCAATAGCAGTGAGGTAGCAGAAGTCCCGGGAGGTCTTGAGATATTGTCCACATTTCATAGATGGGGAAATGGAGACTCAAAGGACCAGGGCGGTGATGGGGCCCCTGCCTGTCATCTCTAGGATAGGGACAAGAGACTATGCAATGGAGATTGGGGGCGCCATCTACTTTGCCACCTTCATCACCATTGGTGCCTTCATTGGCATCAACCTGTTTGTTGTCGTGGTCACCACCAATCTGGAGCAAATGATGAAGGCAGGAGAGCAGGGGCAACTGCATCAGATAAACTTCAGTGAGGTAAGTGGGCTGGGGAGGGCAGAAGGGAGGAGAGGGTGAATGTATAGGTGCTGACTGGAGCACATGTATGTGTGTGTGTGTGTGTGTCCATGTGTGCATACATGCTTAAGGGCCTAGAGAAAGTCAAGCCTGAGACGTGGGGACAGCATCCCCCACCTTGTGTGCCATCTGAGGGGTGTGGGTTCCCTAGATGTCTGGTTTCCATGGCAACTCAAAACGGAGTGGCTGGTGGCTGGGTAACCTTAGGGCAGGTAACCAATCTAAACCTTGACGTCTTCTTCCGTAAAATGGGAATAATAATAATATTGCTCTCATAGGACTATTATGAGAATTATGTGGATAAATGAACAGTAGTGGGCACACAGGTAGAACTCCTTAAATGTTAGTTACAGTGTTATTCATTCATGGGTAGGACTTCCAAAATGTTGGTGGAGTGGAAGGGGAGTACGTTCCAAATGTTGAGGGGTGGGAACTATGACTTGAGAGTAGGTAGAGCTTTAGAGGTTGGTTAGGTAGGATTTATCAGGAGTGAAACTGGGTGCTAAGTTTTGAAAAGGGATGAGAATTTTCCAAGAGGTGGAGGAGGGGGTAATGCATTTGAAGCTGAGCTCCCGCAGCAGGGTGGGAGGGCTAAGATTGGTTGGAGCTGAAATGAAGGGCATTAGAACCCTGGTGTCCTAAGAGACTCATCCTCCCCCAAACCAAGCGGGAAGGGGCTGGGGGACGGGTGCCGGCTGAGCTGTCTGTCTCCTCTCCATTTCCCTCTTCCCAGGGAGGCAAGCAGGAGCTGGATGAAAGTAACGAGCTGCCGGTGGTGCACTGTGTGGTTGCCCGTCTGGAGATGTCTGGCGTCCCGCAGGAGCCACTGTCGGGGGGCCACCTGTCTAACCTCTCAGAAAACACCTATGACAACTTTTGCTTGGTGCTCGAGGCAATACAGGAGAACCTGACACAGTACAAGGAGATCCGAGATGAGCTCAACACGTAGGGCGGGTACTGGGGGTACCCCCAGTCCTGTGAGTCCGGGCTGAGCGGAGCCTCAGATTTTTCTGGCTTCACGCCCTCACCATTTTATAAGGCGGACCCTCCGGCTCAGAGAGGTTTCAATGACTCGCTGGGGTCGGTGGGTGGAGGAGCCGGAATCCAGACCTTCCTGCTCCTTCCATCTCACACGAGCGCGCAGCTTGGCTTGGATCTCCATAGGAGCGAAGGGGCAGGGAGGAGCGGAGTGGAGGCCAGGGAAGAGCTGGGAGGGCAGCCTCGCTTCTTCCACTCGCTCAGCCCTCGGAAAGTACTCACCCTTCCGCCCGCAGGATAGTGGAGGAGGTCCGCTCCATCCGCTTCAACCAGGAGCAGGAGGAGGAGCTGTTGAACAAGCACTTGTCACTGAACCTGTCGGTGGTGAGCGGCTCCTCCCTGGACATCCGCGATATGACCTACCAGCAAGACTTGATCACGGCACTCATCAACAGGGAGAAGGTGCGTGCAGCTTCCCTCTCCTACCCAGCAAGTGCTAGCCCGCCTCGCACCCCCAGGCCAGCGTAGCCTCTGCCCCATGAGCCAAGCTTTCTGTCTGCTCCGAGATCGGATCCCCTGCTTGGACCCTCGCATGCCCGCGGCAGCCTCGGCGGGTCCCTTCAGTTCCACCCCTTCCCCCTCTGAGAGGCTCTGCCTCTACCCCTCATCAGGCTCCTCCCACTGAGTCACTTAAGTCCCTGTCTCCCTCAAACCTACTACTCCTTCTTAGGGTGGTAAGAACCAACTCCGTTTCTGCATGGTGGCAGATACCTAGGCTCACTGTGGGCAGAGGACCCCTGGGTTCACACTAGAGCGCCCCAGAACAGCCTCCTCCAGAGGGAGGAAGCTTCTAAGGAGAAAAAGGCACACACCCATTTTCCATTTTCCTTAGTTTCTTTCTCTGCTTCCCATACCACCTGAGGGGGCTAGAATGACCCAGAGCCTTGTGAATGTCCACAGCTGCCAAGCTTGGAGAGGACACTAGGCGGCTAGAGTCAGACATAGGAAGGACTTCCCTGGGAAGCCCGGTGGCGTAGCTGGTAAAGCTAGCAGAGGGGAGTGAGGGGGTGTATGCCATGCGAAGCTGGGGGACTGACACAAGCCCCTTGGTTTGCAGGTTCAGGAATCCAACACAAACGTACTCCTTAACAAAAACAAGAGTAGCCGCTGAGAGGCAGAATGGGAGCCAAGGGGCCTGAACACACACACCCTGCGGCATTTTCCTGCATCTCTATGTGACTTGGCACAGTCTGTCCTGAGCCCACCTTCTGCCTTACACCTAGGCAAATGCCTGGGGCTGTGAAGGGGGTGGCTTCTCCAGGGCTTGTGTCTGTGAGCCCCAGGTCCGGAGGAATTCAGATGGAGAAGGATGTTGGATGAGAGAAGGAGCCCCACAGCAAAGAAAGAGCGCGGAAAGGGAGTGATGGCCAAGGCAGCCAAGATTAGTCCTAAGGATGGACATCCCTGGTCCCCTGCTTTAGGCCAGAGCTAGCTGGGACCCAAGTTGACCTAAGCACTTAGAGGAGAAAGGTGAAGCCAGTGGGGCCAGGAATCTATGTATTGACAATAAAGTTTTGTGTTGGGATCAATATGTCTGACTGATAGATCTCCAAACTTGGGCCAGTCTTGCCCCTTAAAAGACTTCTGATGGGAGAGTTACTGACTGCCCTCTAGAGCTTTCCAGTCTAATGGGAGACAGAATGTACCCTGAAAATTTCTGACTTAATGTAATCTCCCCTTAGTGTTCTAAATTTTTATTTTTGGCAGGGGAGGGGGTGGGAATCTGGTTCTCATGGTTGGGAGCCCTAGTCTGATGAAGGAGTCAGCCCCAAGGTAGAGAAGACTGGTCTTCATTCTGGGGGGCGGGGCTAGTTTGATGAGGTCACACCAACCAGTCATGCAGGTACAGCTTTACAGAGGAGAGGAGCCCTGGAGCTTGCTGGAAGGTCGCAGAAAGAGTTTGTGGGTCAGATGAATGAGATCTGGTGGGATACTTGGGACCTGAGAGGTCTCCTTGGGACCTTCACACTAAAGACTATCGAGAGCCACAGCAAGCTCCTGAGCTAGGAATGCAGGAATCTAAGAAAGCTGTGGCAGTCATAGGCTGCCCCATAGAAGACCTGCCCTGGAGGGCTGGATTCTTATCCTTGGGTAAGTCATCGGACCTCATTTTCCCCAGGTGTGCAGTGGAGAGATGGTGAGATTGATCTGCAGCTCTAAAATCAAGTGGCCAGCTCTTAGCCCAAGAGTTGGGAGACCAGTAAGATCATCCATGTCATTGAGACTCAGATTCCCTGGTGTTGTGCTGGGGGGAAGGCTGGAAGGCCCAGAGTTTTGCCCAGCTGGTCAGCAAAGGCTGACAGAGGCCTTGGGAATATTTACCAGTTGGAATGGGAGTCCCCAAAGGCCCACTCATTGCAGCTGGTGGGAAACTTCACCTTCCATCCACCTCTTGTCTGCATTGGTTCCAGCCCTGTAAAGTCCCCTGGGGCCAGCTAGGAAGGAGTCTGGACAATTGGGGACAGGGGTGGTAATATACTCAAGCAGAAGAGAGATGGCACCAGTGCCAGCAGCACCTCGCTGTCTTGGATCACCTGCTGTCTGTTCCCCTGTTTGAGCTCAGTGCTCTCCAGGACCATCAACAGCAGGACCATGGGTATCCAGTGATTTTTGCGACTACTGCCATCTCTTTGGAAGGAGACCTTAATCTTCCTGGTGAGCACCCACATTATACCTTTTCCATCTATCCTGCTCTGGGGGCTCTCACAGACCCAAATAGAGGGGAAGAAGCTGTCAAAAGAAGAGACAGAAGGTAATGTCCCCAAGAAGATCATATAATGTGAGTATAGCCATCCCCCGCCCAACCCTAAGTTGTCTGAATGGCTTGGGACACCAGTGAATTTGGAGGCAGGAGCATGACAGGATAACCTCCAAGGGACTTCTGGCTTTGCTCATCCATCCTCTCCCAGGATGCTATCTTTGTCCACTCCCTCCATCTTGTCTATCAGCCCAGCTGTCTCTCCCTTGCTCTCTGTCTTTCCCATCTGTTGCCAGGCCAATAGCTTGGGTAGTTCCCTCTTAAGATGGCCCAGACTGGAGGCCTTGGACCCCTACTGCCCTCCCCTGCCCTACTCCAGTGAAGAACAACGACCATCTCCAAAGCCTCTCTGAGCCCAGATAGGAGTGCATCCCTGGGTCCTGAGCTTCTAGGACAGTATGGGGGAAGATCTTGGGAGGTGGCAGGAAATTAGATGTCTTATTGCTCCCATGAATCTATAACTTTTGCCAGAGAGAAGTATCTTTGGCGAGCACCCAGGAAGCAGATACCGATCTTGGTGAAAGGAACAGAGGGGATAATCATTACTACTAGCAGGCTCTACTTATTGAGCACCTACTATGGGCTAAGCACCATGCTAAGTGCTTTATAGGTATCTTCTCATTTAACCCTCATGACCATCAGCGAAGTGGGTACTATTAATATCCCTGTTGTATAGCTGAAGAAACTGAGGCTCATGAACGTGATTCTATCCCAGGTCAGACTTCAGAGGCCAGCCTACACCCCACTCCTTCTCAAAAATACTGCTGTGGATGGGGAAACCTCATTATCATAAAGTTGTCCACTCTTACCACATCTATAATTGTAGCACACTTCCAACCAAAATCCCAACAGGGGTTTTGTAGAACTTGATAAACAGATTCTAAACTATATGGTAGAACTAAAAGCCAACAATAGCTGAGATAATTTTGAAGAGCAAGATGGGAAACTCACTCTACCAGATACTGAGATTTACATTAAAGTAAGATAATATGATGTCAGTGCAGTGATAGACAAGTGAACCAAAGGAACAAAAGAGCATGGAAATTGGTCTGGATATATAATGACATATAGCATGACAAATCAGTGAGGGAAGGATGGACTTTACCATAGCATGGCAGGGACAACTGGTTAAATACATGAGGGGGAAAAAACCCATAAAATCAGATCCAATGGAAACGTCTCTCCCTGCAAATTAAAATTTGTGGCATGGCCTCTATTCATTACAATCAGGATTTTTGTTGCAAATAGACTCACAGATCACTGGAACTTAAAGAACTTCTATAATATTGAGCCCAAGCCCCTCACTGTTTTGAGGGGGACATGGAAGCATGAAGAGGGTTGGGTCTTCCTCAAGATTACACAGCAAGTCAGTAATAGAGCCAGCTCTAGAACCTTGGTCTTCTTACTCTTTCCACACATTCTGGCCAGCTCTCCTGCCCTGTTGTGACCCCTTAGCTCTGCACAAGGCTAGAATAAAGTGAGGTGTGGAGGGGGCAGGTGCCAGATGGGGGCAGGATTGAAGACAAGGGTTAGTGCCTCTTCAAAGCTAGGTTGTGGGAAGGATGATGAGCCTAACACCTGGGTTGGGCCACTTCAAGTTTTTGGAATTAGTCCTTTGATGACTGTGCCAAGGATGCAATGAGAGAACATTGGGTTAAGGACCTATTTCTGCCCATCGCCCAGGGGAAAGAGGAAGGTTTCCAAGAGACCCAGCTCTTAGCTGATTTGGGACTTTCTCTCTAGAGTGGTTGACTCAACCAGGAGTACGAAGCTACATTTTTGCAGGGTGGTAGAGTGTGACAGGGAAGACATTGGGCTCTAGAATCTAACAGACCTCATTTCAAATGCAGTGTCACCACTTTCTGGCTGTGTGACCTTGCACAGTTCTCTTTGCCTGTCTGAACCTCAGTTTCTTCATCATTTCATTATTATAGAAATAATAATCTTTACCTCATGTTGCTTGTGAGGATTAAATGCAACAATACTTGTGCAATGGAACAGCACCTTACTTGGTCAAGGTGAAAACTGAATGATGTCAAAACTATCCTGGACAGCTACTGCATTAAATGAAGCACTTGGATTGCAAGTAGGGATCACATTATACCAAAAAATGTATATCTTTAAATATTAGAACCATATTCAATGTAGTAGGAAATTCACATCAAGAAAGTCATCTGGAGGGGCGCCTGGGTGGCTCGGTGGGTTAAAGCCTCTGCCTTCGGCTCAGGTCATGATCCCAGGGTCCTGGGATTAAGCCCCACGTCGGGCTCTCTGCTCTGCAGGGAGCCTGCTTCCTCCCCTCTCTCTCTGCCTGCCTCTCTGCCTACTCGTGATTTCTCTCTCTCTGTCAAATAAGATCTTAAAAAAAAAAAAGAAAAGAAAAAGAAAGTCATCTGGATACTGAAGACCAAATGCAATTGCAGATTTCCATCTTTTGCTGACTCTGTCTCTAGAGTAGTCATTGAACAGGAGACATAGTTGCCAGCACTAGTGAAATTCATCTGTAAGAGGAATGAAGATCATGCATCAGTTCAGATCTATTCACACAGGGCTGGCACATAAATGAAAGTGAGTCCGCAATAGTGTAGTTGGTGTTGATAAGATTTTTATTGACTCTTCAAATAAAGATAATTCATCAACAGAACATTTGAAAAGAACTCTGGATTGGTGGAGGGAACAGGTGTATTGGTTTCTTTTTGTTTGTTTGTTTGTTTGCAGGCACTATTACAACTCAGGGGGTTGAATCAAATACAGCAGACTCCACAAAAATCTCTGTGCCTAAGGGACCTACAGCATGCTCACTGAAACCTTGGCTGTATCCAACAATGGAAGAGACAACAGCTCTGCAGTTCCCCTTAACCTCTCACCAACAACCAGGAGGACAGTAATGTCAGAGTCCAGAAGAGTACACCACTAGCTACTCCTCCCATTTTACCACAAGCCAACAGCTCTGCTGGGTCCACTGAGCAGACTACCCCAATACTTGAGACTCCAAATGAGAGATCCAGAAGCACAGCCTCATCTAGAACAGCTACTTCAGCTAAGCACTAAAACAAAATCAGAGAGCTCCAATCAGAGCCCCATTAGCATCAAGCTCCATAATCAATGGATTGGAATCATCAGTGTCCACTGACTCTCAGATATCAGCCACGATCACAGTTCTAACAGCATTAAGCATACCAGGCGATGGCGTCCTATCAATGGGGTCCATGACAGCCACTGTGTCTGAGGAGTAAGCTACAATGATTTCCTCAACCACACTGAACAAGATCACCAATGTGAAAGAATCTCTACCCACGACAACTAGTGCGGTCATCCACACCACTTCACTAGCCTTGACCATCCTAGGGATAACTGTTCCTGGAACAAGCATGTCCAGGGCTCAGCAAGGGGAAAGTACAGCTGCACACCCAGCCCCAACAATAGCCCTCATGATAAGCATACTGTCTAAAACACATCACAGCGCTGCCACACAGACACCTTCCTGGCCAGTGGAATCAGCCCGAGTGTTGGTGCTGCAGCAGCCTAGTCACCTGAGACAGTAGCTGCTCACTCAACAGCCCTCATCACCCAGCTCCTCAGGGACAGCAAAGTCCTCTGACTTGAACGGGTCCAGTCAGGTGTCCCTAAATGCACCGAGAGCAGTAGTCCCGGAGCAGGAGCCCATGCTTTGGATGAGTACCCAGCTGGTGGGGGTGTTTATACGTGCAAGGACAACTACTGCGCCCACTCAGGTGAGTCGGAGCAGCTCCTGTCTTTACAGCAAAGAAGAGGCGGGGGCCAGAATGGACACTGTAACTCTGGGACGGCCCAGACAAAATGTGCGTCCAGCGACTATGGGAGGACCAGTGAGGTTTGGCCAGACACTGGCATCTGAAGAGTCCGTTGGGTAGAGGTGATTTTCTAGGAAGAGGACAAGCAGCCGAGCATATGTTGTGACAGTAGGTTTAGCCTGCTGGGAGAGAATACCACAGACTGGGCAGCTTTTAAAGAACAGAATTTTATTTCTCATAGTTCTGGAGGCTAGAAGTCTAAGGTCAAGGCACCAGCAGATTAGGTATCTGGTAAGAGCCCACCTCCTGGTTCGCAGTCTTCTCTCTGTGTCCTCACGTAGTACAACGGGGCAAGAGGGCTCTCTGGGGTCTCCTTTATAAGGGCAATAATCCCATCCGTGTGGACCTGTCTTCATGAACTAATCACCCCCAAAGTTCTTACCTCCTAATACCATCATTATTCAGTGTTAGGATTTAACCTAACATAAAAATTCACTCTGTAGCAGAGCTAGAATGGACAATTCATCAGCCCCCAACCCTAGGGACCCCAGCTGACCAGAGAATGGGATTTCAATGTTGGATTTCAACAGATGTTTCACACACTCAGAAGGGTTCTGTTGTTAAATATATTGGGAAAATACCAGATTAAACAAAATAGTTTCTTGACTGCAGGACTTTTCAGAGCCTTTAAAATTCCAAGACTCCCTTAAAAATAATATTTTTAAAGCAGATCATAGCATGCATTTCCCCAGAGTATCTGTTCCTAGACTCCTCATTCTGAGGAACACTTATGCAGCCCCTTGGAATATACCCAGCTGCAGAGGAGAGGAATTCAAATGAAAGTAGAGCAGAGTGGAGCAGGCAGAAGTGACTGGGGTGACCAGCCCAACCCGGGGTGGGGTGGGGGTTAGTAAAGCCCTGAGTATGTGCTGGTGCATTAGAAGGTTGTCCATTTGTCAACAAACCGTATTGGTGAGATACTTGCAAAATGCTGTAAAATCCTTCCCTAGAAATTAGGAAGTATATCATTGTGTTTTCATGCACTGAGAATGAGACAGCTTTTGTTTTGGTGTTAATTTTTTTCCGGGTTGGTAGGAACATGGACTCTGCAACATAGACTGTCTGGGTTTGAACTACGCCTCATTTTCTTCTGCTGGGAGTAATAAGAGCATGTTTACTGCATAGCATTTGTGTTTATGAGGGTTAGCTTTATTGATATGATTATTTGGCATTCTGTATCACAAGATACTGCTGACTGCAACAGCAGAAAGTTATATGACTGAGTTGACCCCCACCCTGCCCCCGCCGAGCACATATTGGTACAAAGCACCTGCTCTTAAATTATAACCCAATCCTCCAACCAAACCTGCCTGCCAAAACAGAAAACAGTGAGCTTTTAAAAAGGAAAAGGAGAAAAGTCTTTAAATTCAAAATAATAAGCCCAGATGCATTTAACACTAGTATCTCCATTATGTTTTGCTTTTTAATGACCAGATGCATTTAACACTAGTATCTCCATTATGTTTTGCTTTTTAATGACTTTTAAACAGTTCATCCCAAATTCAGTAGGAAGTGTGGAAAGAGGGGGCGCCTGGGTGTTTTAGTTGGTTAAGCATCTGCCTTCGGCTCAAGTCATGATCCCAGGGTCCTGGGATCGAGTCCCACATCCCATTCCTCAATGGGGAGTCTGCTTCTCCCTCTCCTTCTGTCTATTGCTCCCTCTGCTTGTGCTCTCTCTGTGTTAAATAAATAAATAAAATCTAAAAAAAAAAAAAAAACTTGGAAAGAGCAGGCACAGAAAGAAGGGAAGGGTTAAGTATGAGCTTCTCTTTCATCACCCCAAAAGCATCACTGTTTGACATGTATCAGGACACTGTGTATTGCAAGTGGCAGAAAACCCAACTCTGACTGGCTTGAGTCAAATAGATAGATAGATAGATAGATAGATACCGTGAAAAAAAATAAAACAGAATTTGTTGATCCATGAAACTAAAATGTCCTAAAGAGGACTTGAAGATGCAGACGCCCCAGCCTCCTGATTCCCAGAGTGAGAGTGACTCCCTCCCCACCTCCTCCCTCCTTCCCCTCTACTCCTCTCCCTTCCCTCCCTCAGGGTTGTCTCTTCATTTGTTTCAAGATCTTATTTTTAAATAATCTCTACAACAAACGTGGGGTTTGAACTCACAACCCTGAGATCAAGAGCCCCATATTCCACGACTACAGCAGCCCGGCACCCTAGTGCCAGGCTTCAGATTCGACTTTTAGGAGACAAAAAGAGCCCTTGACTTCAAACAGTTTGCGTCCTTCAAACACCCCAAAGCCCAGACTGCCTGTTGGAATGAGAGAGAAATCAAAGAACAAATCAAATTAGTATCTCTAAAAAAACAACCTTGCCAGACAAGTAACAGAAACCCAACTGGGCTGCTCAGTGAAGACAGGAGAACTTATTATAGGGTGTTTCCTGGGGGCTCCTGAGTGGCTCAGTAGGTTAAGCATCTGCCTTCAGCTCAGGTCAAGACCCCAGAGTCCTGGGATTGAGTCCTGCATCAAGCTCCACGTCAAGGCCTACTCAGGCTCACTGCTCAGTGGGGAGTCTGCTTGTCCTTCTCCCTCTGTTGCTCTCCCTGCTTGTGCTCTCTCTCTCAAATAAATAAATACAATCTTTAAAAAAAAAAAAAAAGTGTCTCCTGGAGGCCAAGGATAGGCTCCAAGCAGGTTCTCCAGAGACTAGGACTTGGAACTGTCCAAGTGGCAGGAATCAGGGAACTCCCCTTCTCTCTCCTCCCATTCTTTACCTGAACCTGCTCTGTTCCTCCCTCTACACACTGGCTCCCCCACCTCTTAGCACACATGACAGAGAGTGGCTGTCTCAGAATCTCGAGTTTTATACCACCTTCTTTTGTTTTGTTTCAAAATTTTTACTTATTTGACAGAGAGAGAGATCACAAGTAGGCAAAGAGGCAGGCAGAGAGAGAGGGGGAAGCAGGCTCCTGGCTGGGCAGAGAGCCCAATGCGGGGCTCGATCCTAGGACCCTGAGACCATGACCCAAGCTGAAGGCAGAGGCTTAATCCACTGAGCCACCCAGGTGCCCCATACCACCTTCTTAATTTAGGTTTAGTTCCTAAGAGATTGTGAGTGGATCAGGGTCCCTCAGGGCCATCATGGTGTAAGGGTTTCACCTCCAATACCCCCACAACATCTCTACCCAGATTAGAATAGTACCCCTTCCTATGTCATCATCCCAGGAGGCTCTGAGATGTCATACTGGCTCTGGTCCTCCTGCAGACCTGTCCCTGGTGTAGGTGGCCCCGCGTAGACAGGCAGCTGCTTGCTGAAGATTCACTGCTGGATCCAGAGGGAAGGTGCCTTCTTAGGATGTCTCAATGTTGGCAAGACAGAGGAGGGTTGCCATGTGTGGGTTTCCATGATGGAGAAGAAGGAGGGTACTTGTGGACCACGCTTCTCTGTAAGCAAGCTGCCTGACAAGAATGGGGGAGTTTCTGGGGGAGAGGCGGGATGTGGAGAGGACTGCGAAATAGGTGGTTGGTGCCAGTCATGACTTTATATCCATCCATGGTCAGAAAGAAATGGAAAACAGTGATTAAAGGTATGGGTGGGCACAGCAACCAGGCTACTAACTGAAGAGACTTCAGCAACCTATTTAACTTCTGTGAGCCTCAGTTTTCACATCTCCTTCAAAAAGAAAGGGTCAGGGTGGAACTTGGAATGGATTTACTGATGGTGAGCTTGAGCCCTGGAAATAAAGACCATGGGATAAAAAGATTAAAAGGGTCCCAGGGAGTACATGAGACAGAGATTAAACAGGTGATCCCCTAATGCCCACAGGAGGTAGCATCTGTGCAGACAGGTACTTGGTGGGTAAGTAATTTGCTGTCCCTTGGACTTGTGCATTGGTTGGTTTCTCTTCCTGGAAACCCTCAACTCCCTGATACCCATAGAGAAAACTCTCATCTCCTTCAAGTCTTTGCTAAAATGTGACCATTTCAATGAAGCCCAGCCCACCCATGCTGTTTAAAATTGCAACTACCCTCCACTCATCCATTCTAGATCAGTTTCTTTTATGTATCACCTCCTAACTATATGCCATATTTTATGAGATCATTTGCATTTTTAAAAATGAAGTTATTCATCTGAAATTAATGATATACTAGCATATGTTGGCTAATTGAATTGAATTGAAAGAAAGAAAGAAAGAAAGCTATTAACTGTATGCCCTTACCCACTAGAGAATGGGAGGTTTGGGTCTGTTTTGTTCACTCATGTTTCCTAATTTTCCCAAGGACCCAGAATAGAGTCTATATATAGTAAGAATTTCTTTCTGCCATGCACTATACAGCACAGGCCGATCCAAATATTATTGGTTATAGAAGGGTTTACATTTAGGTTACTGTTACCTCAAAAAAAGTCACCATGACAATAGTGTGGACAGTTCATACCACTATTTCCTAATCCCTTAGCTCAGAATTTTCTTTCTTTCTTTCTTTCTTTTTTAAAAGGATTTTGATGGGACACCTGGGTGGCTCAATCGGTTAAGCTGCTGCCTTCGGCTCAGGTCATGATGCCAGGGTCCTTGCTCGGCAGGGAGCCTCTTTCTCACTCCACCTCTGCCTGCCTCTCTGCCTGCTTGTGCACTCTCTCTCTCTCTCTGACAAATAAGTAAATAAAATCTTTTTTAAAAAATTATTTTAAAAATTTTTGCTTGTTTATTTGACAGAGACACAGCAAGAAAGGGAGCACAAGCCAGGGGAGTAGAAGAGGGGGAAACAGGCTTCCCACCAAGCAAGGAGCCCAATGTGGGGCTTGATCCCAGTATCCTGGTATGACCTGGCAGACCCTTAAGGTCTGAGCCACCCAGGTGCCCCAGCTCAGAATTTTCTATGTCTATCAGAGTTTGCCCACCAATCCCTACATTGCCACCAATAACTGAGGTTTATTTTTATTTTTAATTTTTTTTCCAGTTTGGAGCAATTATTGCTAATAAGTGATGATTGATAAACTATGCCCAATCAAGCAAACTTTACCGAAAGAAGAGAGCCTTATAAAAACAAATAAAATTAAGACAAAGAAAATGAAAAGATTGGGGCACCTAGGCTGGCTCCATCTGTTCAACATTAGACTTTTGGTTTTGGTTGAAAATCTCAGGGTGGTAGGGTAGAAACTCTCTGCGGGGAGTCCTCTTTTCTCCCTCTGGCTCTGCTCCTCCTCCCACTGGTGGGAGAAAGAAAACTAAAAGATCATCTTGCCATGAATTATCACCACCACACCACCAAAGTAATAGTGAAGAGAAGAAGAAACCAAAACACAGAGGGAGAATAAAGATAGAAAGAAAGAGAAAAGGAAGAAACAAAGAATAAAAAAGAAAAGAGAAAAAGAAAGAGGGAGGGAGGAAGTAGGCGGGAGGAAAGAGTCAGGGGAGAGAGAAAGAGAAAGGGAAAGGGCAAAAGTATAATCTTCCGCCTAGGATTGATTCGAGGATGGAATGAAATAATGCACGTAAAGTTCTCAGTTGGAGACGCAGCATCTACACTCAAACAGCACAAGAGAAAAGGGGGAAATCCATGTTTCTGCGCCCACAGAGCCAGCCCAAGCCGGGACTCCAAACAGTGAGAGACGCTGCCTCTCCCTCACAGCTGCCCAGTCAGCAACTGGCTGCTCAGAGGCGGCGGGCCAAGGGGACCTCTCTGCCAGGGACGCTGGCCTTCATTCAACGCGTTCCACTTCGTGACCAACGACACGTTCTACCTGCACAGCCAAGTGACCTTGTGTGACGAGCGAGAGGGATACCTGTGCCAACCAGTAAGCAGGCAGCCCTGGAGATTCCAGGCCGTCGCGGCTGGGGCGGCCACTGGGCACCGCCACTAGGGAGCCAGACGCCTAGCAATATACCAATGCTGCCATCCTGGGGGCGGGACTAAGGAGGGGCCTGGAGGACAGCGAAGTTGGGGATTGGCTTATCTTGCCAGGGGCGTAACCAAGGTTGGGGCTTGTGGAGCACGGGGCCCGTGGATTGTCCCACCGGACGGGATTTTGGAGAAAACACCTAGCTCCTTGCTGTCTCCCGCAAAGGCCTTCCCTGGCTGATGCTGGGAGGGACCTTGCTACCTTTATGCTGTGTCCTCCGCAGACCTGCAGGCAGAAGACCTCACCTGGGAGACCCCAGCCCGAGAGCTCCTGGAGAGCGGCACAGGCTGGATGGTGTGCGGGCCCAACCGGATAAGCGGTTACTGGGTCATTTAGGAGCTTCCTTGACTCCTTGCAGAGCCTCCCAGGGACCTGCTCTGAGGTCCCTAACCTCCTTGTCCTACACTCCTCCCTCGGTCCAGGCTCATATCCCCACCAAATCTATATCCTCAGCTTCTCCTCTGCTCTGGAGGCATCCCCTCCCTTCACGTATCCTGTTCTCATTCAACTTCTACTCCTCCTCCATTCCCACCTTTCCTGCCACACCAGTTCACTCTTCTAGTCTGTCCCTGCGCCAGTCTGCTTTTGCATATTCCTGCTAGTCTGAACAGTCTCTTCTTTCTATTCCATTCCATCTTCATTTCTTTTTTTTTTTTCTTTTTAAAGATTATATTTATTTATTTTTGACGGAGAGAGATCACAAGTAGGCAGAGAGGCAGGCAGAGAGAGAAGGGGAAGCAGGCTCCCCGCTGAGCAGAGAGCCCCACGTGGGCCCGATCCCAGGACCCTGAGACCTTGACCTAAGCTGAAGGCAGAGGCTTTAACCCACTGAGCCACTCAGGCGCCCCTCCATCTTCATTTCTATTCCATGAGAGCTGACCCTCAGGGGAAAGCCTATCTTAGGAAGTCCGTTCTAATTAGAGGCAAAATGGTCATCATTACACACTTCTGAGGCCCTGCTTCAACAAAGGGTCAGCCCTTTCTCTCTATCTTGTTGAAGCAATGGGAATTCTGTCAGAATGGTTCCTCAAGCTCAGTCTTTCTTTTTTGGGGGTTTCGGAGTCCAATGCCTACAGCAGATGGTGCTTAGCAGGTTGGTGCATAGGGACTGGTGTGAAATTCTGGTAGGTGCACCAGGCCTTGGGGGTGCACACTGGGTTCTGGATGGTGCTGGTCTTGGATCCTGTCTCTGCTCAACTCTATGTGACTTGGGAGAAGTCAGTTACCCTCTCCAATTCTCAGCTTACTCAGCAGAATATGGCAGAGTTGTCATTGTGGGGTTGTTGGTGGTCACAGAGCTTTACACCTCATCAGAACCTAAGACTATCCAGAAATGACTTAGAGTAGGGGGTTAGGGCCAGGCAGGTAATAAGTGAGGGAGGCTGAGTGGGGTCCCCATTGAACTAGAGAGTGCATTTCATCCCTATACTCCATCTGCCTCACCCCCATTTTAAGGGAGGGACTGTCAGACAGTTGGGACAGTGGGACCCAGGAAAGCTTTGTTGAAAGAATGCTTGACTGGATGGCTAAATAATCCCCCAAAGTGGAATATTTAAGCCTAAAAAGTTTCCCAGGCTCCCAAAGCCACTGAACCCTATTTGTAATCATTTCTTTCTTTCCTGCAGGAGCCTAGATGACTGTCTTTCTTCTGCTAGGCTTGCTGCTGGAATAAAATCCTGTCCAGATATTTCCCCCAACTCTAGCGTTTGTCTTGTAGTTTCATTGTCTGAGCTAAGGGTGGGGTGGAGGAAGACTTAGGGAGAGGGAAGTAGTCTGTCCTTTTTTTAGGGAGTAGAGATGGAACCCCTGTGTTTCCCAACTACTGTCTGGTACTTCTACTATCTTGAGCTGAGCCTTGAGCGGTGCTTCCTCATCCCACCATCCCTTGCCAGCTCTGGAATTCTTCCAAAGGCAGGGCTGGGCTGCTCAATGTGGTAGAGGGCTAGGCAAAGAGAATGGCCAATAAACAGCAAGGAATTCTACTTTGACCTCCCTTTCTGTGTAATCTGACTATAGATCTTGTATATATGTGAAAAGTCACTTTCTTCTCTATGGCTTCTGGTTCCTCTATATGTGAAAGACTTTGACCAGATCATCTCTGTCTCAACGCAGGGACTGAATGACTGGTTCCAGGGAAGGTGTCTGGGCATTGGCCAATTGGTCCTGTCTCCTCTCTTCTGCAGAATGGGTGGAATGGACACTCAATTTCAGAATTAGGATTAAATGATTCCATATGATATATTATCGTGCATATTAATTACTTCCGACCTCATAATCCCCCTCTCCTTACGAGTAGAGGGGGATATAGGGAGCAGTGTTTGTGCTACTATCATTTATCCATTCAAAAATGGGCTGGAATCTACTATGTACCAGTTCCTGTGTTAAGCCCTGGGGATTAAACAGTACATAAGACATGCTCTTTGGACCTTACAGAAAGGACAGGTGAGTCCAGGAAGTAGGTGATATGGACCAGGAAATAGGATAGGCTTTGTAAGCTGGCAGAGGTGGATCTTTCACAAAATCACAAGAAGGCCTCTTTTTTGTTGTTTTGTTTTTGAAATACTACTTTTGATTGATATTTGTGATCATTTTGGAAATTAATTTCTTGGGAAAATATTTTGGTACAAACAATAAAAGCTAAACTTAACAGTCCTGATGTTTCATTTGCAAGAACCTTTCTTGTCATTTAATGCTTTCACAGCTCCTGAAAATAATTAAGTCGGATGATCAATACATTTTGTATTTTTAGGTACACCAAAATCACACATTCATTAAGTCAGCACGCAAGTAACTACATTTCATTGGGAATTCACATTCACTTTATGGGTCTGGAGTAGTTTATTTATTTATGAGTAGACTATTTAAATAGACCTGTTGGTGAGGGCATTAACCCATGCTCTTATTTAAAATATACCCTGGGGGCACCTGGGTGGCTCAGCTGGCTAAATGTCTGCTTTGGTTAAGCATCTGCCTTCAGCTCAGGTCATGATCTCAGGGTCCTGGGATCTGAGCCTTCTGTCAGGCTCCCTGCTCAGTGGGGAATCTGCTTCTGCCTCTGCCCCTCCAGCCCCCACCCCCGTACTCTCCCACTCTCTCAATTAAATAAACAAATCTTTAAAAATAAAAAATTAGGGCACCCAGGTGGCTCAGTGGGTTAAAGCCTCTGCCTTTGGCTCAGGTCATGATCCCAGGGTCCTGGGATGGAGTCCCGCATCGGGCTCTCTGTTCAGCAGGGAGCCTGCTTCTCCATCTCTCTGCCTGCCTCTCTGCCAACTTGTGATCTCTGGCTGTCAAATAAATAAAATCTTTAAAATATAAAAATTAAAATTAAAAATTAAATAAAATATATCCTGGAGGATAAAGGCAAAAAGATTATGACTATACTATACTAAATATCTCCAAAAGAAAATAGAATGAAACAAAATTAAGTAAACAAGGAAGCTATTGAACTTGAACTATACTTGGTTGAGCGCATGAAAGAAACCTCTGTGCTGTGTAACAATAGATGCTTATAAATTAAGCCACTGGACAACACTAATGCATGTGAAAAGTGGTAGCTCTAATGATATGATTATAACTAAAATGCAGTTGGTTTTCTCATGTTCTTTAATTAAGCTGAGGTGGCACATATCTGGCTAACCTTTTTCAGTCATGTCAGGTGATAGTTCCATTGACATCTTATTTTTTATTTTTTTCCATTGACATTTAAATTCTCAGCAAGTCTTTTTTTTAAGATTTATTTATTTTGGAGAGAGAGAGCATGCACGTGCGTGTGTGTGTGTGTGTGTGTGTGTGTGCAAGCAAGCATGGAGGGGAGAAGAGGGGAGGATGTGAGAATCTCAAGCCCACTCCCTGCTGAGCTGTGGAGAGCAGTTTGGGGCTCAAGCCCACAGCCCTGAGGTCATGACCTGAGCTGAAATCAAGAGCCAGTCACTTAACTGACTGAGCCATGCAGGGACCCCTTTCAGCAAGTCTTTTTAAAATAATAGAGTAACTGAAGATTTAAGACTACCTCTTATCTAAAAATTGATTGTGAATATTCTCTGAAATTAACACCAAATCGTGGTAAAAATATGAAGACTCAATCCCATTTGAAAATTAGTAGTATGATAATGGAGTTACTTTTAAAATACAGATATCTGGTTCAGTCTGTTGGGCATCTGCCTTTGGCTCAGGTCATGATCCCAGGGTACTGGGATCCAGTTCTAAGTTGGGCTCCCTGCTCGATGGGGAGCCTGCTTCTCCTTCTGCCTGCTGCTCCCTCTGCTTGTGCGTGCTCACACACTCTCTATCAAATAAGTAAAATCTTTTTAAAGATTTAAAGATTTATTAAAAATAAATAAAAAGAAAAAGAAATAAAATACAGAGATCTGTATTTTTAATAAAAAGAAATAAAATACAGAGATCTGGGGCACCTGGTTGGTTCAGTTGGACCATGCCAATCTTGATCATGTTGTGAGTTCTTGGGTGTAGAGATTACTTAAAGATAAAATCTTTAAAAAAAATCCACTGGAGGGGCACCTGGGTGGCTCAGTGGGTTAAAGCCTCTGCTTTTGGCTCAGGTCATGATCCCAGATCAAACCTCTGCTCAGCAGGGAGCCTGCTTCTCTTTCGCTCTCTCTCTCTCTCTGTCTGCCTCTCTGCCTACTTGTGATCTCTGTCAAATAAAAAATAAATAAAATCTTTTAAAAAATCCATTGGAGTAAATTGTACAAATGCAGTATTTGCCATTTGTAAATTTAAATATTAGCACTACCACTATGTTTCCAATTAGGTTTGTCTTCCCTTCTCTGCATCAGCTCTTCAAATCCTACCCGTTCTTCTCAGACCTCTACAGGTCCCTGTTCCCTCCCTCGTCACAGATGTTTCTCACAAAAGAAACAGAAGCAATCAAGTAGATGTTTCCACCACCCATCAGTCTACTTCCTACCCACTAGTCCACAAATTTATTCATTTAGATACATATCCTTACCATTTATGTTTTTTAAAAAGCGTTTGGTCCTAATTTCAGAGAATACCCCCTAAATGCATCTATCACATCATACCCTGATTCATTACCCATTAAGCCTATTTTATGCCTTCTATATGCTTACCTTAAAATGTTATATGAAGCTGGGGGCGTGGTGGGGGAACGGAGCAGAATTTTGGAGCACATCCCCAGAGTCCTAATTCTGAAGTGAATTTCATCCGGTAATTAACTCTCTTTAAGTCTGGTTCTTCAAAGTTAAGAAATCACACAAGTTTTCCATGCCTCTTCCTCCCAAGTCAGGTTTCCAGAAGCCTGGAATCTATCACTATCCTTTGGCTGATGGCTTTATTCCTCTTTTTAACAATTCCCCAGTGTGCTTCTTAAGAATATATTAATGCAAATGAACTTAGTTCTTTTCCTGGGGGCCGAGGTTGGGTAGGGAGGCAAGATCGATCTGTTAGTTATCCTTCAACCTGAGTTCTGGTCACAGTCTGACCACTGACCACAGCCACAGACAGCACTAACCCTGACATGGCAGCGACTCGGCCACACACTAACTCGGGACCACTACCTGACTGACCCCCTGGTTCATTTCAGATGGGAGTACTGACAGGCCCTGGGGAATGGGAGAAGGGTGGGGCAGGTGTTTGGGGATGGGGCTCCCAAATGATTTTCCCTGGCCTCCAGCTCCTCCAACCGCCCAAGCCCAGCAAGCCACTCCAGACCCGAGAGACGAGGACTCTGCCCACAGGCGAGACCTGGCGAGAGGCTGAAGAAGAGGTTCGGAGGAGCGGAGGGGTCATGCGCAGAGAGATCCGGCCGCTCCCGGCGCGGAGCGCAGCGTGCGGGGGCGGGACACCGGCGCGGCCAGACTCCTGATTGGCCACAGGCGGGCAGAAAGGGGCGGGGTGGGGCGGCGCGCGCTCTGAGGCGCGCGGCCTGGCGGGTATGTAACGGCCGTTAGGCGAGCTGAGGAAGTGAACCGTCGCCCGCGGCCGACGTGGTGGCCGCGTTCGGCGTCCCTGCGTAAGGGATTTCGCCGCCCGCTTTCGGCCCTATGTAAGTCCTGCTCCCCTCGGGAGCCCTTCTCGGGCTAGGACACCCCGCTCCACCTTGGGGAGCCCGGGAGGAGCCTCAGAGGAGCCCCAGACACTCATGACCTACCTTCGGGGGCCGTGGGAGAGCGAAGCGCATGCGCAGAGCTATTAAGTCGTCGCCTCTGGGTTTTTCACCCGCTGGGCTTCCTAAAATAATGCCCCGCACACGCCCCCTCGCGACTCGCTTGCCTCCCTGCCCTCTTCATGTGGCTTTCTCCAACGTTCACTCCCTAGCTGTTGCTTTACCTTTGTAAAGGGTAGGCCCTGTGCCAGTCGTCGGGGGAGGGGACGGCGGGTAGCGCGTTGCTTGCCTTTGCGGAGCGGACGGTCCCAGAGAAGAGTAGACGTGAAGCGGGTGACGACTTGGTTAGCGCTGCATGGTGTGGGCTGGAGAAGTACACAGCACTAGGCAGAAGGCGCCGGTGTAGTCCGAGAGGGCGGGGAGCCCTCCCTGAGGAAGGGAAGTTGGGGCTGGGGGTTACAGGATGAATGAGGACTTAGGGTTGGGAGACAGCTCTCGTGAAGGCGTTAGGCTGGAGTTTCCCAGCCCGCACTAGTAGTTGACAGTGTCAGGAGACATTTTCATTTGCATCAACTCAGGGATTGCTCCTGGTACTAGTGGATAGAAAGGGCTGCTGCGAAACATCCGACTTTGTGCAGCACAGCCCCCCCACACACACACCCCCGGCCTCCAAGCAAAGATTTATCTGACCTAAAATGTCAAGAGCATCCAGATTGTCTAGACCACCCTGCTCTAGATGAGGCAAGGAGGAGCTGGTGCTTTGGACGGACCACAAGTTTAGTGGGTTACAGCGAATTTGTTCAATGAAGGGTATTCAGCACTCCCATCGCGCTAAAACAGGAAAATCAGAACCCCGTTTGCCTTTTACATCAGGGTATTTCCACCACATGGCACAGAGCCAGGCGAATAGTAGGCCCTCAGTAAATTTTGTTTGATGAATCGAATACTGTGTGCTAGGTACGGAAGGGTGGTGATACCAGGATGATTAAGATAACCGTGCCTCATTATTTGCCCCTAGGCCTTGTAGGTTTTATAATGGTCTGGTGGTGGTGTAGGTCTCAAGACTTTGTAAAGGCAACTTCTTGGGAAGAATTTGGCTTCTCTTTCTTTTGGTCTGGTTTAATGAATGATCAAGGTCATGAAAATACTGCCAGGGTGTGAGATTCCTTTTTTAAATTATTATTAAAGATTTTACTTATTTATTAGAGATCACAAGTAGGCAGAGAGGCAGTCAGAGAGAGAGGAGGAAGCAGGCTCCCCACTGAGCAGAGAGCCCAATGTGGGGCTCGATCCCAGGACCCTGAAACCATGACTTGAGCGGAAAGCAGAGGCTTTAACCCGCTGAGCCACCCAGGCACCCCAGTGGTGTGAGATTCTTAATGTGCTTTTGTCAGCTGCGTATCCCTTCATATCCTCTCCTGTCTTGATGTGGATTCTCAACAGCTGCACAAAGTGTGACATTCCACACTAACATAATTCTTCAAGGGGAGAAATACTTATAACAATCAAAACCTAATTCTTGGTAGGCAACTTGGGAAATAGAGCCGGGGTGATGACCAAGAGCAACATGAAGAAATTGTATTGTATGAGCTGTCCCTGCTTCTAACTACTTTGGGGCTTTCAGCTCTGGCTGTGTCTGAAGCAGAAACTCCCAACTTATGGTGCCTTCATAACTACCTTTATTTCTTTTTGTCACACAGAGAAAGAATGCAGACTAGAATCTCTATAGCATTAGAACACAGTCCTGGCTTTGAAGCCTCTTCCTAGCTATATGACCTTCCCTTCTCTCAACCTTCATTTTTTTTCATCCATAAAATAAGGGTAATAATAACTGCCTCATAGATTTGATGTGAGCATTAAGTATAAGACATTATACCTGTAATAGAGTGTTTAGCACAGTGCTTTGTAGGTAGTAAATATTCAGTACTTGTTAAATTTGTTGAATGAATACTTCAATAGTTTAAAGGGCTTTGAAGATAGAAACCATCAATGTGGGTGTTTTTTCCTGTCTGCTTCATTCACTCCTACCTTTCTTGGCTGTGTAATCGGTTATTTTTGTTACTTCTTGTACATTCATTTCTCTCACTTTTATCTCAGGAAATCTTTTATGTCCTTCAGGTGGTCCTAGTAACCATCAGTAGCTCATCTACTTCTGAACTTAGTAGGAAAAACTCAAGAATTACCTCTTCCAGGGGCACCTAGGTGGCTCAGTCGGTTAAGCATCCAACTCTTGGTCTTGGCTCAGGTCTTGATCTCAGGGTTGTGGGTTTGAACCCTATATTGGGCCCCATTCTGGGCTTGGAGTTCTACTTAAGAAAAAAGAGAATTATCTTTTCCATACAGTTTTACTCCTTGTGGGAGTCTTTTTTTTTCTTTTTTTTTTTTTTAATTGAGGTAAAATTCATGTATAATAAAATTCAGTTTTATGTGCTGGGAGTCTTTTTTTCTTTCTTTTTTTTTTTTTTTAAAGATTTTATTTATT